>NW_026778203.1:3001666-3302500 GCF_025265405.1 Mesoplodon densirostris
AAGATAAGGTGACCATATGTCCGTGGGTTTATCTCTGGGCTTTCTATCCTGTTCCATTGATCTATCTTTCTGTTTTTGTGCCAGTACCATACTGTCTTGATTACTGTAGCTTTGTAGTATAGTCTGAAGTCAGGGAGCCTGATTCCTCCAGCTCCGTTTTTCGTTCTCAAGATGGCTTTGGCTATTCGGGGTCTTTTGTGTTTCCATACAAATTGTGAAATTTTTTGTTCTAGTTCTGTGAAAAATGCCATTGGTAGTTTGATAGGGATTGCATTGAATCTGTAGATTGCTTTGGGTAGTAGAGTCATTTTCACAATGTTGATTCTACCAATCCAAGAACATGGTACATCTCTCCATCTATTTGTATCATCTTTAAGTTCTTTCATCAGTGTCTTGTAATTTTCTGCATACAGGTCTTTTGTCTCCTTAGGTAGGTTTATTCCTAGATATTTTATTCTTTTTGTTGCAATGGTAAATGGGAGTGTTTCCTTGATTTCACTTTCAGATTTTTCATCATTAGTATATAGGAATGCCAGAGATTTCTGTGCATTAATTTTGTATCCTGCAACTTTACCAAATTCATTGATTAGCTCTAGTAGTTTTCTGGTAGCATCTTTAGGATTCTCTATGTATAGTATCATGTCATCTGCAAACAGTGACAGCTTTACTTCTTCTTTTCCCATTTGGATTCCTTTTATTTCCTTTTCTTCTCTGATTGCTGTGGCTAAAACTTCCAAAACTATGTTGAATAAGAGTGGTGAGAGTGGGCAACCTTGTCTTGTTCCTGATCTTAGTGGAAATGGTTTCAGTTTTTCACCATTGAGGACGATGCTGGCTGTGGGTTTGTCATATATGGCCTTTATTATGTTGAGGAAAGTTCCCTCTATGCCTACTTTCTGCAGGGTTTTTATCATAAATGGGTGTTGAATTTTGTCAAAAGCTTTCTCTGCATCTATTGAGATGATCATATGGTTTTTCTCCTTCAGTTTGTTAATATGGTGTATCACATTGATTGATTTGCGTATATTGAAGAATCCTTGCATTCCTGGAATAAACCCCACTTGATCATGGTGTATGATCCTTTTAATGTGCTGTTGGATTCTGTTTGCTAGTATTTTGTTGAGGATTTTTGCATCTATGTTCATCAGTGATATTGGCCTGTAGTTTTCTTTCTTTGTGACATCCTTGTCTGGTTTTGGTATCAAGGTGATGGTGGCCTCGTAGAATGAGTTTGGGAGTGTTCCTCCCTCTGCTATATTTTGGAAGAGTTTGAGAAGGATAGGTGTTAGCTCTTCTCTAAATGCTTGATAGAATTCGCCTGTGAAGCCATCTGGTCCTGGGCTTTTGTTTGTTGGAAGATTTTTAATCACAGTTTCAATTTCAGTGCTTGTGATTGGTCTGTTCATATTTTCTATTTCTTCCTGATTCAGTCTTGGCAGGTTGTGCATTTCTAAGAATTTGTCCATTTCTTCCAGGTTGTCCATTTTACTGGCATAGAGTTGCTTATAGTAATCTCTCATGATCTTTTGTATTTCTGCAGTGTCAGTTGTTACTTCTCCTTTTTCATTTCTAATTCTATTGATTTGAGTCTTCTCCCTTTTTTTCTTGATGAGTCTGGCTAATGGTTTATCAATTTTGTTTATCTTCTCAAAGAACCAGCTTTTAGTTTTATTGATCTTTGCTATCATTTCCTTCATTTCTTTTTCATTTATTTCTGATCTGATTTTTATGATTTCTTTCCTTCTGCTAACTTTGGGATGTTTTTGTTCTTCTTTCTCTAATTGCTTTAGGTGCAAGGTTAGGTTGTTTATTCGAGATATTTCCTGTTTCTTAAGGTGGGATTGTATTGCCATAAACTTCCCTCTTAGAACTGCTTTTGCTGCATCCCATAGGTTTTGGGTCGTCGTGTCTCCATTGTCATTTGTTTCTAGGTATTTTTTAATTTCCTCTTTGATTTCTTCAGTGATCACTTCGTTATTAAGTAGTGTATTGTTTAGCCTCCATGTGTTTGTATGTTTTACAGCTCTTTTCCTGTAATTGATATCTAGTCTCATAGCATTGTGGTCGGAAAAGATACTTGATACAATTTCAATTTTCTTAAATTTACCAAGGCTTGATTTGTGACCCAAGATATGATCTATCCTGGAGAATGTTCCATGAGCACTTGAGAAAAATGTGTATTCTGTTGTTTTTGGATGGAATGTCCTATAAATATCAATTAAGTCCATCTTGTTTAATGTATCATTTAAAGCTTGTGTTTCCTTATTTATTTTCATTTTGGATGACCTGTCCATTGGTGAAAGTGGGGTGTTAAAGTCCCCTACTATGATTGTGTTACTGTCGATTTCTCCTTTTATGGCTGTTAATATTTCCCTTATGTATTGAGGTGCTCCTATGTTTGGTGCATAAATATTTACAATTGTTATATCTTCTTCTTGGATTGATCCCTTGATCATTATGTAGTGTCCTTCTTTGTCTCTTCTAGTAGTCTTTATTTTAAAGTCTATTTTGTCTGATATGAGAATTGCTACTCCAGCTTTCTTTTGGTTTCCATTTGCATGGAATATCTTTTTCCATCCCCTTACTTTCAGTCTGTATGTGTCTCTAGGTCTGAAGTGGGTCTCTTGTAGACAGCATATATATGGGTCTTGTTTTTGTATCCATTCAGCCAGTCTGTGTCTTTTGGTGGGAGCATTCAGTCCATTTACATTTAAGGTAATTATTGATATGTATGTTCCTATTCCCATTTTCTTAATTGTTTTGGGTTCGTTATTGTAGTTCTTTTCCTTCTGTTGTGTTTCTTGCCTAGAGAAGTTCCTTTAGCATTTGTTGTAAAGCTGGTTTGGTGGTGCTGAACTCTCTCAGCTTTTGCTTGTCTGTAAAGGTTTTAATTTCTCCATCAAATCTGAATGAGATCCTTGCTGGGTAGAGTAATCTTGGTTGTAGGTTTTTCCCCTTCATCACTTTAAGTATGTCCTGCCACTCCCTTCTGGCTTGTAGAGTTTCTGCTGAGAGATCAGCTGTTATCCTGATGGGGATTCCCTTGTGTGTTATTTGTTGTTTTTGCCTTGCTGCTTTTAATATGATTTCTTTGTGTTTAATTTTTGACAGTTTGATTAATATGTGTCTTGGTGTATTTCTCCTTGGATTTATTCTGTATGGGACTCTCTGTGCCTCCTGGACTTGATTAACTATTTCCTTTCCCATATTAGGGAAGTTTTCAACTATAATCTCTTCAAATATTTTCTCAGTCCCTTTCTTTTTCTCTTCTTCTTCTGGAACCCCTATAATTCGAATGTTGGTGCGTTTAATGTTGTCCCAGAGGTCTCTGAGACTGTCCTCTGTTCTTTTCATTCTTTTTTCTTTATTTTGCTGTGCATCAGTTATTTCCACTATTTTATCTTCCACCTCACTTATCCGTTCTTCTGCCTCAGTTATTCTGCTATTGATCCCATCTAGAGTATTTTTTATTTCATTTATTGTGTTTTTAATCGATGCTTGATTCGTCTTTAGTTCTTCTAGGTCCTTGTTAACTGTTTCTTGCATTTTGTCTATTCTATTTCCAAGATTTTGGATCATCTTTACCATCATTATTCTGAATTCCTTTTCAGATAGACTGCCTATTACCTCTTCATTTGTTAGGTCTGGTGGGTTTTTATCTTGCTCCTTCTCCTGCTGTGTGTTTTTCTGTCTTCTCATTTTGCTTATGTTACTGTGTTTGGGGTCTCCTTTTTGCAGGCTGCAGGTTCGTAGTTCCCGTTGTTTTTGGTGTCTGTCCCCAGTGGCTAAGGTTGGTTTAGTGGGTTGTGTAGGCTTCTTGGTGGAGGGGACTACTGCCTGTGTTCTGGTGGATGAGGCTGGATCTTGTCTTTCTGGTGGGCAGGTCCACGTCTGGTGGTGTGTTTTGGGGTGTTTGCAGACTTTTTATGAATTGAGGCAGCCTCTCTGCTAATGGGTGGCGTTGTGTTCCTGTCTTGCTAGTTGTTTGGCATAGGGTGTCCAGCACTGTAGCTTGCTGGTCGTTGAGTGAAGCTGGGTGCTGGTGTTGAGATGGAGATCTCTGGAAGATTTTCGCCGTTTGATATTATGTGGAGCTGGGAGGTCTCTTGTGGACCAGTGTCCTGAAGTTCGCTCTCCCACCTCAGAGGCACAGCACTGACTCCTGGCTACTCAATTTGGGATGATTTGTTGTCTATTCATGTATTCCACAGATGCAGGGTACATGGAGTTGATTGTGGAGCTTTAATCCGCTGCTTCTGAGGCTGCTGGGAGAGGTTTCCCTTTCTCTTCTTTGTTCTCACAGCTCCTGGGTCTCAGCTTTGGATTTGGCCCCGCCTCTGCGTGTAGGTCGCCGGAGGGCGTCTGTTCTTCGCTCAGACAGGACAGGGTTAAAGGAGCAGCCTCTTCGGGGACTCTGGCTCACTCAGGCCGGGCGGGAGGGAGGGGCACGGAGTTCGGGGCGAGCCTGCAGCGGCAGAGGTCGGCGTGACGTTGCACCAGCCCGAGGCGCGCCGTGCGTTCTGCCAGGGAAGCCGCCCCTGGATCCCGGGACCCCGGCAGTGGCAGGCTGCACAGGCTCCCGGAAGGGCGGTGTGGACAGTGACCTGCGCTCGCACACAGGCTTCTTGGTGGCGGCAGCAGCAGCCCCAGCGTCCCACGCCCGTCTCTGGGCTCCGCGCTTTCAGCCGCGACTCGCGCCTGTCTCTGGAGCTCCTTTACGCGGCGCTCTTAATCCCCTCTCCTCGCGCACCAGGAAACCAAGAGGGAAGAAAAAGTCTCCTGCCTCTTCGGCAGCTCCAGAGTTTTCCCGGACTCCCTCCCGGCTAGCTGTGGCACATTAGCCCCCTTCAGGCTGAGTTCTCGCCGCCAGCCCCAGTCTTCTCCCTGCGCTCTGACCGAAGCCCGAGCCTCAGCTCCAGCGCTGCCCGCCCCGGCGGGGGAGCAGACAAGCCTCTCGGGCTGGTGAGTGCCGCTCGGCACCGCTCCTCTGCGCGGGAATCTCTCTGCTTTGCCCTACCCAGGTATGTGGGGAATTTCTTGCCTTTTGGGAGGTCTGGGGTCTTCTGCCAGCGTTCAGTAGGTGTTCTCGGTTTTAAGATTCTTACTAGTCAGATATATTCCTCTGCGGGAAATATGGGGTTTTGAGTCTCTTTCACTGAGGAAGGTGTAGGTCTTGTCTATTCCAAAGTTGGTTATTGGAACGGTCCCTGTGCTTATATCAAACTCTGGTTTTATGCATCACCCCACCTCTCCATCCCCTTTATGCAGGCATAAGAGTGTTTTCTAAATGTGAGACTCTGTTCTCTTTCCTAAATCAGTTCACGTGTAGCCATGTTTACAGGATCTTCGTAAGTGATATCTTATGATAAGTTCCTTTTTCTGTGTGACTTATTTCACTTAGAATCATCGTACCTGAATCCACTCACTTTGCTGCTACTGGTCTTATGACATTGATTTCATGGCTGAGGGATATTCCATCGTACGTAAGTACCACAATGTTTTGAACCATTTTTATATTTCCTGGGATATTTAAGGTGTACCCAAGTTGAGGTTCTTGTAGCCAGTGCAGCCCTAAATTTGGAGGTGGCGCTTTCTTATTGATTTTCAGTTTTCCCCAGGTATATTCCCTAGACTGGAAGTGGCCTTGGCTCTGTAGCTCTGTTGTTTACTTGTTTTAGGGAACACAATGCACTCCTCCAGTGAGGCAGTTGGCAATTTACATCCCGCCCATCAGCATGACAAGGCTCCCTGTTCTCCAGGGCCTGTCTTGCCTTTCTGGTTTTTACACATTTTGTGGATGTCCCTTTTGACCGGTGGAAGTGATACTTCTTTGGAGTGCAGATTTGCATTGCCCGCTTGCTTGCTTGGCCAAAAAGGGCGTATGCGTTTTCTCCTGAATATATTCAGGAGAAAACGCATACGCCCTTTTTGGCCAAGTGCACCATTGTCCAAGTTGTGCCCCTCTTCCTGTGCTTTACAGGCGATTCCAAGGTACCTCTTGAAATCTGTTTCCTGCTATTTTGCCTCGCTTTCAAGTCCGCCTGGTTGACTTCCCTCAACAGATTTTTGGATGATAGTTGTCCTTTATCACTCTGCCAGTTTGTGAATTGCTGTGCCCCTGAGCTCCATTTCTCAACTCGTTTTTTGTGAGCTGAACGCAAGTCCAAAATTTTGGATCATGTCCTATACTGGTTCCCGGTGGGTGGCTGAGACTTTGGTTAATTCTTCTTCCTGCCGGGAAATTAGAGTGACATGTGCCCGTCCAAATGCCTAACAGCTACTCTCTCATGGGTTCTCCCTCGTCCCTTCCATCCTCTGGCAAATTGGGAACCTGTGCAAACCAGGAGGTTAAAGGGCCTGTCTCTCCAACTTGGGAGATTGATAGTAAGGCAGTTGGAAAGTCAAACTGGAGCACCAGGAGAGGGACTATTCGTTGAGTTTTAGAAACCTTTCGTATTCACAGTGTGTCCATTCTCTAGGTTTCCTGTACATGTTATAGCTGTAGTAATATTCCCTTGAACCTGGAGAGTTGGGACCCATGGAATGGGGGCCATGCATTATTGCTTGAAAGGGTCTGCATTTGCTCACCCAATCTCACCAATCCTCTCAGTCCCAAGTGTCCAGCCTTATGCCACATCCAGCTGTCATGGTAGACAGGGTCTTTCCAGGTTTCCTCAGACACCCTGAAGGAATTGTAAAGAATTTCCCTGTTTTTTGGTTTTGCTTTTGAAATTCCTTTTTATAGTGGGTTTGAGCTGATTCTCGCTGCCATGTTTATGCCACTCTAGACACACTTGATTCCCTTATGGAGACATATCAATACATAGGTTTTAAGATTCTTTTTTTTTTTTTTTTTTTTTTTTATTTTTATTTTCATTTTTATTTTTTATTTTTTTTATTTTACAAATTTAATCAGTTATACATATACATATGTTCCCATATCCCCTCCCTTTTGCGTCTCCCTCCCACCCTCCCTATCCCACCCCTCCAGGCGGTCACAAAGAACCGAGCTGATCTCCCTGTGCTATGCGGCTGCTTCCCACTAGCTGTCTACCTTACGTTTGGTAGTGTATATATGTCCATGCCGCTCTTTCACTTTGTCACAGCTTACCCTTCCCCCTCCCCATATCCTCAAGTCCATGCTCTAGTAGGTCTGTGTCTTTATTCCTGTCTTACCCCTATGTTCTTGATGACATTTTTTTCTTAAATTCCATATATATGTGTCAGCATACAGTATTTGTCTTTCTCTTTCTGACTTACTTCACTCTGTATGACAGACTCTAGGTCCATCCACCTCATCACAAATAGCTCAATTTCATTTCTTTTTATGGCTGAATAATATTCCATTGTATATATGTGCCACATCTTCTTTATCCATTCATCCGATGATGGACACTTAGGTTGTTTCCATCTCCGGGCTATTGTAAATAGGGCTGCTATGAACATTTTGGTACATGTCTCTTTTTGAATTATGGTTTTCTCAGGGTATATGCCCAGTAGTGGGATTGCTGGGTCATATGGTAGTTCTATTTGTAGTTTTTTAAGGAACCTCCATACCGTTCTCCATAGTGGCTGTACCAATTCACATTCCCACCAGCAGTGCAAGAGTGTTCCCTTTTTTCCACACCCTCTCCAGCATTTATTGTTTCTAGATTTTTTGATGATGGCCATTCTGACTGGTGTGAGATGATATCTCATTGTAGTTTTGATTTGCATTTCTCTAATGAGTAAAGATGTTGAGCATCCTTTCATGTGTTTGTTGGCTGTCTGTATATCTTCTGTGGAGAAATGTCTATTTAGGTCTTCTGCCCATTTTTGGATTGGGTTGTTTGTTTTTTTGCTATTGAGCTGCATGAGCTGCTTATAAATTTTGGAGATTAATCCTTTGTCAGTTGCTTCATTTGCAAATATTTTCTCCCATTCTGAGGGTTGTCTTTTCGTCTTGTTTATGGTTTCCTTTGCTGTGCAAAAGCTTTGAAGTTTCATTAGGTCCCATGTGTTTATTTTTGTCTTTATTTCCATTTCTCTAGGAGGTGGGTCAAAAAGGATCTTGCTGTGATTTATGTCATAGAGTGTTCTGCCTATGTTTTCCTCTAGGAGTTTGATAGTGTCTGGCCTTACATTTAGGTCTTTAATCCATTTTGAGCTAATTTTTGTGTATGGTGTTAGGGAGTGATCTAATCTCATACTTTTACATGTCCCTGTCCAGTTTTCCCAGCACCACTTATTGAAGAGACTGTCCTTTCTCCACTGTACATTCCTGCCTCCTTTATCAAAGATAAGGTGACCATATGTCCGTGGGTTTATCTCTGGGCTTTCTATCCTGTTCCATTGATCTATCTTTCTGTTTTTGTGCCAGTACCATACTGTCTTGATTACTGTAGCTTTGTAGTATAGTCTGAAGTCAGGGAGCCTGATTCCTCCAGCTCCGTTTTTCGTTCTCAAGATGGCTTTGGCTATTCGGGGTCTTTTGTGTTTCCATACAAATTGTGAAATTTTTTGTTCTAGTTCTGTGAAAAATGCCATTGGTAGTTTGATAGGGATTGCATTGAATCTGTAGATTGCTTTGGGTAGTAGAGTCATTTTCACAATGTTGATTCTACCAATCCAAGAACATGGTACATCTCTCCATCTATTTGTATCATCTTTAAGTTCTTTCATCAGTGTCTTGTAATTTTCTGCATACAGGTCTTTTGTCTCCTTAGGTAGGTTTATTCCTAGATATTTTATTCTTTTTGTTGCAATGGTAAATGGGAGTGTTTCCTTGATTTCACTTTCAGATTTTTCATCATTAGTATATAGGAATGCCAGAGATTTCTGTGCATTAATTTTGTATCCTGCAACTTTACCAAATTCATTGATTAGCTCTAGTAGTTTTCTGGTAGCATCTTTAGGATTCTCTATGTATAGTATCATGTCATCTGCAAACAGTGACAGCTTTACTTCTTCTTTTCCCATTTGGATTCCTTTTATTTCCTTTTCTTCTCTGATTGCTGTGGCTAAAACTTCCAAAACTATGTTGAATAAGAGTGGTGAGAGTGGGCAACCTTGTCTTGTTCCTGATCTTAGTGGAAATGGTTTCAGTTTTTCACCATTGAGGACGATGCTGGCTGTGGGTTTGTCATATATGGCCTTTATTATGTTGAGGAAAGTTCCCTCTATGCCTACTTTCTGCAGGGTTTTTATCATAAATGGGTGTTGAATTTTGTCAAAAGCTTTCTCTGCATCTATTGAGATGATCATATGGTTTTTCTCCTTCAGTTTGTTAATATGGTGTATCACATTGATTGATTTGCGTATATTGAAGAATCCTTGCATTCCTGGAATAAACCCCACTTGATCATGGTGTATGATCCTTTTAATGTGCTGTTGGATTCTGTTTGCTAGTATTTTGTTGAGGATTTTTGCATCTATGTTCATCAGTGATATTGGCCTGTAGTTTTCTTTCTTTGTGACATCCTTGTCTGGTTTTGGTATCAAGGTGATGGTGGCCTCGTAGAATGAGTTTGGGAGTGTTCCTCCCTCTGCTATATTTTGGAAGAGTTTGAGAAGGATAGGTTTTAGCTCTTCTCTAAATGCTTGATAGAATTCGCCTGTGAAGCCATCTGGTCCTGGGCTTTTGTTTGTTGGAAGATTTTTAATCACAGTTTCAATTTCAGTGCTTGTGATTGGTCTGTTCATATTTTCTATTTCTTCCTGATTCAGTCTTGGCAGGTTGTGCATTTCTAAGAATTTGTCCATTTCTTCCAGGTTGTCCATTTTACTGGCATAGAGTTGCTTATAGTAATCTCTCATGATCTTTTGTATTTCTGCAGTGTCAGTTGTTACTTCTCCTTTTTCATTTCTAATTCTATTGATTTGAGTCTTCTCCCTTTTTTTCTTGATGAGTCTGGCTAATGGTTTATCAATTTTGTTTATCTTCTCAAAGAACCAGCTTTTAGTTTTATTGATCTTTGCTATCATTTCCTTCATTTCTTTTTCATTTATTTCTGATCTGATTTTTATGATTTCTTTCCTTCTGCTAACTTTGGGATGTTTTTGTTCTTCTTTCTCTAATTGCTTTAGGTGCAAGGTTAGGTTGTTTATTCGAGATATTTCCTGTTTCTTAAGGTGGGATTGTATTGCCATAAACTTCCCTCTTAGAACTGCTTTTGCTGCATCCCATAGGTTTTGGGTCGTCGTGTCTCCATTGTCATTTGTTTCTAGGTATTTTTTAATTTCCTCTTTGATTTCTTCAGTGATCACTTCGTTATTAAGTAGTGTATTGTTTAGCCTCCATGTGTTTGTATGTTTTACAGCTCTTTTCCTGTAATTGATATCTAGTCTCATAGCATTGTGGTCGGAAAAGATACTTGATACAATTTCAATTTTCTTAAATTTACCAAGGCTTGATTTGTGACCCAAGATATGATCTATCCTGGAGAATGTTCCATGAGCACTTGAGAAAAATGTGTATTCTGTTGTTTTTGGATGGAATGTCCTATAAATATCAATTAAGTCCATCTTGTTTAATGTATCATTTAAAGCTTGTGTTTCCTTATTTATTTTCATTTTGGATGACCTGTCCATTGGTGAAAGTGGGGTGTTAAAGTCCCCTACTATGATTGTGTTACTGTCGATTTCTCCTTTTATGGCTGTTAATATTTCCCTTATGTATTGAGGTGCTCCTATGTTTGGTGCATAAATATTTACAATTGTTATATCTTCTTCTTGGATTGATCCCTTGATCATTATGTAGTGTCCTTCTTTGTCTCTTCTAGTAGTCTTTATTTTAAAGTCTATTTTGTCTGATATGAGAATTGCTACTCCAGCTTTCTTTTGGTTTCCATTTGCATGGAATATCTTTTTCCATCCCCTTACTTTCAGTCTGTATGTGTCTCTAGGTCTGAAGTGGGTCTCTTGTAGACAGCATATATATGGGTCTTGTTTTTGTATCCATTCAGCCAGTCTGTGTCTTTTGGTGGGAGCATTCAGTCCATTTACATTTAAGGTAATTATTGATATGTATGTTCCTATTCCCATTTTCTTAATTGTTTTGGGTTCGTTATTGTAGTTCTTTTCCTTCTGTTGTGTTTCTTGCCTAGAGAAGTTCCTTTAGCATTTGTTGTAAAGCTGGTTTGGTGGTGCTGAACTCTCTCAGCTTTTGCTTGTCTGTAAAGGTTTTAATTTCTCCATCAAATCTGAATGAGATCCTTGCTGGGTAGAGTAATCTTGGTTGTAGGTTTTTCCCCTTCATCACTTTAAGTATGTCCTGCCACTCCCTTCTGGCTTGTAGAGTTTCTGCTGAGAGATCAGCTGTTATCCTGATGGGGATTCCCTTGTGTGTTATTTGTTGTTTTTGCCTTGCTGCTTTTAATATGATTTCTTTGTGTTTAATTTTTGACAGTTTGATTAATATGTGTCTTGGTGTATTTCTCCTTGGATTTATTCTGTATGGGACTCTCTGTGCCTCCTGGACTTGATTAACTATTTCCTTTCCCATATTAGGGAAGTTTTCAACTATAATCTCTTCAAATATTTTCTCAGTCCCTTTCTTTTTCTCTTCTTCTTCTGGAACCCCTATAATTCGAATGTTGGTGCGTTTAATGTTGTCCCAGAGGTCTCTGAGACTGTCCTCTGTTCTTTTCATTCTTTTTTCTTTATTTTGCTGTGCATCAGTTATTTCCACTATTTTATCTTCCACCTCACTTATCCGTTCTTCTGCCTCAGTTATTCTGCTATTGATCCCATCTAGAGTATTTTTTATTTCATTTATTGTGTTTTTAATCGATGCTTGATTCGTCTTTAGTTCTTCTAGGTCCTTGTTAACTGTTTCTTGCATTTTGTCTATTCTATTTCCAAGATTTTGGATCATCTTTACCATCATTATTCTGAATTCCTTTTCAGATAGACTGCCTATTACCTCTTCATTTGTTAGGTCTGGTGGGTTTTTATCTTGCTCCTTCTCCTGCTGTGTGTTTTTCTGTCTTCTCATTTTGCTTATGTTACTGTGTTTGGGGTCTCCTTTTTGCAGGCTGCAGGTTCGTAGTTCCCGTTGTTTTTGGTGTCTGTCCCCAGTGGCTAAGGTTGGTTTAGTGGGTTGTGTAGGCTTCTTGGTGGAGGGGACTACTGCCTGTGTTCTGGTGGATGAGGCTGGATCTTGTCTTTCTGGTGGGCAGGTCCACGTCTGGTGGTGTGTTTTGGGGTGTTTGCGGACTTTTTATGAATTGAGGCAGCCTCTCTGCTAATGGGTGGCGTTGTGTTCCTGTCTTGCTAGTTGTTTGGCATAGGGTGTCCAGCACTGTAGCTTGCTGGTCGTTGAGTGAAGCTGGGTGCTGGTGTTGAGATGGAGATCTCTGGAAGATTTTCGCCGTTTGATATTATGTGGAGCTGGGAGGTCTCTTGTGGACCAGTGTCCTGAAGTTCGCTCTCCCACCTCAGAGGCACAGCACTGACTCCTGGCTACTCAATTTGGGATGATTTGTTGTCTATTCATGTATTCCACAGATGCAGGGTACATGGAGTTGATTGTGGAGCTTTAATCCGCTGCTTCTGAGGCTGCTGGGAGAGGTTTCCCTTTCTCTTCTTTGTTCTCACAGCTCCTGGGTCTCAGCTTTGGATTTGGCCCCGCCTCTGCGTGTAGGTCGCCGGAGGGCGTCTGTTCTTCGCTCAGACAGGACAGGGTTAAAGGAGCAGCCTCTTCGGGGACTCTGGCTCACTCAGGCCGGGCGGGAGGGAGGGGCACGGAGTTCGGGGCGAGCCTGCAGCGGCAGAGGTCGGCGTGACGTTGCACCAGCCCGAGGCGCGCCGTGCGTTCTGCCAGGGAAGCCGCCCCTGGATCCCGGGACCCCGGCAGTGGCAGGCTGCACAGGCTCCCGGAAGGGCGGTGTGGACAGTGACCTGCGCTCGCACACAGGCTTCTTGGTGGCGGCAGCAGCAGCCCCAGCGTCCCACGCCCGTCTCTGGGCTCCGCGCTTTCAGCCGCGACTCGCGCCTGTCTCTGGAGCTCCTTTACGCGGCGCTCTTAATCCCCTCTCCTCGCGCACCAGGAAACCAAGAGGGAAGAAAAAGTCTCCTGCCTCTTCGGCAGCTCCAGAGTTTTCCCGGACTCCCTCCCGGCTAGCTGTGGCACATTAGCCCCCTTCAGGCTGAGTTCTCGCCGCCAGCCCCAGTCCTCTCCCTGCGCTCTGACCGAAGCCCGAGCCTCAGCTCCAGCGCTGCCCGCCCCGGCGGGGGAGCAGACAAGCCTCTCGGGCTGGTGAGTGCCGCTCGGCACCGCTCCTCTGCGTGGGAATCTCTCTGCTTTGCCCTACCCAGGTATGTGGGGAATTTCTTGCCTTTTGGGAGGTCTGGGGTCTTCTGCCAGCGTTCAGTAGGTGTTCTCGGTTTTAAGATTCTTACTAGTCAGATATATTCCTCTGCGGGAAATATGGGGTTTTGAGTCTCTTTCACTGAGGAAGGTGTAGGTCTTGTCTATTCCAAAGTTGGTTATTGGAACGGTCCCTGTGCTTATATCAAACTCTGGTTTTATGCATCACCCCACCTCTCCATCCCCTTTATGCAGGCATAAGAGTGTTTTCTAAATGTGAGACTCTGTTCTCTTTCCTAAATCAGTTCACGTGTAGCCATGTTTACAGGATCTTCGTAAGTGATATCTTATGATAAGTTCCTTTTTCTGTGTGACTTATTTCACTTAGAATCATCGTACCTGAATCCACTCACTTTGCTGCTACTGGTCTTATGACATTGATTTCATGGCTGAGGGATATTCCATCGTACGTAAGTACCACAATGTTTTGAACCATTTTTATATTTCCTGGGATATTTAAGGTGTACCCAAGTTGAGGTTCTTGTAGCCAGTGCAGCCCTAAATTTGGAGGTGGCGCTTTCTTATTGATTTTCAGTTTTCCCCAGGTATATTCCCTAGACTGGAAGTGGCCTTGGCTCTGTAGCTCTGTTGTTTACTTGTTTTAGGGAACACAATGCACTCCTCCAGTGAGGCAGTTGGCAATTTACATCCCGCCCATCAGCATGACAAGGCTCCCTGTTCTCCAGGGCCTGTCTTGCCTTTCTGGTTTTTACACATTTTGTGGATGTCCCTTTTGACCGGTGGAAGTGATACTTCTTTGGAGTGCAGATTTGCATTGCCCGCTTGCTTGCTTGGCCAAAAAGGGCGTATGCGTTTTCTCCTGAATATATTCAGGAGAAAACGCATACGCCCTTTTTGGCCAAGTGCACCATTGTCCAAGTTGTGCCCCTCTTCCTGTGCTTTACAGGCGATTCCAAGGTACCTCTTGAAATCTGTTTCCTGCTATTTTGCCTCGCTTTCAAGTCCGCCTCGTTGACTTCCCTCAACAGATTTTTGGATGATAGTTGTCCTTTATCACTCTGCCAGTTTGTGAATTGCTGTGCCCCTGAGCTCCATTTCTCAACTCGTTTTTTGTGAGCTGAACGCAAGTCCAAAATTTTGGATCATGTCCTATACTGGTTCCCGGTGGGTGGCTGAGACTTTGGTTAATTCTTCTTCCTGCCGGGAAATTAGAGTGACATGTGCCCGTCCAAATGCCTAACAGCTACTCTCTCATGGGTTCTCCCTCGTCCCTTCCATCCTCTGGCAAATTGGGAACCTGTGCAAACCAGGAGGTTAAAGGGCCTGTCTCTCCAAGTTGGGAGATTGATAGTAAGGCAGTTGGAAAGTCAAACTGGAGCACCAGGAGAGGGACTATTCGTTGAATTTTAGAAACCTTTCGTATTCACAGTGTGTCCATTCTCTAGGTTTCCTGTACATGTTATAGCTGTAGTAATATTCCCTTGAACCTGGAGAGTTGGGACCCATGGAATGGGGGCCATGCATTATTGCTTGAAAGGGTCTGCATTTGCTCACCCAATCTCACCAATCCTCTCAGTCCCAAGTGTCCAGCCTTATGCCACATCCAGCTGTCATTGTAGATAGGGTCTTTCCAGGTTTCCTCAGACACCCTGAAGGAATTGTAAAGAATTTCCCTGTTTTTTGGTTTTGCTTTTGAAATTCCTTTTTATAGTGGGTTTGAGCTGATTCTCGCTGCCATGTTTATGCCACTCTAGACACACTTGATTCCCTTATGGAGTCATATCAATACATAGGTTTTAAGATTCTTACTAGTCAGATATATTCCTCTGCGGGAAATATGGGGTTTTGAGTCTCTTTCACTGAGGAAGGTGTAGGTCTTGTCTATTCCAAAGTTGGTTTTTGGAACGGTCCCTGTGCTTATATCAAACTCTGGTTTTATGCATCACCCCACCTCTCCTTCCCCTTTATGCAGGCATAAGAGTGTTTCCTAAATGTGAGACTCTGTTCTCTTTCCTAACTCAGTTCACGTGTAGCCATGTTTACAGGATCTTCATAAGTGATATCTTATGATAAGTTTCTTTTTCTGTGTGACTTATTTCACTTAGAATCATCGTACCTGAATCCACTCACTTTGCTGCTACTGGTCTTATGACATTGATTTCATGGCTGAGGGATATTCCATCATACGTAAGTACCACAATGTTTTGAACCATTTTTATATTTCCTGGGATATTTAAGGTGTACCCAAGTTGAGGTTCTTGTAGTCAGTGCAGCCCTAAATTTGGAGGTGGCTCTTTCTTATTGATTTTCAGTTTTCCCAAGGTATATTCCCTAGACTGGAAGTGGCCTTGGCTCTGTAGCTCTGTTGTTTACTTGTTTTAGGGAACACAATGCACTCCTCCAGTGAGGCAGTTGGCAATTTACATCCCGCCCATCAGCATGACAAGGCTCCCTGTTCTCCAGGGCCTGTCTTGCCTTTCTGGTTTTTACACATTTTGTGGATGTCCCTTTTGACCGGTGGGAAGTGATACTTCTTTGTAGTGCAGATTTGCATTGCCCGCTTGCTTGCTTGGCCAAAAAGGGCGTATGCGTTTTCTCCTGAATATATTCAGGAGAAAACGCATACGCCCTTTTTGGCCAAGTGCACCATTGTCCAAGTTGTGCCCCTCTTCCTGTGCTTTACAGGCGATTCCAACGTACCTCTTGAAATCTGTTTCCTGCTATTTTGCCTCACTTTCAATCCGCCTCGTTGATTTCCCTCAACAGATTTTTGGACGATAGTTGTCCTTTATCACTCTGCCAGTTTGTGAATTGCTGTGCCCCTGAGCTCCATTTCTCAACTCGTTTTTTGTGAGCTGAACGCAAGTCCAAAATTTTGGATCATGTCCTATACTGGTTCCCGGTGGGTGGCTGAGACTTTGGTTAATTCTTCTTCCTGCCGGGAAATTAGAGTGACATTTGCCCGTCCAAATGCCTAACAGCTACTCTCTCATGGGTTCTCCCTCGTCCCTTCCATCCTCTGGCAAATTGGGAACCTGTGCAAACCAGGAGGTTAAAGGGCCTGTCTCTCCAAGTTGGGAGATTGATAGTAAGGCAGTTGGAAAGTCAAACTGGAGCACCAGGAGAGGGACTATTCGTTGAGTTTTAGAAACCTTTCGTATTCACAGTGTGTCCATTCTCTAGGTTTCCTGTACATGTTATAGCTGTAGTAATATTCCCTTGAACATGGAGAGTTGGGACCCATGGAATGGGGGCCATGCATTATTGTTTGAAAGTGTCTGCATTTGCTCACCCAATCTCACCAATCCTCTCAGTCCCAAGTGTCCAGCCTTATGCCACATCCAGCTGTCATTGTAGATAGGGTCTTTCCAGGTTTCCTCAGACACCCTGAAGGAATTGTAAAGAATTTCCCTGTTTTTTGGGTTTGCTTTTGAAATTCATTTTTATAGTGGGTTTGAGCTGATTCTCGCTGCCATGTTTATGCCACTCTAGACACACTTGATTCCCTTATGGAGACATATCAATACATAGGTTTTAAGATTCTTACTAGTCAGATATATTCCTCTGTGGGAAATATGGGGTTTTGAGTCTCTTTCACTAAGGAAGGTGTCGGTCTTGTCAATTCCAAAGTTGGTTTTTGAAACGGTCCCTGTGCTTATATCAAACTCTGGTTTTATGCATCACCCCACCTCTCCTTCCCCTTTATGCAGGCATAAGAGTGTTTTCTAAATGTGAGACTCTGTTCTCTTTCCTAAATCAGTTCACGTGTAGCCATGTTTACAGGATCTTCGTAAGTGATATCTTATGATAAGTTCCTTTTTCTGTGTGACTTATTTCACTTAGAATCATCGTACCTGAATCCACTCACTTTGCTGCTACTGGTCTTATGACATTGATTTCATGGCTGAGGGATATTCCATCGTACGTAAGTACCACAATGTTTTGAACCATTTTTATATTTCCTGGGATATTTAAGGTGTACCCAAGTTGAGGTTCTTGTAGCCAGTGCAGCCCTAAATTTGGAGGTGGCGCTTTCTTATTGATTTTCAGTTTTCCCCAGGTATATTCCCTAGACTGGAAGTGGCCTTGGCTCTGTAGCTCTGTTGTTTACTTGTTTTAGGGAACACAATGCACTCCTCCAGTGAGGCAGTTGGCAATTTACATCCCGCCCATCAGCATGACAAGGCTCCCTGTTCTCCAGGGCCTGTCTTGCCTTTCTGGTTTTTACACATTTTGTGGATGTCCCTTTTGACCGGTGGAAGTGATACTTCTTTGGAGTGCAGATTTGCATTGCCCGCTTGCTTGCTTGGCCAAAAAGGGCGTATGCGTTTTCTCCTGAATATATTCAGGAGAAAACGCATACGCCCTTTTTGGCCAAGTGCACCATTGTCCAAGTTGTGCCCCTCTTCCTGTGCTTTACAGGCGATTCCAAGGTACCTCTTGAAATCTGTTTCCTGCTATTTTGCCTCGCTTTCAAGTCCGCCTGGTTGACTTCCCTCAACAGATTTTTGGATGATAGTTGTCCTTTATCACTCTGCCAGTTTGTGAATTGCTGTGCCCCTGAGCTCCATTTCTCAACTCGTTTTTTGTGAGCTGAACGCAAGTCCAAAATTTTGGATCATGTCCTATACTGGTTCCCGGTGGGTGGCTGAGACTTTGGTTAATTCTTCTTCCTGCCGGGAAATTAGAGTGACATGTGCCCGTCCAAATGCCTAACAGCTACTCTCTCATGGGTTCTCCCTCGTCCCTTCCATCCTCTGGCAAATTGGGAACCTGTGCAAACCAGGAGGTTAAAGGGCCTGTCTCTCCAACTTGGGAGATTGATAGTAAGGCAGTTGGAAAGTCAAACTGGAGCACCAGGAGAGGGACTATTCGTTGAGTTTTAGAAACCTTTCGTATTCACAGTGTGTCCATTCTCTAGGTTTCCTGTACATGTTATAGCTGTAGTAATATTCCCTTGAACCTGGAGAGTTGGGACCCATGGAATGGGGGCCATGCATTATTGCTTGAAAGGGTCTGCATTTGCTCACCCAATCTCACCAATCCTCTCAGTCCCAAGTGTCCAGCCTTATGCCACATCCAGCTGTCATGGTAGACAGGGTCTTTCCAGGTTTCCTCAGACACCCTGAAGGAATTGTAAAGAATTTCCCTGTTTTTTGGTTTTGCTTTTGAAATTCCTTTTTATAGTGGGTTTGAGCTGATTCTCGCTGCCATGTTTATGCCACTCTAGACACACTTGATTCCCTTATGGAGACATATCAATACATAGGTTTTAAGATTCTTTTTTTTTTTTTTTTTTTTTTTTATTTTTATTTTCATTTTTATTTTTTATTTTTTTTATTTTACAAATTTAATCAGTTATACATATACATATGTTCCCATATCCCCTCCCTTTTGCGTCTCCCTCCCACCCTCCCTATCCCACCCCTCCAGGCGGTCACAAAGAACCGAGCTGATCTCCCTGTGCTATGCGGCTGCTTCCCACTAGCTGTCTACCTTACGTTTGGTAGTGTATATATGTCCATGCCGCTCTTTCACTTTGTCACAGCTTACCCTTCCCCCTCCCCATATCCTCAAGTCCATGCTCTAGTAGGTCTGTGTCTTTATTCCTGTCTTACCCCTATGTTCTTGATGACATTTTTTTCTTAAATTCCATATATATGTGTCAGCATACAGTATTTGTCTTTCTCTTTCTGACTTACTTCACTCTGTATGACAGACTCTAGGTCCATCCACCTCATCACAAATAGCTCAATTTCATTTCTTTTTATGGCTGAATAATATTCCATTGTATATATGTGCCACATCTTCTTTATCCATTCATCCGATGATGGACACTTAGGTTGTTTCCATCTCCGGGCTATTGTAAATAGGGCTGCTATGAACATTTTGGTACATGTCTCTTTTTGAATTATGGTTTTCTCAGGGTATATGCCCAGTAGTGGGATTGCTGGGTCATATGGTAGTTCTATTTGTAGTTTTTTAAGGAACCTCCATACCGTTCTCCATAGTGGCTGTACCAATTCACATTCCCACCAGCAGTGCAAGAGTGTTCCCTTTTTTCCACACCCTCTCCAGCATTTATTGTTTCTAGATTTTTTGATGATGGCCATTCTGACTGGTGTGAGATGATATCTCATTGTAGTTTTGATTTGCATTTCTCTAATGAGTAAAGATGTTGAGCATCCTTTCATGTGTTTGTTGGCTGTCTGTATATCTTCTGTGGAGAAATGTCTATTTAGGTCTTCTGCCCATTTTTGGATTGGGTTGTTTGTTTTTTTGCTATTGAGCTGCATGAGCTGCTTATAAATTTTGGAGATTAATCCTTTGTCAGTTGCTTCATTTGCAAATATTTTCTCCCATTCTGAGGGTTGTCTTTTCGTCTTGTTTATGGTTTCCTTTGCTGTGCAAAAGCTTTGAAGTTTCATTAGGTCCCATGTGTTTATTTTTGTCTTTATTTCCATTTCTCTAGGAGGTGGGTCAAAAAGGATCTTGCTGTGATTTATGTCATAGAGTGTTCTGCCTATGTTTTCCTCTAGGAGTTTGATAGTGTCTGGCCTTACATTTAGGTCTTTAATCCATTTTGAGCTAATTTTTGTGTATGGTGTTAGGGAGTGATCTAATCTCATACTTTTACATGTCCCTGTCCAGTTTTCCCAGCACCACTTATTGAAGAGACTGTCCTTTCTCCACTGTACATTCCTGCCTCCTTTATCAAAGATAAGGTGACCATATGTCCGTGGGTTTATCTCTGGGCTTTCTATCCTGTTCCATTGATCTATCTTTCTGTTTTTGTGCCAGTACCATACTGTCTTGATTACTGTAGCTTTGTAGTATAGTCTGAAGTCAGGGAGCCTGATTCCTCCAGCTCCGTTTTTCGTTCTCAAGATGGCTTTGGCTATTCGGGGTCTTTTGTGTTTCCATACAAATTGTGAAATTTTTTGTTCTAGTTCTGTGAAAAATGCCATTGGTAGTTTGATAGGGATTGCATTGAATCTGTAGATTGCTTTGGGTAGTAGAGTCATTTTCACAATGTTGATTCTACCAATCCAAGAACATGGTACATCTCTCCATCTATTTGTATCATCTTTAAGTTCTTTCATCAGTGTCTTGTAATTTTCTGCATACAGGTCTTTTGTCTCCTTAGGTAGGTTTATTCCTAGATATTTTATTCTTTTTGTTGCAATGGTAAATGGGAGTGTTTCCTTGATTTCACTTTCAGATTTTTCATCATTAGTATATAGGAATGCCAGAGATTTCTGTGCATTAATTTTGTATCCTGCAACTTTACCAAATTCATTGATTAGCTCTAGTAGTTTTCTGGTAGCATCTTTAGGATTCTCTATGTATAGTATCATGTCATCTGCAAACAGTGACAGCTTTACTTCTTCTTTTCCCATTTGGATTCCTTTTATTTCCTTTTCTTCTCTGATTGCTGTGGCTAAAACTTCCAAAACTATGTTGAATAAGAGTGGTGAGAGTGGGCAACCTTGTCTTGTTCCTGATCTTAGTGGAAATGGTTTCAGTTTTTCACCATTGAGGACGATGCTGGCTGTGGGTTTGTCATATATGGCCTTTATTATGTTGAGGAAAGTTCCCTCTATGCCTACTTTCTGCAGGGTTTTTATCATAAATGGGTGTTGAATTTTGTCAAAAGCTTTCTCTGCATCTATTGAGATGATCATATGGTTTTTCTCCTTCAGTTTGTTAATATGGTGTATCACATTGATTGATTTGCGTATATTGAAGAATCCTTGCATTCCTGGAATAAACCCCACTTGATCATGGTGTATGATCCTTTTAATGTGCTGTTGGATTCTGTTTGCTAGTATTTTGTTGAGGATTTTTGCATCTATGTTCATCAGTGATATTGGCCTGTAGTTTTCTTTCTTTGTGACATCCTTGTCTGGTTTTGGTATCAAGGTGATGGTGGCCTCGTAGAATGAGTTTGGGAGTGTTCCTCCCTCTGCTATATTTTGGAAGAGTTTGAGAAGGATAGGTTTTAGCTCTTCTCTAAATGCTTGATAGAATTCGCCTGTGAAGCCATCTGGTCCTGGGCTTTTGTTTGTTGGAAGATTTTTAATCACAGTTTCAATTTCAGTGCTTGTGATTGGTCTGTTCATATTTTCTATTTCTTCCTGATTCAGTCTTGGCAGGTTGTGCATTTCTAAGAATTTGTCCATTTCTTCCAGGTTGTCCATTTTACTGGCATAGAGTTGCTTATAGTAATCTCTCATGATCTTTTGTATTTCTGCAGTGTCAGTTGTTACTTCTCCTTTTTCATTTCTAATTCTATTGATTTGAGTCTTCTCCCTTTTTTTCTTGATGAGTCTGGCTAATGGTTTATCAATTTTGTTTATCTTCTCAAAGAACCAGCTTTTAGTTTTATTGATCTTTGCTATCATTTCCTTCATTTCTTTTTCATTTATTTCTGATCTGATTTTTATGATTTCTTTCCTTCTGCTAACTTTGGGATGTTTTTGTTCTTCTTTCTCTAATTGCTTTAGGTGCAAGGTTAGGTTGTTTATTCGAGATATTTCCTGTTTCTTAAGGTGGGATTGTATTGCCATAAACTTCCCTCTTAGAACTGCTTTTGCTGCATCCCATAGGTTTTGGGTCGTCGTGTCTCCATTGTCATTTGTTTCTAGGTATTTTTTAATTTCCTCTTTGATTTCTTCAGTGATCACTTCGTTATTAAGTAGTGTATTGTTTAGCCTCCATGTGTTTGTATGTTTTACAGCTCTTTTCCTGTAATTGATATCTAGTCTCATAGCATTGTGGTCGGAAAAGATACTTGATACAATTTCAATTTTCTTAAATTTACCAAGGCTTGATTTGTGACCCAAGATATGATCTATCCTGGAGAATGTTCCATGAGCACTTGAGAAAAATGTGTATTCTGTTGTTTTTGGATGGAATGTCCTATAAATATCAATTAAGTCCATCTTGTTTAATGTATCATTTAAAGCTTGTGTTTCCTTATTTATTTTCATTTTGGATGACCTGTCCATTGGTGAAAGTGGGGTGTTAAAGTCCCCTACTATGATTGTGTTACTGTCGATTTCTCCTTTTATGGCTGTTAATATTTCCCTTATGTATTGAGGTGCTCCTATGTTTGGTGCATAAATATTTACAATTGTTATATCTTCTTCTTGGATTGATCCCTTGATCATTATGTAGTGTCCTTCTTTGTCTCTTCTAGTAGTCTTTATTTTAAAGTCTATTTTGTCTGATATGAGAATTGCTACTCCAGCTTTCTTTTGGTTTCCATTTGCATGGAATATCTTTTTCCATCCCCTTACTTTCAGTCTGTATGTGTCTCTAGGTCTGAAGTGGGTCTCTTGTAGACAGCATATATATGGGTCTTGTTTTTGTATCCATTCAGCCAGTCTGTGTCTTTTGGTGGGAGCATTCAGTCCATTTACATTTAAGGTAATTATTGATATGTATGTTCCTATTCCCATTTTCTTAATTGTTTTGGGTTCGTTATTGTAGTTCTTTTCCTTCTGTTGTGTTTCTTGCCTAGAGAAGTTCCTTTAGCATTTGTTGTAAAGCTGGTTTGGTGGTGCTGAACTCTCTCAGCTTTTGCTTGTCTGTAAAGGTTTTAATTTCTCCATCAAATCTGAATGAGATCCTTGCTGGGTAGAGTAATCTTGGTTGTAGGTTTTTCCCCTTCATCACTTTAAGTATGTCCTGCCACTCCCTTCTGGCTTGTAGAGTTTCTGCTGAGAGATCAGCTGTTATCCTGATGGGGATTCCCTTGTGTGTTATTTGTTGTTTTTGCCTTGCTGCTTTTAATATGATTTCTTTGTGTTTAATTTTTGACAGTTTGATTAATATGTGTCTTGGTGTATTTCTCCTTGGATTTATTCTGTATGGGACTCTCTGTGCCTCCTGGACTTGATTAACTATTTCCTTTCCCATATTAGGGAAGTTTTCAACTATAATCTCTTCAAATATTTTCTCAGTCCCTTTCTTTTTCTCTTCTTCTTCTGGAACCCCTATAATTCGAATGTTGGTGCGTTTAATGTTGTCCCAGAGGTCTCTGAGACTGTCCTCTGTTCTTTTCATTCTTTTTTCTTTATTTTGCTGTGCATCAGTTATTTCCACTATTTTATCTTCCACCTCACTTATCCGTTCTTCTGCCTCAGTTATTCTGCTATTGATCCCATCTAGAGTATTTTTTATTTCATTTATTGTGTTTTTAATCGATGCTTGATTCGTCTTTAGTTCTTCTAGGTCCTTGTTAACTGTTTCTTGCATTTTGTCTATTCTATTTCCAAGATTTTGGATCATCTTTACCATCATTATTCTGAATTCCTTTTCAGATAGACTGCCTATTACCTCTTCATTTGTTAGGTCTGGTGGGTTTTTATCTTGCTCCTTCTCCTGCTGTGTGTTTTTCTGTCTTCTCATTTTGCTTATGTTACTGTGTTTGGGGTCTCCTTTTTGCAGGCTGCAGGTTCGTAGTTCCCGTTGTTTTTGGTGTCTGTCCCCAGTGGCTAAGGTTGGTTTAGTGGGTTGTGTAGGCTTCTTGGTGGAGGGGACTACTGCCTGTGTTCTGGTGGATGAGGCTGGATCTTGTCTTTCTGGTGGGCAGGTCCACGTCTGGTGGTGTGTTTTGGGGTGTTTGCGGACTTTTTATGAATTGAGGCAGCCTCTCTGCTAATGGGTGGCGTTGTGTTCCTGTCTTGCTAGTTGTTTGGCATAGGGTGTCCAGCACTGTAGCTTGCTGGTCGTTGAGTGAAGCTGGGTGCTGGTGTTGAGATGGAGATCTCTGGAAGATTTTCGCCGTTTGATATTATGTGGAGCTGGGAGGTCTCTTGTGGACCAGTGTCCTGAAGTTCGCTCTCCCACCTCAGAGGCACAGCACTGACTCCTGGCTACTCAATTTGGGATGATTTGTTGTCTATTCATGTATTCCACAGATGCAGGGTACATGGAGTTGATTGTGGAGCTTTAATCCGCTGCTTCTGAGGCTGCTGGGAGAGGTTTCCCTTTCTCTTCTTTGTTCTCACAGCTCCTGGGTCTCAGCTTTGGATTTGGCCCCGCCTCTGCGTGTAGGTCGCCGGAGGGCGTCTGTTCTTCGCTCAGACAGGACAGGGTTAAAGGAGCAGCCTCTTCGGGGACTCTGGCTCACTCAGGCCGGGCGGGAGGGAGGGGCACGGAGTTCGGGGCGAGCCTGCAGCGGCAGAGGTCGGCGTGACGTTGCACCAGCCCGAGGCGCGCCGTGCGTTCTGCCAGGGAAGCCGCCCCTGGATCCCGGGACCCCGGCAGTGGCAGGCTGCACAGGCTCCCGGAAGGGCGGTGTGGACAGTGACCTGCGCTCGCACACAGGCTTCTTGGTGGCGGCAGCAGCAGCCCCAGCGTCCCACGCCCGTCTCTGGGCTCCGCGCTTTCAGCCGCGACTCGCGCCTGTCTCTGGAGCTCCTTTACGCGGCGCTCTTAATCCCCTCTCCTCGCGCACCAGGAAACCAAGAGGGAAGAAAAAGTCTCCTGCCTCTTCGGCAGCTCCAGAGTTTTCCCGGACTCCCTCCCGGCTAGCTGTGGCACATTAGCCCCCTTCAGGCTGAGTTCTCGCCGCCAGCCCCAGTCCTCTCCCTGCGCTCTGACCGAAGCCCGAGCCTCAGCTCCAGCGCTGCCCGCCCCGGCGGGGGAGCAGACAAGCCTCTCGGGCTGGTGAGTGCCGCTCGGCACCGCTCCTCTGCGTGGGAATCTCTCTGCTTTGCCCTACCCAGGTATGTGGGGAATTTCTTGCCTTTTGGGAGGTCTGGGGTCTTCTGCCAGCGTTCAGTAGGTGTTCTCGGTTTTAAGATTCTTACTAGTCAGATATATTCCTCTGCGGGAAATATGGGGTTTTGAGTCTCTTTCACTGAGGAAGGTGTAGGTCTTGTCTATTCCAAAGTTGGTTATTGGAACGGTCCCTGTGCTTATATCAAACTCTGGTTTTATGCATCACCCCACCTCTCCATCCCCTTTATGCAGGCATAAGAGTGTTTTCTAAATGTGAGACTCTGTTCTCTTTCCTAAATCAGTTCACGTGTAGCCATGTTTACAGGATCTTCGTAAGTGATATCTTATGATAAGTTCCTTTTTCTGTGTGACTTATTTCACTTAGAATCATCGTACCTGAATCCACTCACTTTGCTGCTACTGGTCTTATGACATTGATTTCATGGCTGAGGGATATTCCATCGTACGTAAGTACCACAATGTTTTGAACCATTTTTATATTTCCTGGGATATTTAAGGTGTACCCAAGTTGAGGTTCTTGTAGCCAGTGCAGCCCTAAATTTGGAGGTGGCGCTTTCTTATTGATTTTCAGTTTTCCCCAGGTATATTCCCTAGACTGGAAGTGGCCTTGGCTCTGTAGCTCTGTTGTTTACTTGTTTTAGGGAACACAATGCACTCCTCCAGTGAGGCAGTTGGCAATTTACATCCCGCCCATCAGCATGACAAGGCTCCCTGTTCTCCAGGGCCTGTCTTGCCTTTCTGGTTTTTACACATTTTGTGGATGTCCCTTTTGACCGGTGGAAGTGATACTTCTTTGGAGTGCAGATTTGCATTGCCCGCTTGCTTGCTTGGCCAAAAAGGGCGTATGCGTTTTCTCCTGAATATATTCAGGAGAAAACGCATACGCCCTTTTTGGCCAAGTGCACCATTGTCCAAGTTGTGCCCCTCTTCCTGTGCTTTACAGGCGATTCCAAGGTACCTCTTGAAATCTGTTTCCTGCTATTTTGCCTCGCTTTCAAGTCCGCCTCGTTGACTTCCCTCAACAGATTTTTGGATGATAGTTGTCCTTTATCACTCTGCCAGTTTGTGAATTGCTGTGCCCCTGAGCTCCATTTCTCAACTCGTTTTTTGTGAGCTGAACGCAAGTCCAAAATTTTGGATCATGTCCTATACTGGTTCCCGGTGGGTGGCTGAGACTTTGGTTAATTCTTCTTCCTGCCGGGAAATTAGAGTGACATGTGCCCGTCCAAATGCCTAACAGCTACTCTCTCATGGGTTCTCCCTCGTCCCTTCCATCCTCTGGCAAATTGGGAACCTGTGCAAACCAGGAGGTTAAATGGCCTGTCTCTCCAAGTTGGGAGATTGATAGTAAGGCAGTTGGAAAGTCAATCTGGAGCACCAGGAGAGGGACTATTCGTTGAATTTTAGAAACCTTTCGTATTCACAGTGTGTCCATTCTCTAGGTTTCCTGTACATGTTATAGCTGTAGTAATATTCCCTTGAACCTGGAGAGTTGGGACCCATGGAATGGGGGCCATGCATTATTGCTTGAAAGGGTCTGCATTTGCTCACCCAATCTCACCAATCCTCTCAGTCCCAAGTGTCCAGCCTTATGCCACATCCAGCTGTCATTGTAGATAGGGTCTTTCCAGGTTTCCTCAGACACCCTGAAGGAATTGTAAAGAATTTCCCTGTTTTTTGGTTTTGCTTTTGAAATTCCTTTTTATAGTGGGTTTGAGCTGATTCTCGCTGCCATGTTTATGCCACTCTAGACACACTTGATTCCCTTATGGAGTCATATCAATACATAGGTTTTAAGATTCTTACTAGTCAGATATATTCCTCTGCGGGAAATATGGGGTTTTGAGTCTCTTTCACTGAGGAAGGTGTAGGTCTTGTCTATTCCAAAGTTGGTTTTTGGAACGGTCCCTGTGCTTATATCAAACTCTGGTTTTATGCATCACCCCACCTCTCCTTCCCCTTTATGCAGGCATAAGAGTGTTTCCTAAATGTGAGACTCTGTTCTCTTTCCTAACTCAGTTCACGTGTAGCCATGTTTACAGGATCTTCATAAGTGATATCTTATGATAAGTTTCTTTTTCTGTGTGACTTATTTCACTTAGAATCATCGTACCTGAATCCACTCACTTTGCTGCTACTGGTCTTATGACATTGATTTCATGGCTGAGGGATATTCCATCATACGTAAGTACCACAATGTTTTGAACCATTTTTATATTTCCTGGGATATTTAAGGTGTACCCAAGTTGAGGTTCTTGTAGTCAGTGCAGCCCTAAATTTGGAGGTGGCTCTTTCTTATTGATTTTCAGTTTTCCCAAGGTATATTCCCTAGACTGGAAGTGGCCTTGGCTCTGTAGCTCTGTTGTTTACTTGTTTTAGGGAACACAATGCACTCCTCCAGTGAGGCAGTTGGCAATTTACATCCCGCCCATCAGCATGACAAGGCTCCCTGTTCTCCAGGGCCTGTCTTGCCTTTCTGGTTTTTACACATTTTGTGGATGTCCCTTTTGACCGGTGGGAAGTGATACTTCTTTGTAGTGCAGATTTGCATTGCCCGCTTGCTTGCTTGGCCAAAAAGGGCGTATGCGTTTTCTCCTGAATATATTCAGGAGAAAACGCATACGCCCTTTTTGGCCAAGTGCACCATTGTCCAAGTTGTGCCCCTCTTCCTGTGCTTTACAGGCGATTCCAACGTACCTCTTGAAATCTGTTTCCTGCTATTTTGCCTCACTTTCAATCCGCCTCGTTGATTTCCCTCAACAGATTTTTGGACGATAGTTGTCCTTTATCACTCTGCCAGTTTGTGAATTGCTGTGCCCCTGAGCTCCATTTCTCAACTCGTTTTTTGTGAGCTGAACGCAAGTCCAAAATTTTGGATCATGTCCTATACTGGTTCCCGGTGGGTGGCTGAGACTTTGGTTAATTCTTCTTCCTGCCGGGAAATTAGAGTGACATTTGCCCGTCCAAATGCCTAACAGCTACTCTCTCATGGGTTCTCCCTCGTCCCTTCCATCCTCTGGCAAATTGGGAACCTGTGCAAACCAGGAGGTTAAAGGGCCTGTCTCTCCAAGTTGGGAGATTGATAGTAAGGCAGTTGGAAAGTCAAACTGGAGCACCAGGAGAGGGACTATTCGTTGAGTTTTAGAAACCTTTCGTATTCACAGTGTGTCCATTCTCTAGGTTTCCTGTACATGTTATAGCTGTAGTAATATTCCCTTGAACATGGAGAGTTGGGACCCATGGAATGGGGGCCATGCATTATTGTTTGAAAGTGTCTGCATTTGCTCACCCAATCTCACCAATCCTCTCAGTCCCAAGTGTCCAGCCTTATGCCACATCCAGCTGTCATTGTAGATAGGGTCTTTCCAGGTTTCCTCAGACACCCTGAAGGAATTGTAAAGAATTTCCCTGTTTTTTGGGTTTGCTTTTGAAATTCATTTTTATAGTGGGTTTGAGCTGATTCTCGCTGCCATGTTTATGCCACTCTAGACACACTTGATTCCCTTATGGAGACATATCAATACATAGGTTTTAAGATTCTTACTAGTCAGATATATTCCTCTGTGGGAAATATGGGGTTTTGAGTCTCTTTCACTAAGGAAGGTGTCGGTCTTGTCAATTCCAAAGTTGGTTTTTGAAACGGTCCCTGTGCTTATATCAAACTCTGGTTTTATGCATCACCCCACCTCTCCTTCCCCTTTATGCAGGCATAAGAGTGTTTTCTAAATGTGAGACTCTGTTCTCTTTCCTAACTCAGTTCACGTGTAGCCATGTTTACAGGATCTTCATAAGTGATATCTTATGATAAGTTTCTTTTTCTGTGTGACTTATTTCACTTAGAATCATCGTACCTGAATCCACTCACTTTGCTGCTACTGGTCTTATGACATTGATTTCATGGCTGAGGGATATTCCATCGTATGTAAGTACCACAATGTTTTGAACCATTTTTATATTTCCTGGGATATTTAAGGTGTACCCAAGTTGAGGTTCTTGTAGTCAGTGCAGCCCTAAATTTGGAGGTGGCTCTTTCTTATTGATTTTCAGTTTTCCCCAGGTATATTCCCTAGACTGGAAGTGGCCTTGGCTCTGTAGCTCTGTTGTTTACTTGTTTTAGGGAACACAATGCACTCCTCCAGTGAGGCAGTTGGCAATTTACATCCCGCCCATCAGCATAACAAGGCTCCCTGTTCTCCAGGGCCTGTCTTGCCTTTCTGGTTTTTACACATTTTGTGGATGTCCCTTTTGACCGGTGGGAAGTGATACTTCTTTGTAGTGCAGATTTGCATTGCCCGCTTGCTTGCTTGGCCAAAATGGGCCTATGCGTTTTCTCCTGAATATATTCAGGAGAAAACGCATACGCCGTTTTTGGGCAAGTGCACCATTGTCCAAGTTGTGCCCCTCTTCCTGTGCTTTACAGGCGATTCCAAGGTACCTCTTAAAATCTGTTTCCTGCTATTTTGCCTCGCTTTCAAGTCCGCCTCGTTGACTTCCCTCAACAGATTTTTGGACGATAGTTGTCCTTTATCACTCTGCCAGTTTGTGAATTGCTGTGCCCCTGAGCTGCATTTCTCAACTCGTTTTTTGTGAGCTGAACGCAAGTCCAAAGTTTTGGATCATGTCCTATACTGGTTCCCGGTGGGTGGCTGAGATTTTGGTTAATTCTTCTTCCTGCCGGGAAATTAGAGTGACATGTGCCCGTCCAAATGCCTAACAGCTACTCTCTCATGGGTTCTCCCTCGTCCCTTCCATCCTCTGCCAAATTGGGAACCTGTGCAAACCAGGAGGTTAAAGGGCCTGTCTCTCCAAGTTGGGAGATTGATAGTAAGGCAGTTGGAAAGTCAAACTGGAGCACCAGGAGAGGGACTATTCGTTGAGTTTTAGAAACCTTTCGTATTCACAGTGTGTCCATTCTCTAGGTTTCCTGTACATGTTATAGCTGTAGTAATATTCCCTTGAACATGGAGAGTTGGGACCCATGGAATGGGGGCCATGCATTATTGTTTGAAAGTGTCTGCATTTGCTCACCCAATCTCACCAATCCTCTCAGTCCCAAGTGTCCAGCCTTATGCCACATCCAGCTGTCATTGTAGATAAGGTCTTTCCAGGTTTCCTCAGACACCCTGAAGGAATTGTAAAGAATTTCCCTGTTTTTTGGGTTTGCTTTTGAAATTCCTTTTTATAGTGGGTTTGAGCTGATTCTCGCTGCCATGTTTATGCCACTCTAGACACACTTGATTCCCTTATGGAGACATATCAATACATAGGTTTTAAGATTCTTACTAGTCAGATATATTCCTCTGCGGGAAATATGGGGTTTTGAGTCTCTTTCCCTGAGGAAGGTGTCGGTCTTGTCAATTCCAAAGTTGGTTTTTGAAACGGTCCCTGTGCTTATATCAAACTCTGGTTTTATGCATCACCCCACCTCTCCTTCCCCTTTATGCAGGCATAAGAGTGTTTTCTAAATGTGAGACTCTGTTCTCTTTCCTAACTCAGTTCACGTGTAGCCATGTTTACAGGATCTTCATAAGTGATATCTTATGATAAGTTCCTTTTTCTGTGTGACTTATTTCACTTAGAATCATCGTACCTGAATCCACTCACTTTGCTGCTACTGGTCTTATGACATTCATTTCATGGCTGAGGGATATTCCATCGTACGTAAGTACCACAATGTTTTGAACCATTTTTATATTTCCTGGGATATTTAAGGTGTACCCAAGTTGAGGTTCTTGTAGTCAGTGCAGCCCTAAATTTGGAGGTGGCTCTTTCTTATTGATTTTCAGTTTTCCCCAGGTATATTCCCTAGACTGGAAGTGGCCTTGGCTCTGTAGCTCTGTTGTTTACTTGTTTTAGGGAACACAATGCACTCCTCCAGTGAGGCAGTTGGCAATTTACATCCCGCCCATCAGCATGACAAGGCTCCCTGTTCTCCAGGGCCTGTCTTGCCTTTCTGGTTTTTACACATTTTGTGGATGTCCCTTTTGACCGGTGGGAAGTGATACTTCTTTGTAGTGCAGATTTGCATTGCCCGCTTGCTTGCTTGGCCAAAAAGGGCGTATGCGTTTTCTCCTGAATATATTCAGGAGAAAACGCATACGCCCTTTTTGGCCAAGTGCACCATTGTCCAAGTTGTGCCCCTCTTCCTGTGCTTTACAGGCGATTCCAAGGTACCTCTTGAAATCTGTTTCCTGCTATTTTGCCTCGCTTTCAAGTCCGCCTCGTTGACTTCCCTCAACAGATTTTTGGACGATAGTTGTCCTTTATCACTCTGCCAGTTTGTGAATTGCTGTGCCCCTGAGCTCCATTTCTCAACTCGTGTTTTGTGAGCTGAACGCAAGTCCAAAATTTTGGATCATGTCCTATACTGGTTCCCGGTGGGTGGCTGAGACTTTGGTTAATTCTTCTTCCTGCCGGGAAATTAGAGTGATATGTGCCCGTCCAAATGCCTAACAGCTACTCTCTCATGGGTTCTCCCTCGTCCCTTCCATCCTCTGCCAAATTGGGAACCTGTGCAAACCAGGAGGTTAAAGGGCCTGTCTCTCCAAGTTGGGAGATTGATAGTAAGGCAGTTGGAAAGTCAAACTGGAGCACCAGGAGAGGGACTATTCGTTGAGTTTTAGAAACCTTTCGTATTCACAGTGTGTCCATTCTCTAGGTTTCCTGTACATGTTATAGCTGTAGTAATATTCCCTTGAACCTGGAGAGTTGGGACCCATGGAATGGGGGCCATGCATTATTGCTTGAAAGGGTCTGCATTTGCTCACCCAATCTCACCAATCCTCTCAGTCCCAAGTGTCCAGCCTTATGCCACATCCAGCTGTCATGGTAGACAGGGTCTTTCCAGGTTTCCTCAGACACCCTGAAGGAATTGTAAAGAATTTCCCTGTTTTTTGGTTTTGCTTTTGAAATTCCTTTTTATAGTGGGTTTGAGCTGATTCTCGCTGCCATGTTTATGCCACTCTAGACACACTTGATTCCCTTATGGAGACATATCAATACATAGGTTTTAAGATTCTTTTTTTTTTTATTTTTATTTTCATTTTTATTTTTTATTTTTTTTATTTTACAAATTTAATCAGTTATACATATACATATGTTCCCATATCCCCTCCCTTTTGCGTCTCCCTCCCACCCTCCCTATCCCACCCCTCCAGGCGGTCACAAAGAACCGAGCTGATCTCCCTGTGCTATGCGGCTGCTTCCCACTAGCTATCTACCTTACGTTTGGTAGTGTATATATGTCCATGCCGCTCTTTCACTTTGTCACAGCTTACCCTTCCCCCTCCCCATATCCTCAAGTCCATGCTCTAGTAGGTCTGTGTCTTTATTCCTGTCTTACCCCTATGTTCTTGATGACATTTTTTTCTTAAATTCCATATATATGTGTCAGCATACAGTATTTGTCTTTCTCTTTCTGACTTACTTCACTCTGTATGACAGACTCTAGGTCCATCCACCTCATCACAAATAGCTCAATTTCATTTCTTTTTATGGCTGAATAATATTCCATTGTATATATGTGCCACATCTTCTTTATCCATTCATCCGATGATGGACACTTAGGTTGTTTCCATCTCCGGGCTATTGTAAATAGGGCTGCTATGAACATTTTGGTACATGTCTCTTTTTGAATTATGGTTTTCTCAGGGTATATGCCCAGTAGTGGGATTGCTGGGTCATATGGTAGTTCTATTTGTAGTTTTTTAAGGAACCTCCATACCGTTCTCCATAGTGGCTGTACCAATTCACATTCCCACCAGCAGTGCAAGAGTGTTCCCTTTTTTCCACACCCTCTCCAGCATTTATTGTTTCTAGATTTTTTGATGATGGCCATTCTGACTGGTGTGAGATGATATCTCATTGTAGTTTTGATTTGCATTTCTCTAATGAGTAAAGATGTTGAGCATCCTTTCATGTGTTTGTTGGCTGTCTGTATATCTTCTGTGGAGAAATGTCTATTTAGGTCTTCTGCCCATTTTTGGATTGGGTTGTTTGTTTTTTTGCTATTGAGCTGCATGAGCTGCTTATAAATTTTGGAGATTAATCCTTTGTCAGTTGCTTCATTTGCAAATATTTTCTCCCATTCTGAGGGTTGTCTTTTCGTCTTGTTTATGGTTTCCTTTGCTGTGCAAAAGCTTTGAAGTTTCATTAGGTCCCATGTGTTTATTTTTGTCTTTATTTCCATTTCTCTAGGAGGTGGGTCAAAAAGGATCTTGCTGTGATTTATGTCATAGAGTGTTCTGCCTATGTTTTCCTCTAGGAGTTTGATAGTGTCTGGCCTTACATTTAGGTCTTTAATCCATTTTGAGCTAATTTTTGTGTATGGTGTTAGGGAGTGATCTAATCTCATACTTTTACATGTCCCTGTCCAGTTTTCCCAGCACCACTTATTGAAGAGACTGTCCTTTCTCCACTGTACATTCCTGCCTCCTTTATCAAAGATAAGGTGACCATATGTCCGTGGGTTTATCTCTGGGCTTTCTATCCTGTTCCATTGATCTATCTTTCTGTTTTTGTGCCAGTACCATACTGTCTTGATTACTGTAGCTTTGTAGTATAGTCTGAAGTCAGGGAGCCTGATTCCTCCAGCTCCGTTTTTCGTTCTCAAGATGGCTTTGGCTATTCGGGGTCTTTTGTGTTTCCATACAAATTGTGAAATTTTTTGTTCTAGTTCTGTGAAAAATGCCATTGGTAGTTTGATAGGGATTGCATTGAATCTGTAGATTGCTTTGGGTAGTAGAGTCATTTTCACAATGTTGATTCTACCAATCCAAGAACATGGTACATCTCTCCATCTATTTGTATCATCTTTAAGTTCTTTCATCAGTGTCTTGTAATTTTCTGCATACAGGTCTTTTGTCTCCTTAGGTAGGTTTATTCCTAGATATTTTATTCTTTTTGTTGCAATGGTAAATGGGAGTGTTTCCTTGATTTCACTTTCAGATTTTTCATCATTAGTATATAGGAATGCCAGAGATTTCTGTGCATTAATTTTGTATCCTGCAACTTTACCAAATTCATTGATTAGCTCTAGTAGTTTTCTGGTAGCATCTTTAGGATTCTCTATGTATAGTATCATGTCATCTGCAAACAGTGACAGCTTTACTTCTTCTTTTCCCATTTGGATTCCTTTTATTTCCTTTTCTTCTCTGATTGCTGTGGCTAAAACTTCCAAAACTATGTTGAATAAGAGTGGTGAGAGTGGGCAACCTTGTCTTGTTCCTGATCTTAGTGGAAATGGTTTCAGTTTTTCACCATTGAGGACGATGCTGGCTGTGGGTTTGTCATATATGGCCTTTATTATGTTGAGGAAAGTTCCCTCTATGCCTACTTTCTGCAGGGTTTTTATCATAAATGGGTGTTGAATTTTGTCAAAAGCTTTCTCTGCATCTATTGAGATGATCATATGGTTTTTCTCCTTCAGTTTGTTAATATGGTGTATCACATTGATTAATTTGCATATATTGAAGAATCCTTGCATTCCTGGAATAAACCCCACTTGATCATGGTGTATGATCCTTTTAATGTGCTGTTGGATTCTGTTTGCTAGTATTTTGTTGAGGATTTTTGCATCTATGTTCATCAGTGATATTGGCCTGTAGTTTTCTTTCTTTGTGACATCCTTGTCTGGTTTTGGTATCAAGGTGATGGTGGCCTCGTAGAATGAGTTTGGGAGTGTTCCTCCCTCTGCTATATTTTGGAAGAGTTTGAGAAGGATAGGTTTTAGCTCTTCTCTAAATGCTTGATAGAATTCGCCTGTGAAGCCATCTGGTCCTGGGCTTTTGTTTGTTGGAAGATTTTTAATCACAGTTTCAATTTCAGTGCTTGTGATTGGTCTGTTCATATTTTCTATTTCTTCCTGATTCAGTCTTGGCAGGTTGTGCATTTCTAAGAATTTGTCCATTTCTTCCAGGTTGTCCATTTTACTGGCATAGAGTTGCTTATAGTAATCTCTCATGATCTTTTGTATTTCTGCAGTGTCAGTTGTTACTTCTCCTTTTTCATTTCTAATTCTATTGATTTGAGTCTTCTCCCTTTTTTTCTTGATGAGTCTGGCTAATGGTTTATCAATTTTGTTTATCTTCTCAAAGAACCAGCTTTTAGTTTTATTGATCTTTGCTATCATTTCCTTCATTTCTTTTTCATTTATTTCTGATCTGATTTTTATGATTTCTTTCCTTCTGCTAACTTTGGGATGTTTTTGTTCTTCTTTCTCTAATTGCTTTAGGTGCAAGGTTAGGTTGTTTATTCGAGATATTTCCTGTTTCTTAAGGTGGGATTGTATTGCCATAAACTTCCCTCTTAGAACTGCTTTTGCTGCATCCCATAGGTTTTGGGTCGTCGTGTCTCCATTGTCATTTGTTTCTAGGTATTTTTTAATTTCCTCTTTGATTTCTTCAGTGATCACTTCGTTATTAAGTAGTGTATTGTTTAGCCTCCATGTGTTTGTATGTTTTACAGCTCTTTTCCTGTAATTGATATCTAGTCTCATAGCATTGTGGTCGGAAAAGATACTTGATACAATTTCAATTTTCTTAAATTTACCAAGGCTTGATTTGTGACCCAAGATATGATCTATCCTGGAGAATGTTCCATGAGCACTTGAGAAAAATGTGTATTCTGTTGTTTTTGGATGGAATGTCCTATAAATATCAATTAAGTCCATCTTGTTTAATGTATCATTTAAAGCTTGTGTTTCCTTATTTATTTTCATTTTGGATGACCTGTCCATTGGTGAAAGTGGGGTGTTAAAGTCCCCTACTATGATTGTGTTACTGTCGATTTCTCCTTTTATGGCTGTTAATATTTCCCTTATGTATTGAGGTGCTCCTATGTTTGGTGCATAAATATTTACAATTGTTATATCTTCTTCTTGGATTGATCCCTTGATCATTATGTAGTGTCCTTCTTTGTCTCTTCTAGTAGTCTTTATTTTAAAGTCTATTTTGTCTGATATGAGAATTGCTACTCCAGCTTTCTTTTGGTTTCCATTTGCATGGAATATCTTTTTCCATCCCCTTACTTTCAGTCTGTATGTGTCTCTAGGTCTGAAGTGGGTCTCTTGTAGACAGCATATATATGGGTCTTGTTTTTGTATCCATTCAGCCAGTCTGTGTCTTTTGGTGGGAGCATTCAGTCCATTTACATTTAAGGTAATTATTGATATGTATGTTCCTATTCCCATTTTCTTAATTGTTTTGGGTTCGTTATTGTAGTTCTTTTCCTTCTGTTGTGTTTCTTGCCTAGAGAAGTTCCTTTAGCATTTGTTGTAAAGCTGGTTTGGTGGTGCTGAACTCTCTCAGCTTTTGCTTGTCTGTAAAGGTTTTAATTTCTCCATCAAATCTGAATGAGATCCTTGCTGGGTAGAGTAATCTTGGTTGTAGGTTTTTCCCCTTCATCACTTTAAGTATGTCCTGCCACTCCCTTCTGGCTTGTAGAGTTTCTGCTGAGAGATCAGCTGTTATCCTGATGGGGATTCCCTTGTGTGTTATTTGTTGTTTTTGCCTTGCTGCTTTTAATATGATTTCTTTGTGTTTAATTTTTGACAGTTTGATTAATATGTGTCTTGGTGTATTTCTCCTTGGATTTATTCTGTATGGGACTCTCTGTGCCTCCTGGACTTGATTAACTATTTCCTTTCCCATATTAGGGAAGTTTTCAACTATAATCTCTTCAAATATTTTCTCAGTCCCTTTCTTTTTCTCTTCTTCTTCTGGAACCCCTATAATTCGAATGTTGGTGCGTTTAATGTTGTCCCAGAGGTCTCTGAGACTGTCCTCTGTTCTTTTCATTCTTTTTTCTTTATTTTGCTGTGCATCAGTTATTTCCACTATTTTATCTTCCACCTCACTTATCCGTTCTTCTGCCTCAGTTATTCTGCTATTGATCCCATCTAGAGTATTTTTTATTTCATTTATTGTGTTTTTAATCGATGCTTGATTCGTCTTTAGTTCTTCTAGGTCCTTGTTAACTGTTTCTTGCATTTTGTCTATTCTATTTCCAAGATTTTGGATCATCTTTACCATCATTATTCTGAATTCCTTTTCAGATAGACTGCCTATTACCTCTTCATTTGTTAGGTCTGGTGGGTTTTTATCTTGCTCCTTCTCCTGCTGTGTGTTTTTCTGTCTTCTCATTTTGCTTATGTTACTGTGTTTGGGGTCTCCTTTTTGCAGGCTGCAGGTTCGTAGTTCCCGTTGTTTTTGGTGTCTGTCCCCAGTGGCTAAGGTTGGTTTAGTGGGTTGTGTAGGCTTCTTGGTGGAGGGGACTACTGCCTGTGTTCTGGTGGATGAGGCTGGATCTTGTCTTTCTGGTGGGCAGGTCCACGTCTGGTGGTGTGTTTTGGGGTGTTTGCAGACTTTTTATGAATTGAGGCAGCCTCTCTGCTAATGGGTGGCGTTGTGTTCCTGTCTTGCTAGTTGTTTGGCATAGGGTGTCCAGCACTGTAGCTTGCTGGTCGTTGAGTGAAGCTGGGTGCTGGTGTTGAGATGGAGATCTCTGGAAGATTTTCGCCGTTTGATATTATGTGGAGCTGGGAGGTCTCTTGTGGACCAGTGTCCTGAAGTTCGCTCTCCCACCTCAGAGGCACAGCACTGACTCCTGGCTACTCAATTTGGGATGATTTGTTGTCTATTCATGTATTCCACAGATGCAGGGTACATGGAGTTGATTGTGGAGCTTTAATCCGCTGCTTCTGAGGCTGCTGGGAGAGGTTTCCCTTTCTCTTCTTTGTTCTCACAGCTCCTGGGTCTCAGCTTTGGATTTGGCCCCGCCTCTGCGTGTAGGTCGCCGGAGGGCGTCTGTTCTTCGCTCAGACAGGACAGGGTTAAAGGAGCAGCCTCTTCGGGGACTCTGGCTCACTCAGGCCGGGCGGGAGGGAGGGGCACGGAGTTCGGGGCGAGCCTGCAGCGGCAGAGGTCAGCGTGACGTTGCACCAGCCCGAGGCGCGCCGTGCGTTCTGCCAGGGAAGCCGCCCCTGGATCCCGGGACCCCGGCAGTGGCAGGCTGCACAGGCTCCCGGAAGGGCGGTGTGGACAGTGACCTGCGCTCGCACACAGGCTTCTTGGCGGCGGCAGCAGCAGCCCCAGCGTCCCACGCCCGTCTCTGGGCTCCGCGCTTTCAGCCGCGACTCGCGCCTGTCTCTGGAGCTCCTTTACGCGGCGCTCTTAATCCCCTCTCCTCGCGCACCAGGAAACCAAGAGGGAAGAAAAAGTCTCCTGCCTCTTCGGCAGCTCCAGAGTTTTCCCGGACTCCCTCCCGGCTAGCTGTGGCACATTAGCCCCCTTCAGGCTGAGTTCTCGCCGCCAGCCCCAGTCCTCTCCCTGCGCTCTGACCGAAGCCCGAGCCTCAGCTCCAGCGCTGCCCGCCCCGGCGGGGGAGCAGACAAGCCTCTCGGGCTGGTGAGTGCCGCTCGGCACCGCTCCTCTGCGCGGGAATCTCTCTGCTTTGCCCTACCCAGGTATGTGGGGAATTTCTTGCCTTTTGGGAGGTCTGGGGTCTTCTGCCAGCGTTCAGTAGGTGTTCTCGGTTTTAAGATTCTTACTAGTCAGATATATTCCTCTGCGGGAAATATGGGGTTTTGAGTCTCTTTCACTGAGGAAGGTGTAGGTCTTGTCTATTCCAAAGTTGGTTATTGGAACGGTCCCTGTGCTTATATCAAACTCTGGTTTTATGCATCACCCCACCTCTCCATCCCCTTTATGCAGGCATAAGAGTGTTTTCTAAATGTGAGACTCTGTTCTCTTTCCTAAATCAGTTCACGTGTAGCCATGTTTACAGGATCTTTGTAAGTGATATCTTATGATAAGTTCCTTTTTCTGTGTGACTTATTTCACTTAGAATCATCGTACCTGAATCCACTCACTTTGCTGCTACTGGTCTTATGACATTGATTTCATGGCTGAGGGATATTCCATCGTACGTAAGTACCACAATGTTTTGAACCATTTTTATATTTCCTGGGATATTTAAGGTGTACCCAAGTTGAGGTTCTTGTAGCCAGTGCAGCCCTAAATTTGGAGGTGGCGCTTTCTTATTGATTTTCAGTTTTCCCCAGGTATATTCCCTAGACTGGAAGTGGCCTTGGCTCTGTAGCTCTGTTGTTTACTTGTTTTAGGGAACACAATGCACTCCTCCAGTGAGGCAGTTGGCAATTTACATCCCGCCCATCAGCATGACAAAGCTCCCTGTTCTCCAGGGCCTGTCTTGCCTTTCTGGTTTTTACACATTTTGTGGATGTCCCTTTTGACCGGTGGAAGTGATACTTCTTTGGAGTGCAGATTTGCATTGCCCGCTTGCTTGCTTGGCCAAAAAGGGCGTATGCGTTTTCTCCTGAATATATTCAGGAGAAAACGCATACGCCCTTTTTGGCCAAGTGCACCATTGTCCAAGTTGTGCCCCTCTTCCTGTGCTTTACAGGCGATTCCAGGTACCTCTTGAAATCTGTTTCCTGCTATTTTGCCTCGCTTTCAAGTCCGCCTCGTTGACTTCCCTCAACAGATTTTTGGACGATAGTTGTCCTTTATCACTCTGCCAGTTTGTGAATTGCTGTGCCCCTGAGCTCCATTTCTCAACTCGTTTTTTGTGAGCTGAACGCAAGTCCAAAATTTTGGATCATGTCCTATACTGGTTCCCGGTGGGTGGCTGAGACTTTGGTTAATTCTTCTTCCTGCCGGGAAATTAGAGTGACATGTGCCCGTCCAAATGCCTAACAGCTACTATCTCATGGGTTCTCCCACGTCCCTTCCATCCTCTGCCAAATTGGGAACCTGTGCAAACCAGGAGGTTAAAGGGCCTGTCTCTCCAACTTGGGAGATTGATAGTAAGGCAGTTGGAAAGTCAAAATGGAGCACCAGGAGAGGGACTATTCGTTGAGTTTTAGAAACCTTTCGTATTCACAGTGTGTCCATTCTCTAGGTTTCCTGTACATGTTATAGCTGTAGTAATATTCCCTTGAACCTGGAGAGTTGGGACCCATGGAATGGGGGCCATGCATTATTGCTTGAAAGGGTCTGCATTTGCTCACCCAATCTCACCAATCCTCTCAGTCCCAAGTGTCCAGCCTTATGCAACATCCAGCTGTCATTGTAGATAGGGTCTTTCCAGGTTTCCTCAGACACCCTGAAGGAATTGTAAAGAATTTCCCTGTTTTTTGGTTTTGCTTTTGAAATTCCTTTTTATAGTGGGTTTGAGCTGATTCTCGCTGCCATGTTTATGCCACTCTAGACACACTTGATTCCCTTATGGAGACATATCAATACATAGGTTTTAAGATTCTTACTAGTCAGATATATTCCTCTGCGGGAAATATGGGGTTTTGAGTCTCTTTCACTGAGGAAGGTGTCGGTCTTGTCTATTCCAAAGTTGGTTTTTGGAACGGTCCCTGTGCTTATATCAAACTCTGGTTTTATGCATCACCCCACCTCTCCATCCCCTTTATGCAGGCATAAGAGTGTTTTCTAAATGTGAGACTCTGTTCTCTTTCCTAACTCAGTTCACGTGTAGCCATGTTTACAGGATCTTCATAAGTGATATCTTATGATAAGTTCCTTTTTCTGTGTGACTTATTTCACTTAGAATCATCGTACCTGAATCCACTCACTTTGCTGCTACTGGTCTTATGACATTGATTTCATCGCTGAGGGATATTCCATCGTACGTAAGTACCACAATGTTTTGAACCATTTTTATATTTCCTGGGATATTTAAGGTGTACCCAAGTTGAGGTTCTTGTAGCCAGTGCAGCCCTAAATTTGGAGGTGGCTCTTTCTTATTGATTTTCAGTTTTCCCCAGGTATATTCCCTAGACTGGAAGTGGCCTTGGCTCTGTAGCTCTGTTGTTTACTTGTTTTAGGGAACACAAGGCACTCCTCCAGTGAGGCAGTTGGCAATTTACATCCCGCCCATCAGCATGACATGGCTCTCTGTTCTCCAGGGCCTGTCTTGCGTTTCTGGTTTTTACACATTTTGTGGATGTCCCTTTTGACCGGTGGGAAGTGATACATCTTTGTAGTGCAGATTTGCATTGCCCGCTTGCTTGCTTGGCCAAAAAGGGCGTATGCGTTTTCTCCTGAATATATTCAGGAGAAAACACATACGCCCTTTTTGGCCAAGTGCACCATTGTCCAAGTTGTGCCCCTCTTCCTGTGCTTTACAGGCGATTCCAACGTACCTCTTGAAATCTGTTTCCTGCTATTTTGCCTCGCTTTCAAGTCCGCCTCGTTGACTTCCCTCAACAGATTTTTGGACGATAGTTGTCCTTTATCACTCTGCCAGTTTGTGAATTGCTGTGCCCCTGAGCTCCATTTCTCAACTCGTTTTTTGTGAGCTGAACGCAAGTCCAAAATTTTGGATCATGTCCTATACTGGTTCCCGGTGGGTGGCTGTGACTTTGGTTAATTCTTTTTCCTGCCGGGAAATTAGAGTGACATGTGCCTGTCCAAATGCCTAACAGCTACTCTCTCATGGGTTCTCCCTCGTCCCTTCCATCCTCTGCCAAATTGGGAACCTGTGCAAACCAGGAGGTTAAAGGGCCTGTCTCTCCAAGATGGGAGAATGATAGTAAGGTAGTTGGAAAGTCAAACTGGAGCACCAGGAGAGGGACTATTCGTTGAGTTTTAGAAACCTTTCGTATTCACAGTGTGTCCATTCTCTAGGTTTCCTGTACATGTTATAGCTGTAGTAATATTCCCTTGAACCTGGAGAGTTGGGACCCATGGAATGGGGGCCATGCATTATTGCTTGAAAGGGTCTGCATTTGCTCACCCAATCTCACCAATCCTCTCAGTCCCAAGTGTCCAGCCTTATGCCACATCCAGCTGTCATTTTAGATAGGGTCTTTCCAGGTTTCCTCAGACACCCTGAAGGAATTGTAAAGAATTTCCCTGTTTTAGGGTTTTGCTTTTGAAATTCCTTTTTATAGTGGGTTTGAGCTGATTCTCGCTGCCATGTTTATGCCACTCTAGACACACTTGATTCCCTTATGGAGTCATATCAATACATAGGTTTTAAGATTCTTACTAGTCAGATATATTCCTCTGCGGGAAATATGGGGTTTTGAGTCTCTTTCACTGAGGAAGGTGTAGGTCTTGTCTATTCCAAAGTTGGTTTTTGGAACGGTCCCTGTGCTTATATCAAACTCTGGTTTTATGCATCACCCCACCTCTCCTTCCCCTTTATGCAGGCATAAGAGTGTTTTCTAAATGTGAGACTCTGTTCTCTTTCCTAACTCAGTTCACGTGTAGCCATGTTTACAGGATCTTCATAAGTGATATCTTATGATAAGTTTCTTTTTCTGTGTGACTTATTTCACTTAGAATCATCGTACCTGAATCCACTCACTTTGCTGCTACTGGTCTTATGACATTGATTTCATGGCTGAGGGATATTCCATCGTATGTAAGTACCACAATGTTTTGAACCATTTTTATATTTCCTGGGATATTTAAGGTGTACCCAAGTTGAGGTTCTTGTAGTCAGTGCAGCCCTAAATTTGGAGGTGGCTCTTTCTTATTGATTTTCAGTTTTCCCCAGGTATATTCCCTAGACTGGAAGTGGCCTTGGCTCTGTAGCTCTGTTGTTTACTTGTTTTAGGGAACACAATGCACTCCTCCAGTGAGGCAGTTGGCAATTTACATCCCGCCCATCAGCATAACAAGGCTCCCTCTTCTCCAGGGCCTGTCTTGCCTTTCTGGTTTTTACACATTTTGTGGATGTCCCTTTTGACCGGTTGGAAGTGATACTTCTTTGTAGTGCAGATTTGCATTGCCCGCTTGCTTGCTTGGCCAAAAAGGGCCTATGCGTTTTCTCCTGAATATATTCAGGAGAAAACGCATACGCCGTTTTTGGGCAAGTGCACCATTGTCCAAGTTGTGCCCCTCTTCCTGTGCTTTACAGGCGATTCCAAGGTACCTCTTAAAATCTGTTTCCTGCTATTTTGCCTCGCTTTCAAGTCCGCCTCGTTGACTTCCCTCAACAGATTTTTGGACGATAGTTGTCCTTTATCACTCTGCCAGTTTGTGAATTGCTGTGCCCCTGAGCTGCATTTCTCAACTCGTTTTTTGTGAGCTGAACGCAAGTCCAAAGTTTTGGATCATGTCCTATACTGGTTCCCGGTGGGTGGCTGAGATTTTGGTTAATTCTTCTTCCTGCCGGGAAATTAGAGTGACATGTGCCCTTCCAAATGCCTAACAGCTACTCTCTCATGGGTTCTCCCTCGTCCCTTCCATCCTCTGCCAAATTGGGAACCTGTGCAAACCAGGAGGTTAAAGGGCCTGTCTCTCCAAGTTGGGAGATTGATAGTAAGGCAGTTGGAAAGTCAAACTGGAGCACCAGGAGAGGGACTATTCGTTGAGTTTTAGAAACCTTTCGTATTCACAGTGTGTCCATTCTCTAGGTTTCCTGTACATGTTATAGATGTAGTAATATTCCCTTCAACCTGGAGAGTTGGGACCCATGGAATGGGGGCCATGCATTATTGCTTGAAAGGGTCTGCATTTGCTCACCCAATCTCACCAATCCTCTCAGTCCCAAGTGTCCAGCCTTATGCCACATCCAGCTGTCATTGTAGATAGGGCCTTTCCAGGTTTCCTTAGACACCCTGAAGGAATTGTAAAGAATTTCCCTGTTTTTTGGTTTTGCTTTTGAAATTCCTTTTTATAGTGGGTTTGAGCTGATTCTCGCTGCCATGTTTATGCCACTCTAGATACACTTGATTCCCTTATGGAGACATATCAATACATAGGTTTTAAGATTCTTACTAGTCAGATATATTCCTCTGCGGGAAATATGGGGTTTTGAGTCTCTTTCACTGAGGAAGGTGTCAGTCTTGTCAGTTCCAAAGTTGGTTTTTGAAACGGTCCCTGTGCTTATATCAAACTCTGGTTTTATGCATCACCCCACCTCTCCTTCCCCTTTATGCAGGCATAAGAGGGTTTTCTAAATGTGAGACTCTGTTCTCTTTCCTAACTCAGTTCACGTGTAGCCATGTTTACAGGATCTTCATAAGTGATATCTTATGATAAGTTTCTTTTTCTGTGTGACTTATTTCACTTAGAATCATCGTACCTGAATCCACTCACTTGGCTGCTACTGGTCTTATGACATTCATTTCACTGCTGAGGGATATTCCATCGTACGTAAGTACCACAATGTTTTGAACCATTTTTATATTTCCTGGGATATTTAAGGTGTACCCAAGTTGAGGTTCTTGTAGTCAGTGCAGCCCTAAATTTGGAGGTGGCTCTTTCTTATTGATTTTCAGTTTTCCCCAGGTATATTCCCTAGACTGGAAGTGGCCTTGGCTCTGTAGCTCTGTTGTTTACTTGTTTTAGGGAACACAATGCACTCCTCCAGTGAGGCAGTTGGCAATTTACATCCCGCCCATCAGCATGACAAGGCTCCCTGTTCTCCAGGGCCTGTCTTGCCTTTCTGGTTTTTACACATTTTGTGGATGTCCCTTTTGACCGGTGGGAAGTGATACTTCTTTGTAGTGCAGATTTGCATTGCCCGCTTGCTTGCTTGGCCAAAAAGGGCGTATGCGTTTTCTCCTGAATATATTCAGGAGAAAACGCATACGCCCTTTTTGGCCAAGTGCACCATTGTCCAAGTTGTGCCCCTCTTCCTGTGCTTTACAGGCGATTCCAAGGTACCTCTTGAAATCTGTTTCCTGCTATTTTGCCTCGCTTTCAAGTCCGCCTCGTTGACTTCCCTCAACAGATTTTTGGACGATAGTTGTCCTTTATCACTCTGCCAGTTTGTGAATTGCTGTTCCCCTGAGCTCCATTTCTCAACTCGTGTTTTGTGAGCTGAACGCAAGTCCCAAATTTTGGATCATGTCCTATACTGGTTCCCGGTGGGTGGCTGAGACTTTGGTTAATTCTTCTTCCTGCCGGGAAATTAGAGTGATATGTGCCCGTCCAAATGCCTAACAGCTACTCTCTCATGGGTTCTCCCTCGTCCCTTCCATCCTCTGCCAAATTGGGAACCTGTGCAAACCAGGAGGTTAAAGGGCCTGTCTCTCCAAGTTGGGAGATTGATAGTAAGGCAGTTGGAAAGTCAAACTGGAGCACCAGGAGAGGGACTATTCGTTGAGTTTTAGAAACCTTTCGTATTCACAGTGTGTCCATTCTCTAGGTTTCCTGTACATGTTATAGCTGTAGTAATATTCCCTTGAACCTGGAGAGTTGGGACCCATGGAATGGGGGCCATGCATTATTGCTTGAAAGGGTCTGCATTTGCTCACCCAATCTCACCAATCCTCTCAGTCCCAAGTGTCCAGCCTTATGCCACATCCAGCTGTCATGGTAGACCGGGTCTTTCCAGGTTTCCTCAGACACCCTGAAGGAATTGTAAAGAATTTCCCTGTTTTTTGGTTTTGCTTTTGAAATTCCTTTTTATAGTGGGTTTGAGCTGATTCTCGCTGCCATGTTTATGCCACTCTAGACACACTTGATTCCCTTATGGAGACATATCAATACATAGGTTTTAAGATTCTTTTTTTTTTTTATTTTTATTTTTTTTTATTTTCATTTTTATTTTTTATTTTTTTTATTTTACAAATTTAATCAGTTATACATATACATATGTTCCCATATCCCCTCCCTTTTGCGTCTCCCTCCCACCCTCCCTATCCCACCCCTCCAGGCGGTCACAAAGAACCGAGCTGATCTCCCTGTGCTATGCGGCTGCTTCCCACTAGCTATCTACCTTACGTTTGGTAGTGTATATATGTCCATGCCGCTCTTTCACTTTGTCACAGCTTACCCTTCCCCCTCCCCATATCCTCAAGTCCATGCTCTAGTAGGTCTGTGTCTTTATTCCTGTCTTACCCCTATGTTCTTGATGACATTTTTTTCTTAAATTCCATATATATGTGTCAGCATACAGTATTTGTCTTTCTCTTTCTGACTTACTTCACTCTGTATGACAGACTCTAGGTCCATCCACCTCATCACAAATAGCTCAATTTCATTTCTTTTTATGGCTGAATAATATTCCATTGTATATATGTGCCACATCTTCTTTATCCATTCATCCGATGATGGACACTTAGGTTGTTTCCATCTCCGGGCTATTGTAAATAGGGCTGCTATGAACATTTTGGTACATGTCTCTTTTTGAATTATGGTTTTCTCAGGGTATATGCCCAGTAGTGGGATTGCTGGGTCATATGGTAGTTCTATTTGTAGTTTTTTAAGGAACCTCCATACCGTTCTCCATAGTGGCTGTACCAATTCACATTCCCACCAGCAGTGCAAGAGTGTTCCCTTTTTTCCACACCCTCTCCAGCATTTATTGTTTCTAGATTTTTTGATGATGGCCATTCTGACTGGTGTGAGATGATATCTCATTGTAGTTTTGATTTGCATTTCTCTAATGAGTAAAGATGTTGAGCATCCTTTCATGTGTTTGTTGGCTGTCTGTATATCTTCTGTGGAGAAATGTCTATTTAGGTCTTCTGCCCATTTTTGGATTGGGTTGTTTGTTTTTTTGCTATTGAGCTGCATGAGCTGCTTATAAATTTTGGAGATTAATCCTTTGTCAGTTGCTTCATTTGCAAATATTTTCTCCCATTCTGAGGGTTGTCTTTTCGTCTTGTTTATGGTTTCCTTTGCTGTGCAAAAGCTTTGAAGTTTCATTAGGTCCCATGTGTTTATTTTTGTCTTTATTTCCATTTCTCTAGGAGGTGGGTCAAAAAGGATCTTGCTGTGATTTATGTCATAGAGTGTTCTGCCTATGTTTTCCTCTAGGAGTTTGATAGTGTCTGGCCTTACATTTAGGTCTTTAATCCATTTTGAGCTAATTTTTGTGTATGGTGTTAGGGAGTGATCTAATCTCATACTTTTACATGTCCCTGTCCAGTTTTCCCAGCACCACTTATTGAAGAGACTGTCCTTTCTCCACTGTACATTCCTGCCTCCTTTATCAAAGATAAGGTGACCATATGTCCGTGGGTTTATCTCTGGGCTTTCTATCCTGTTCCATTGATCTATCTTTCTGTTTTTGTGCCAGTACCATACTGTCTTGATTACTGTAGCTTTGTAGTATAGTCTGAAGTCAGGGAGCCTGATTCCTCCAGCTCCGTTTTTCGTTCTCAAGATGGCTTTGGCTATTCGGGGTCTTTTGTGTTTCCATACAAATTGTGAAATTTTTTGTTCTAGTTCTGTGAAAAATGCCATTGGTAGTTTGATAGGGATTGCATTGAATCTGTAGATTGCTTTGGGTAGTAGAGTCATTTTCACAATGTTGATTCTACCAATCCAAGAACATGGTACATCTCTCCATCTATTTGTATCATCTTTAAGTTCTTTCATCAGTGTCTTGTAATTTTCTGCATACAGGTCTTTTGTCTCCTTAGGTAGGTTTATTCCTAGATATTTTATTCTTTTTGTTGCAATGGTAAATGGGAGTGTTTCCTTGATTTCACTTTCAGATTTTTCATCATTAGTATATAGGAATGCCAGAGATTTCTGTGCATTAATTTTGTATCCTGCAACTTTACCAAATTCATTGATTAGCTCTAGTAGTTTTCTGGTAGCATCTTTAGGATTCTCTATGTATAGTATCATGTCATCTGCAAACAGTGACAGCTTTACTTCTTCTTTTCCCATTTGGATTCCTTTTATTTCCTTTTCTTCTCTGATTGCTGTGGCTAAAACTTCCAAAACTATGTTGAATAAGAGTGGTGAGAGTGGGCAACCTTGTCTTGTTCCTGATCTTAGTGGAAATGGTTTCAGTTTTTCACCATTGAGGACGATGCTGGCTGTGGGTTTGTCATATATGGCCTTTATTATGTTGAGGAAAGTTCCCTCTATGCCTACTTTCTGCAGGGTTTTTATCATAAATGGGTGTTGAATTTTGTCAAAAGCTTTCTCTGCATCTATTGAGATGATCATATGGTTTTTCTCCTTCAGTTTGTTAATATGGTGTATCACATTGATTGATTTGCGTATATTGAAGAATCCTTGCATTCCTGGAATAAACCCCACTTGATCATGGTGTATGATCCTTTTAATGTGCTGTTGGATTCTGTTTGCTAGTATTTTGTTGAGGATTTTTGCATCTATGTTCATCAGTGATATTGGCCTGTAGTTTTCTTTCTTTGTGACATCCTTGTCTGGTTTTGGTATCAAGGTGATGGTGGCCTCGTAGAATGAGTTTGGGAGTGTTCCTCCCTCTGCTATATTTTGGAAGAGTTTGAGAAGGATAGGTTTTAGCTCTTCTCTAAATGCTTGATAGAATTCGCCTGTGAAGCCATCTGGTCCTGGGCTTTTGTTTGTTGGAAGATTTTTAATCACAGTTTCAATTTCAGTGCTTGTGATTGGTCTGTTCATATTTTCTATTTCTTCCTGATTCAGTCTTGGCAGGTTGTGCATTTCTAAGAATTTGTCCATTTCTTCCAGGTTGTCCATTTTACTGGCATAGAGTTGCTTATAGTAATCTCTCATGATCTTTTGTATTTCTGCAGTGTCAGTTGTTACTTCTCCTTTTTCATTTCTAATTCTATTGATTTGAGTCTTCTCCCTTTTTTTCTTGATGAGTCTGGCTAATGGTTTATCAATTTTGTTTATCTTCTCAAAGAACCAGCTTTTAGTTTTATTGATCTTTGCTATCATTTCCTTCATTTCTTTTTCATTTATTTCTGATCTGATTTTTATGATTTCTTTCCTTCTGCTAACTTTGGGATGTTTTTGTTCTTCTTTCTCTAATTGCTTTAGGTGCAAGGTTAGGTTGTTTATTCGAGATATTTCCTGTTTCTTAAGGTGGGATTGTATTGCCATAAACTTCCCTCTTAGAACTGCTTTTGCTGCATCCCATAGGTTTTGGGTCGTCGTGTCTCCATTGTCATTTGTTTCTAGGTATTTTTTAATTTCCTCTTTGATTTCTTCAGTGATCACTTCGTTATTAAGTAGTGTATTGTTTAGCCTCCATGTGTTTGTATGTTTTACAGCTCTTTTCCTGTAATTGATATCTAGTCTCATAGCATTGTGGTCGGAAAAGATACTTGATACAATTTCAATTTTCTTAAATTTACCAAGGCTTGATTTGTGACCCAAGATATGATCTATCCTGGAGAATGTTCCATGAGCACTTGAGAAAAATGTGTATTCTGTTGTTTTTGGATGGAATGTCCTATAAATATCAATTAAGTCCATCTTGTTTAATGTATCATTTAAAGCTTGTGTTTCCTTATTTATTTTCATTTTGGATGACCTGTCCATTGGTGAAAGTGGGGTGTTAAAGTCCCCTACTATGATTGTGTTACTGTCGATTTCTCCTTTTATGGCTGTTAATATTTCCCTTATGTATTGAGGTGCTCCTATGTTTGGTGCATAAATATTTACAATTGTTATATCTTCTTCTTGGATTGATCCCTTGATCATTATGTAGTGTCCTTCTTTGTCTCTTCTAGTAGTCTTTATTTTAAAGTCTATTTTGTCTGATATGAGAATTGCTACTCCAGCTTTCTTTTGGTTTCCATTTGCATGGAATATCTTTTTCCATCCCCTTACTTTCAGTCTGTATGTGTCTCTAGGTCTGAAGTGGGTCTCTTGTAGACAGCATATATATGGGTCTTGTTTTTGTATCCATTCAGCCAGTCTGTGTCTTTTGGTGGGAGCATTCAGTCCATTTACATTTAAGGTAATTATTGATATGTATGTTCCTATTCCCATTTTCTTAATTGTTTTGGGTTCGTTATTGTAGTTCTTTTCCTTCTGTTGTGTTTCTTGCCTAGAGAAGTTCCTTTAGCATTTGTTGTAAAGCTGGTTTGGTGGTGCTGAACTCTCTCAGCTTTTGCTTGTCTGTAAAGGTTTTAATTTCTCCATCAAATCTGAATGAGATCCTTGCTGGGTAGAGTAATCTTGGTTGTAGGTTTTTCCCCTTCATCACTTTAAGTATGTCCTGCCACTCCCTTCTGGCTTGTAGAGTTTCTGCTGAGAGATCAGCTGTTATCCTGATGGGGATTCCCTTGTGTGTTATTTGTTGTTTTTGCCTTGCTGCTTTTAATATGATTTCTTTGTGTTTAATTTTTGACAGTTTGATTAATATGTGTCTTGGTGTATTTCTCCTTGGATTTATTCTGTATGGGACTCTCTGTGCCTCCTGGACTTGATTAACTATTTCCTTTCCCATATTAGGGAAGTTTTCAACTATAATCTCTTCAAATATTTTCTCAGTCCCTTTCTTTTTCTCTTCTTCTTCTGGAACCCCTATAATTCGAATGTTGGTGCGTTTAATGTTGTCCCAGAGGTCTCTGAGACTGTCCTCTGTTCTTTTCATTCTTTTTTCTTTATTTTGCTGTGCATCAGTTATTTCCACTATTTTATCTTCCACCTCACTTATCCGTTCTTCTGCCTCAGTTATTCTGCTATTGATCCCATCTAGAGTATTTTTTATTTCATTTATTGTGTTTTTAATCGATGCTTGATTCGTCTTTAGTTCTTCTAGGTCCTTGTTAACTGTTTCTTGCATTTTGTCTATTCTATTTCCAAGATTTTGGATCATCTTTACCATCATTATTCTGAATTCCTTTTCAGATAGACTGCCTATTACCTCTTCATTTGTTAGGTCTGGTGGGTTTTTATCTTGCTCCTTCTCCTGCTGTGTGTTTTTCTGTCTTCTCATTTTGCTTATGTTACTGTGTTTGGGGTCTCCTTTTTGCAGGCTGCAGGTTCGTAGTTCCCGTTGTTTTTGGTGTCTGTCCCCAGTGGCTAAGGTTGGTTTAGTGGGTTGTGTAGGCTTCTTGGTGGAGGGGACTACTGCCTGTGTTCTGGTGGATGAGGCTGGATCTTGTCTTTCTGGTGGGCAGGTCCACGTCTGGTGGTGTGTTTTGGGGTGTTTGCGGACTTTTTATGAATTGAGGCAGCCTCTCTGCTAATGGGTGGCGTTGTGTTCCTGTCTTGCTAGTTGTTTGGCATAGGGTGTCCAGCACTGTAGCTTGCTGGTCGTTGAGTGAAGCTGGGTGCTGGTGTTGAGATGGAGATCTCTGGAAGATTTTCGCCGTTTGATATTATGTGGAGCTGGGAGGTCTCTTGTGGACCAGTGTCCTGAAGTTCGCTCTCCCACCTCAGAGGCACAGCACTGACTCCTGGCTACTCAATTTGGGATGATTTGTTGTCTATTCATGTATTCCACAGATGCAGGGTACATGGAGTTGATTGTGGAGCTTTAATCCGCTGCTTCTGAGGCTGCTGGGAGAGGTTTCCCTTTCTCTTCTTTGTTCTCACAGCTCCTGGGTCTCAGCTTTGGATTTGGCCCCGCCTCTGCGTGTAGGTCGCCAGAGGGCGTCTGTTCTTCGCTCAGACAGGACAGGGTTAAAGGAGCAGCCTCTTCGGGGACTCTGGCTCACTCAGGCCGGGCGGGAGGGAGGGGCACGGAGTTCGGGGCGAGCCTGCAGCGGCAGAGGTCGGCGTGACGTTGCACCAGCCCGAGGCGCGCCGTGCGTTCTGCCAGGGAAGCCGCCCCTGGATCCCGGGACCCCGGCAGTGGCAGGCTGCACAGGCTCCCGGAAGGGCGGTGTGGACAGTGACCTGCGCTCGCACACAGGCTTCTTGGCGGCGGCAGCAGCAGCCCCAGCGTCCCACGCCCGTCTCTGGGCTCCGCGCTTTCAGCCGCGACTCGCGCCTGTCTCTGGAGCTCCTTTACGCGGCGCTCTTAATCCCCTCTCCTCGCGCACCAGGAAACCAAGAGGGAAGAAAAAGTCTCCTGCCTCTTCGGCAGCTCCAGAGTTTTCCCGGACTCCCTCCCGGCTAGCTGTGGCACATTAGCCCCCTTCAGGCTGAGTTCTCGCCGCCAGCCCCAGTCCTCTCCCTGCGCTCTGACCGAAGCCCGAGCCTCAGCTCCAGCGCTGCCCGCCCCGGCGGGGGAGCAGACAAGCCTCTCGGGCTGGTGAGTGCCGCTCGGCACCGCTCCTCTGCGCGGGAATCTCTCTGCTTTGCCCTACCCAGGTATGTGGGGAATTTCTTGCCTTTTGGGAGGTCTGGGGTCTTCTGCCAGCGTTCAGTAGGTGTTCTCGGTTTTAAGATTCTTACTAGTCAGATATATTCCTCTGCGGGAAATATGGGGTTTTGAGTCTCTTTCACTGAGGAAGGTGTCGGTCTTGTCTATTCCAAAGTTGGTTTTTGGAACGGTCCCTGTGCTTATATCAAACTCTGGTTTTATGCATCACCCCACCTCTCCATCCCCTTTATGCAGGCATAAGAGTGTTTTCTAAATGTGAGACTCTGTTCTCTTTCCTAACTCAGTTCACGTGTAGCCATGTTTACAAGATCTTCATAAGTGATATCTTATGATAAGTTCCTTTTTCTGTGTGACTTATTTCACTTAGAATCATCGTACCTGAATCCACTCACTTTGCTGCTACTGGTCTTATGACATTGATTTCATCGCTGAGGGATATTCCATCGTACGTAAGTACCACAATGTTTTGAACCATTTTTATATTTCCTGGGATATTTAAGGTGTACCCAAGTTGAGGTTCTTGTAGCCAGTGCAGCCCTAAATTTGGAGGTGGCTCTTTCTTATTGATTTTCAGTTTTCCCCAGGTATATTCCCTAGACTGGAAGTGGCCTTGGCTCTGTAGCTCTGTTGTTTACTTGTTTTAGGGAACACAAGGCACTCCTCCAGTGAGGCAGTTGGCAATTTACATCCCGCCCATCAGCATGACATGGCTCTCTGTTCTCCAGGGCCTGTCTTGCCTTTCTGGTTTTTACACATTTTGTGGATGTCCCTTTTGACCGGTGGGAAGTGATACATCTTTGTAGTGCAGATTTGCATTGCCCGCTTGCTTGCTTGGCCAAAAAGGGCGTATGCGTTTTCTCCTGAATATATTCAGGAGAAAACACATACGCCCTTTTTGGCCAAGTGCACCATTGTCCAAGTTGTGCCCCTCTTCCTGTGCTTTACAGGCGATTCCAACGTACCTCTTGAAATCTGTTTCCTGCTATTTTGCCTCGCTTTCAAGTCCGCCTCGTTGACTTCCCTCAACAGATTTTTGGACGATAGTTGTCCTTTATCACTCTGCCAGTTTGTGAATTGCTGTGCCCCTGAGCTCCATTTCTCAACTCGTTTTTTGTGAGCTGAACGCAAGTCCAAAATTTTGGATCATGTCCTATACTGGTTCCCGGTGGGTGGCTGTGACTTTGGTTAATTCTTCTTCCTGCCGGGAAATTAGAGTGACATGTGCCCGTCCAAATGCCTAACAGCTACTCTCTCATGGGTTCTCCCTCGTCCCTTCCATCCTCTGCCAAATTGGGAACCTGTGCAAACCAGGAGGTTAAAGGGCCTGTCTCTCCAAGATGGGAGAATGATAGTAAGGTAGTTGGAAAGTCAAACTGGAGCACCAGGAGAGGGACTATTCGTTGAGTTTTAGAAACCTTTCGTATTCACAGTGTGTCCATTCTCTAGGTTTCCTGTACATGTTATAGCTGTAGTAATATTCCCATGAACCTGGAGAGTTGGGACCCATGGAATGGGGGCCATGCATTATTGCTTGAAAGGGTCTGCATTTGCTCACCCAATCTCACCAATCCTCTCAGTCCCAAGTGTCCAGCCTTATGCCACATCCAGCTGTCATTGTAGATAGGGTCTTTCCAGGTTTCCTCAGACACCCTGAAGGAATTGTAAAGAATTTCCCTGTTTTTTGGTTTTGCTTTTGAAATTCCTTTTTATGAAAGGTTTGAGCTGATTCTCGCTGCCATGTTTATGCCACTCTAGACACACTTGATTCCCTTATGGAGTCATATCAATACATAGGTTTTAAGATTCTTACTAGTCAGATATATTCCTCTGCGGGAAATATGGGGTTTTGAGTCTCTTTCACTGAGGAAGGTGTAGGTCTTGTCTATTCCAAAGTTGGTTTTTGGAACGGTCCCTGTGCTTATATCAAACTCTGGTTTTATGCATCACCCCACCTCTCCTTCCCCTTTATGCAGGCATAAGAATGTTTTCTAAATGTGAGACTCTGTTCTCTTTCCTAACTCAGTTCACGTGTAGCCATGTTTACAGGATCTTCATAAGTGATATCTTATGATAAGTTTCTTTTTCTGTGTGACTTATTTCACTTAGAATCATCGTACCTGAATCCACTCACTTTGCTGCTACTGGTCTTATGACATTGATTTCATGGCTGAGGGATATTCCATCGTATGTAAGTACCACAATGTTTTGAACCATTTTTATATTTCCTGGGATATTTTAGGTGTACCCAAGTTGAGGTTCTTGTAGTCAGTGCAGCCCTAAATTTGGAGGTGGCTCTTTCTTATTGATTTTCAGTTTTCCCCAGGTATATTCCCTAGACTGGAAGTGGCCTTGGCTCTGTAGCTCTGTTGTTTACTTGTTTTAGGGAACACAATGCACTCCTCCAGTGAGGCAGTTGGCAATTGACATCCCGCCCATCAGCATAACAAGGCTCCCTGTTCTCCAGGGCCTGTCTTGCCTTTCTGGTTTTTACACATTTTGTGGATGTCCCTTTTGACCGGTTGGAAGTGATACTTCTTTGTAGTGCAGATTTGCATTGCCCGCTTGCTTGCTTGGCCAAAAAGGGCCTATGCGTTTTCTCCTGAATATATTCAGGAGAAAACGCATACGCCGTTTTTGGGCAAGTGCACCATTGTCCAAGTTGTGCCCCTCTTCCTGTGCTTTACAGGCGATTCCAAGGTACCTCTTAAAATCTGTTTCCTGCTATTTTGCCTCGCTTTCAAGTCCGCCTCGTTGACTTCCCTCAACAGATTTTTGGACGATAGTTGTCCTTTATCACTCTGCCAGTTTGTGAATTGCTGTGCCCCTGAGCTGCATTTCTCAACTCGTTTTTTGTGAGCTGAACGCAAGTCCAAAGTTTTGGATCATGTCCTATACTGGTTCCCAGTGGGTGGCTGAGATTTTGGTTAATTCTTCTTCCTGCCGGGAAATTAGAGTGACATGTGCCTGTCCAAATGCCTAACAGCTACTCTCTCATGGGTTCTCCCTCGTCCCTTCCATCCTCTGCCAAATTGGGAACCTGTGCAAACCAGGAGGTTAAAGGGCCTGTCTCTCCAAGTTGGGAGATTGATAGTAAGGCAGTTGGAAAGTCAAACTGGAGCACCAGGAGAGGGACTATTCGTTGAGTTTTAGAAACCTTTCATATTCACAGTGTGTCCATTCTCTAGGTTTCCTGTACATGTTATAGATGTAGTAATATTCCCTTCAACCTGGAGAGTTGGGACCCATGGAATGGGGGCCATGCATTATTGCTTGAAAGGGTCTGCATTTGCTCACCCAATCTCACCAATCCTCTCAGTCCCAAGTGTCCAGCCTTATGCCACATCCAGCTGTCATTGTAGATAGGGCCTTTCCAGGTTTCCTTAGACACCCTGAAGGAATTGTAAAGAATTTCCCTGTTTTTTGGTTTTGCTTTTGAAATTCCTTTTTATAGTGGGTTTGAGCTGATTCTCGCTGCCATGTTTATGCCACTCTAGATACACTTGATTCCCTTATGGAGACATATCAATACATAGGTTTTAAGATTCTTAATAGTCAGATATATTCCTCTGCGGGAAATATGGGGTTTTGAGTCTCTTTCACTGAGGAAGGTGTCAGTCTTGTCAGTTCCAAAGTTGGTTTTTGAAACGGTCCCTGTGCTTATATCAAACTCTGGTTTTATGCATCACCCCACCTCTCCTTCCCCTTTATGCAGGCATAAGAGGGTTTTCTAAATGTGAGACTCTGTTCTCTTTCCTAACTCAGTTCACGTGTAGCCATGTTTACAGGATCTTCATAAGTGATATCTTATGATAAGTTTCTTTTTCTGTGTGACTTATTTCACTTAGAATCATCGTACCTGAATCCACTCACTTGGCTGCTACTGGTCTTATGACATTCATTTCACTGCTGAGGGATATTCCATCGTACGTAAGTACCACAATGTTTTGAACCATTTTTATATTTCCTGGGATATTTAAGGTGTACCCAAGTTGAGGTTCTTGTAGTCAGTGCAGCCCTAAATTTGGAGGTGGCTCTTTCTTATTGATTTTCAGTTTTCCCCAGGTATATTCCCTAGACTGGAAGTGGCCTTGGCTCTGTAGCTCTGTTGTTTACTTGTTTTAGGGAACACAATGCACTCCTCCAGTGAGGCAGTTGGCAATTTACATCCCGCCCATCAGCATGACAAGGCTCCCTGTTCTCCAGGGCCTGTCTTGCCTTTCTGGTTTTTACACATTTTGTGGATGTCCCTTTTGACCGGTGGGAAGTGATACTTCTTTGTAGTGCAGATTTGCATTGCCCGCTTGCTTGCTTGGCCAAAAAGGGCGTATGCGTTTTCTCCTGAATATATTCAGGAGAAAACGCATACGCCCTTTTTGGCCAAGTGCACCATTGTCCAAGTTGTGCCCCTCTTCCTGTGCTTTACAGGCGATTCCAAGGTACCTCTTGAAATCTGTTTCCTGCTATTTTGCCTCGCTTTCAAGTCCGCCTCGTTGACTTCCCTCAACAGATTTTTGGACGATAGTTGTCCTTTATCACTCTGCCAGTTTGTGAATTGCTGTGCCCCTGAGCTCCATTTCTCAACTCGTGTTTTGTGAGCTGAACGCAAGTCCAAAATTTTGGATCATGTCCTATACTGGTTCCCGGTGGGTGGCTGAGACTTTGGTTAATTCTTCTTCCTGCCGGGAAATTAGAGTGATATGTGCCCGTCCAAATGCCTAACAGCTACTCTCTCATGGGTTCTCCCTCGTCCCTTCCATCCTCTGCCAAATTGGGAACCTGTGCAAACCAGGAGGTTAAAGGGCCTGTCTCTCCAAGTTGGGAAATTGATAGTAAGGCAGTTGGAAAGTCAAACTGGAGCACCAGGAGAGGGACTATTCGTTGAGTTTTAGAAACCTTTCGTATTCACAGTGTGTCCATTCTCTAGGTTTCCTGTACATGTTATAGCTGTAGTAATATTCCCTTGAACCTGGAGAGTTGGGACCCATGGAATGGGGGCCATGCATTATTGCTTGAAAGGGTCTGCATTTGCTCACCCAATCTCACCAATCCTCTCAGTCCCAAGTGTCCAGCCTTATGCCACATCCAGCTGTCATGGTAGACAGGGTCTTTCCAGGTTTCCTCAGACACCCTGAAGGAATTGTAAAGAATTTCCCTGTTTTTTGGTTTTGCTTTTGAAATTCCTTTTTATAGTGGGTTTGAGCTGATTCTCGCTGCCATGTTTATGCCACTCTAGACACACTTGATTCCCTTATGGAGACATATCAATACATAGGTTTTAAGATTCTTTTTTTTTATTTATTTTTATTTTTTTTTATTTTCATTTTTATTTTTTATTTTTTTTATTTTACAAATTTAATCAGTTATACATATACATATGTTCCCATATCCCCTCCCTTTTGCGTCTCCCTCCCACCCTCCCTATCCCACCCCTCCAGGCGGTCACAAAGAACCGAGCTGATCTCCCTGTGCTATGCGGCTGCTTCCCACTAGCTGTCTACCTTACGTTTGGTAGTGTATATATGTCCATGCCGCTCTTTCACTTTGTCACAGCTTACCCTTCCCCCTCCCCATATCCTCAAGTCCATGCTCTAGTAGGTCTGTGTCTTTATTCCTGTCTTACCCCTATGTTCTTGATGACATTTTTTTCTTAAATTCCATATATATGTGTCAGCATACAGTATTTGTCTTTCTCTTTCTGACTTACTTCACTCTGTATGACAGACTCTAGGTCCATCCACCTCATCACAAATAGCTCAATTTCATTTCTTTTTATGGCTGAATAATATTCCATTGTATATATGTGCCACATCTTCTTTATCCATTCATCCGATGATGGACACTTAGGTTGTTTCCATCTCCGGGCTATTGTAAATAGGGCTGCTATGAACATTTTGGTACATGTCTCTTTTTGAATTATGGTTTTCTCAGGGTATATGCCCAGTAGTGGGATTGCTGGGTCATATGGTAGTTCTATTTGTAGTTTTTTAAGGAACCTCCATACCGTTCTCCATAGTGGCTGTACCAATTCACATTCCCACCAGCAGTGCAAGAGTGTTCCCTTTTTTCCACACCCTCTCCAGCATTTATTGTTTCTAGATTTTTTGATGATGGCCATTCTGACTGGTGTGAGATGATATCTCATTGTAGTTTTGATTTGCATTTCTCTAATGAGTAAAGATGTTGAGCATCCTTTCATGTGTTTGTTGGCTGTCTGTATATCTTCTGTGGAGAAATGTCTATTTAGGTCTTCTGCCCATTTTTGGATTGGGTTGTTTGTTTTTTTGCTATTGAGCTGCATGAGCTGCTTATAAATTTTGGAGATTAATCCTTTGTCAGTTGCTTCATTTGCAAATATTTTCTCCCATTCTGAGGGTTGTCTTTTCGTCTTGTTTATGGTTTCCTTTGCTGTGCAAAAGCTTTGAAGTTTCATTAGGTCCCATGTGTTTATTTTTGTCTTTATTTCCATTTCTCTAGGAGGTGGGTCAAAAAGGATCTTGCTGTGATTTATGTCATAGAGTGTTCTGCCTATGTTTTCCTCTAGGAGTTTGATAGTGTCTGGCCTTACATTTAGGTCTTTAATCCATTTTGAGCTAATTTTTGTGTATGGTGTTAGGGAGTGATCTAATCTCATACTTTTACATGTCCCTGTCCAGTTTTCCCAGCACCACTTATTGAAGAGACTGTCCTTTCTCCACTGTACATTCCTGCCTCCTTTATCAAAGATAAGGTGACCATATGTCCGTGGGTTTATCTCTGGGCTTTCTATCCTGTTCCATTGATCTATCTTTCTGTTTTTGTGCCAGTACCATACTGTCTTGATTACTGTAGCTTTGTAGTATAGTCTGAAGTCAGGGAGCCTGATTCCTCCAGCTCCGTTTTTCGTTCTCAAGATGGCTTTGGCTATTCGGGGTCTTTTGTGTTTCCATACAAATTGTGAAATTTTTTGTTCTAGTTCTGTGAAAAATGCCATTGGTAGTTTGATAGGGATTGCATTGAATCTGTAGATTGCTTTGGGTAGTAGAGTCATTTTCACAATGTTGATTCTACCAATCCAAGAACATGGTACATCTCTCCATCTATTTGTATCATCTTTAAGTTCTTTCATCAGTGTCTTGTAATTTTCTGCATACAGGTCTTTTGTCTCCTTAGGTAGGTTTATTCCTAGATATTTTATTCTTTTTGTTGCAATGGTAAATGGGAGTGTTTCCTTGATTTCACTTTCAGATTTTTCATCATTAGTATATAGGAATGCCAGAGATTTCTGTGCATTAATTTTGTATCCTGCAACTTTACCAAATTCATTGATTAGCTCTAGTAGTTTTCTGGTAGCATCTTTAGGATTCTCTATGTATAGTATCATGTCATCTGCAAACAGTGACAGCTTTACTTCTTCTTTTCCCATTTGGATTCCTTTTATTTCCTTTTCTTCTCTGATTGCTGTGGCTAAAACTTCCAAAACTATGTTGAATAAGAGTGGTGAGAGTGGGCAACCTTGTCTTGTTCCTGATCTTAGTGGAAATGGTTTCAGTTTTTCACCATTGAGGACGATGCTGGCTGTGGGTTTGTCATATATGGCCTTTATTATGTTGAGGAAAGTTCCCTCTATGCCTACTTTCTGCAGGGTTTTTATCATAAATGGGTGTTGAATTTTGTCAAAAGCTTTCTCTGCATCTGTTGAGATGATCATATGGTTTTTCTCCTTCAGTTTGTTAATATGGTGTATCACATTGATTGATTTGCGTATATTGAAGAATCCTTGCATTCCTGGAATAAACCCCACTTGATCATGGTGTATGATCCTTTTAATGTGCTGTTGGATTCTGTTTGCTAGTATTTTGTTGAGGATTTTTGCATCTATGTTCATCAGTGATATTGGCCTGTAGTTTTCTTTCTTTGTGACATCCTTGTCTGGTTTTGGTATCAAGGTGATGGTGGCCTCGTAGAATGAGTTTGGGAGTGTTCCTCCCTCTGCTATATTTTGGAAGAGTTTGAGAAGGATAGGTTTTAGCTCTTCTCTAAATGCTTGATAGAATTCGCCTGTGAAGCCATCTGGTCCTGGGCTTTTGTTTGTTGGAAGATTTTTAATCACAGTTTCAATTTCAGTGCTTGTGATTGGTCTGTTCATATTTTCTATTTCTTCCTGATTCAGTCTTGGCAGGTTGTGCATTTCTAAGAATTTGTCCATTTCTTCCAGGTTGTCCATTTTACTGGCATAGAGTTGCTTATAGTAATCTCTCATGATCTTTTGTATTTCTGCAGTGTCAGTTGTTACTTCTCCTTTTTCATTTCTAATTCTATTGATTTGAGTCTTCTCCCTTTTTTTCTTGATGAGTCTGGCTAATGGTTTATCAATTTTGTTTATCTTCTCAAAGAACCAGCTTTTAGTTTTATTGATCTTTGCTATCATTTCCTTCATTTCTTTTTCATTTATTTCTGATCTGATTTTTATGATTTCTTTCCTTCTGCTAACTTTGGGATGTTTTTGTTCTTCTTTCTCTAATTGCTTTAGGTGCAAGGTTAGGTTGTTTATTCGAGATATTTCCTGTTTCTTAAGGTGGGATTGTATTGCCATAAACTTCCCTCTTAGAACTGCTTTTGCTGCATCCCATAGGTTTTGGGTCGTCGTGTCTCCATTGTCATTTGTTTCTAGGTATTTTTTAATTTCCTCTTTGATTTCTTCAGTGATCACTTCGTTATTAAGTAGTGTATTGTTTAGCCTCCATGTGTTTGTATGTTTTACAGCTCTTTTCCTGTAATTGATATCTAGTCTCATAGCATTGTGGTCGGAAAAGATACTTGATACAATTTCAATTTTCTTAAATTTACCAAGGCTTGATTTGTGACCCAAGATATGATCTATCCTGGAGAATGTTCCATGAGCACTTGAGAAAAATGTGTATTCTGTTGTTTTTGGATGGAATGTCCTATAAATATCAATTAAGTCCATCTTGTTTAATGTATCATTTAAAGCTTGTGTTTCCTTATTTATTTTCATTTTGGATGACCTGTCCATTGGTGAAAGTGGGGTGTTAAAGTCCCCTACTATGATTGTGTTACTGTCGATTTCTCCTTTTATGGCTGTTAATATTTCCCTTATGTATTGAGGTGCTCCTATGTTTGGTGCATAAATATTTACAATTGTTATATCTTCTTCTTGGATTGATCCCTTGATCATTATGTAGTGTCCTTCTTTGTCTCTTCTAGTAGTCTTTATTTTAAAGTCTATTTTGTCTGATATGAGAATTGCTACTCCAGCTTTCTTTTGGTTTCCATTTGCATGGAATATCTTTTTCCATCCCCTTACTTTCAGTCTGTATGTGTCTCTAGGTCTGAAGTGGGTCTCTTGTAGACAGCATATATATGGGTCTTGTTTTTGTATCCATTCAGCCAGTCTGTGTCTTTTGGTGGGAGCATTCAGTCCATTTACATTTAAGGTAATTATTGATATGTATGTTCCTATTCCCATTTTCTTAATTGTTTTGGGTTCGTTATTGTAGTTCTTTTCCTTCTGTTGTGTTTCTTGCCTAGAGAAGTTCCTTTAGCATTTGTTGTAAAGCTGGTTTGGTGGTGCTGAACTCTCTCAGCTTTTGCTTGTCTGTAAAGGTTTTAATTTCTCCATCAAATCTGAATGAGATCCTTGCTGGGTAGAGTAATCTTGGTTGTAGGTTTTTCCCCTTCATCACTTTAAGTATGTCCTGCCACTCCCTTCTGGCTTGTAGAGTTTCTGCTGAGAGATCAGCTGTTATCCTGATGGGGATTCCCTTGTGTGTTATTTGTTGTTTTTGCCTTGCTGCTTTTAATATGATTTCTTTGTGTTTAATTTTTGACAGTTTGATTAATATGTGTCTTGGTGTATTTCTCCTTGGATTTATTCTGTATGGGACTCTCTGTGCCTCCTGGACTTGATTAACTATTTCCTTTCCCATATTAGGGAAGTTTTCAACTATAATCTCTTCAAATATTTTCTCAGTCCCTTTCTTTTTCTCTTCTTCTTCTGGAACCCCTATAATTCGAATGTTGGTGCGTTTAATGTTGTCCCAGAGGTCTCTGAGACTGTCCTCTGTTCTTTTCATTCTTTTTTCTTTATTTTGCTGTGCATCAGTTATTTCCACTATTTTATCTTCCACCTCACTTATCCGTTCTTCTGCCTCAGTTATTCTGCTATTGATCCCATCTAGAGTATTTTTTATTTCATTTATTGTGTTTTTAATCGATGCTTGATTCGTCTTTAGTTCTTCTAGGTCCTTGTTAACTGTTTCTTGCATTTTGTCTATTCTATTTCCAAGATTTTGGATCATCTTTACCATCATTATTCTGAATTCCTTTTCAGATAGACTGCCTATTACCTCTTCATTTGTTAGGTCTGGTGGGTTTTTATCTTGCTCCTTCTCCTGCTGTGTGTTTTTCTGTCTTCTCATTTTGCTTATGTTACTGTGTTTGGGGTCTCCTTTTTGCAGGCTGCAGGTTCGTAGTTCCCGTTGTTTTTGGTGTCTGTCCCCAGTGGCTAAGGTTGGTTTAGTGGGTTGTGTAGGCTTCTTGGTGGAGGGGACTACTGCCTGTGTTCTGGTGGATGAGGCTGGATCTTGTCTTTCTGGTGGGCAGGTCCACGTCTGGTGGTGTGTTTTGGGGTGTTTGCGGACTTTTTATGAATTGAGGCAGCCTCTCTGCTAATGGGTGGCGTTGTGTTCCTGTCTTGCTAGTTGTTTGGCATAGGGTGTCCAGCACTGTAGCTTGCTGGTCGTTGAGTGAAGCTGGGTGCTGGTGTTGAGATGGAGATCTCTGGAAGATTTTCGCCGTTTGATATTATGTGGAGCTGGGAGGTCTCTTGTGGACCAGTGTCCTGAAGTTCGCTCTCCCACCTCAGAGGCACAGCACTGACTCCTGGCTACTCAATTTGGGATGATTTGTTGTCTATTCATGTATTCCACAGATGCAGGGTACATGGAGTTGATTGTGGAGCTTTAATCCGCTGCTTCTGAGGCTGCTGGGAGAGGTTTCCCTTTCTCTTCTTTGTTCTCACAGCTCCTGGGTCTCAGCTTTGGATTTGGCCCCGCCTCTGCGTGTAGGTCGCCAGAGGGCGTCTGTTCTTCGCTCAGACAGGACAGGGTTAAAGGAGCAGCCTCTTCGGGGACTCTGGCTCACTCAGGCCGGGCGGGAGGGAGGGGCACGGAGTTCGGGGCGAGCCTGCAGCGGCAGAGGTCGGCGTGACGTTGCACCAGCCCGAGGCGCTCCGTGCGTTCTGCCAGGGAAGCCGCCCCTGGATCCCGGGACCCCGGCAGTGGCAGGCTGCACAGGCTCCCGGAAGGGCGGTGTGGACAGTGACCTGCGCTCGCACACAGGCTTCTTGGCGGCGGCAGCAGCAGCCCCAGCGTCCCACGCCCGTCTCTGGGCTCCGCGCTTTCAGCCGCGACTCGCGCCTGTCTCTGGAGCTCCTTTACGCGGCGCTCTTAATCCCCTCTCCTCGCGCACCAGGAAACCAAGAGGGAAGAAAAAGTCTCCTGCCTCTTCGGCAGCTCCAGAGTTTTCCCGGACTCCCTCCCGGCTAGCTGTGGCACATTAGCCCCCTTCAGGCTGAGTTCTCGCCGCCAGCCCCAGTCCTCTCCCTGCGCTCTGACCGAAGCCCGAGCCTCAGCTCCAGCGCTGCCCGCCCCGGCGGGGGAGCAGACAAGCCTCTCGGGCTGGTGAGTGCCGCTCGGCACCGCTCCTCTGCGCGGGAATCTCTCTGCTTTGCCCTACCCAGGTATGTGGGGAATTTCTTGCCTTTTGGGAGGTCTGGGGTCTTCTGCCAGCGTTCAGTAGGTGTTCTCGGTTTTAAGATTCTTACTAGTCAGATATATTCCTCTGCGGGAAATATGGGGTTTTGAGTCTCTTTCACTGAGGAAGGTGTAGGTCTTGTCTATTACAAAGTTGGTTATTGGAACGGTCCCTGTGCTTATATCAAACTCTGGTTTTATGCATCACCCCACCTCTCCATCCCCTTTATGCAGGCATAAGAGTGTTTTCTAAATGTGAGACTCTGTTCTATTTCCTAACTCAGTTCACGTGTAGCCATGTTTACAGGATCTTCGTAAGTGATATCTTATGATAAGTTCCTTTTTCTGTGTGACTTATTTCACTTAGAATCATCGTACCTGAATCCACTCACTTTGCTGCTACTGGTCTTATGACATTGATTTCATGGCTGAGGGATATTCCATCGTACGTAAGTACCACAATGTTTTGAACCATTTTTATATTTCCTGGGATATTTAAGGTGTACCCAAGTTGAGGTTCTTGTAGCCAGTGCAGCCCTAAATTTGGAGGTGGCGCTTTCTTATTGATTTTCAGTTTTCCCCAGGTATATTCCCTAGACTGGAAGTGGCCTTGGCTCTGTAGCTCTGTTGTTTACTTGTTTTAGGGAACACAATGCACTCCTCCAGTGAGGCAGTTGGCAATTTACATCCCGCCCATCAGCATGACAAGGCTCCCTGTTCTCCAGGGCCTGTCTTGCCTTTCTGGTTTTTACACATTTTGTGGATGTCCCTTTTGACCGGTGGAAGTGATACTTCTTTGGAGTGCAGATTTGCATTGCCCGCTTGCTTGCTTGGCCAAAAAGGGCGTATGCGTTTTCTCCTGAATATATTCAGGAGAAAACGCATACGCCCTTTTTGGCCAAGTGCACCATTGTCCAAGTTGTGCCCCTCTTCCTGTGCTTTACAGGCGATTCCAAGGTACCTCTTGAAATCTGTTTCCTGCTATTTTGCCTCGCTTTCAAGTCCGCCTCGTTGACTTCCCTCAACAGATTTTTGGACGATAGTTGTCCTTTATCACTCTGCCAGTTTGTGAATTGCTGTGCCCCTGAGCTCCATTTCTCAACTCGTTTTTTGTGAGCTGAACGCAAGTCCAAAATTTTGGATCATGTCCTATACTGGTTCCCGGTGGGTGGCTGAGACTTTGGTTAATTCTTCTTCCTGCCGGGAAATTAGAGTGACATGTGCCCGTCCAAATGCCTAACAGCTACTCTCTCATGGGTTCTCCCTCGTCCCTTCCATCCTCTGCCAAATTGGGAACCTGTGCAAACCAGGAGGTTAAAGGGCCTGTCTCTCCAAGTTGGGAGATTGATAGTAAGGCAGTTGGAAAGTCAAACTGGAGCACCAGGAGAGGGACTATTCGTTGAGTTTTAGAAACCTTTCGTATTCACAGTGTGTCCATTCTCTAGGTTTCCTGTACATGTTATAGCTGTAGTAATATTCCCTTGAACCTGGAGAGTTGGGACCCATGGAATGGGGGCCATGCATTATTGCTTGAAAGGGTCTGCATTTGCTCACCCAATCTCACCAATCCTCTCAGTCCCAAGTGTCCAGCCTTATGCCACATCCAGCTGTCATTGTAGATAGGGTCTTTCCAGGTTTCCTCAGACACCCTGAAGGAATTGTAAAGAATTTCCCTGTTTTTTGGTTTTGCTTTTGAAATTCCTTTTTATAGTAGGTTTGAGCTGATTCTCGCTGCCATGTTTATGCCACTCTAGACACACTTGATTCCCTTATGGAGTCATATCAATACATAGGTTTTAAGATTCTTACTAGTCAGATATATTCCTCTGCGGGAAATATGGGGTTTTGAGTCTCTTTCACTGAGGAAGGTGTAGGTCTTGTCTATTCCAAAGTTGGTTTTTGGAACGGTCCCTGTGCTTATATCAAACTCTGGTTTTATGCATCACCCCACCTCTCCTTCCCCTTTATGCAGGCATAAGAATGTTTTCTAAATGTGAGACTCTGTTCTCTTTCCTAACTCAGTTCACGTGTAGCCATGTTTACAGGATCTTCATAAGTGATATCTTATGATAAGTTTCTTTTTCTGTGTGACTTATTTCACTTAGAATCATCGTACCTGAATCCACTCACTTTGCTGCTACTGGTCTTATGACATTGATTTCATGGCTGAGGGATATTCCATCGTATGTAAGTACCACAATGTTTTGAACCATTTTTATATTTCCTGGGATATTTTAGGTGTACCCAAGTTGAGGTTCTTGTAGTCAGTGCAGCCCTAAATTTGGAGGTGGCTCTTTCTTATTGATTTTCAGTTTTCCCCAGGTATATTCCCTAGACTGGAAGTGGCCTTGGCTCTGTAGCTCTGTTGTTTACTTGTTTTAGGGAACACAATGCACTCCTCCAGTGAGGCAGTTGGCAATTGACATCCCGCCCATCAGCATAACAAGGCTCCCTGTTCTCCAGGGCCTGTCTTGCCTTTCTGGTTTTTACACATTTTGTGGATGTCCCTTTTGACCGGTTGGAAGTGATACTTCTTTGTAGTGCAGATTTGCATTGCCCGCTTGCTTGCTTGGCCAAAAAGGGCCTATGCGTTTTCTCCTGAATATATTCAGGAGAAAACGCATACGCCGTTTTTGGGCAAGTGCACCATTGTCCAAGTTGTGCCCCTCTTCCTGTGCTTTACAGGCGATTCCAAGGTACCTCTTAAAATCTGTTTCCTGCTATTTTGCCTCGCTTTCAAGTCCGCCTCGTTGACTTCCCTCAACAGATTTTTGGACGATAGTTGTCCTTTATCACTCTGCCAGTTTGTGAATTGCTGTGCCCCTGAGCTGCATTTCTCAACTCGTTTTTTGTGAGCTGAACGCAAGTCCAAAGTTTTGGATCATGTCGTATACTGGTTCCCAGTGGGTGGCTGAGATTTTGGTTAATTCTTCTTCCTGCCGGGAAATTAGAGTGACATGTGCCCGTCCAAATGCCTAACAGCTACTCTCTCATGGGTTCTCCCTCGTCCCTTCCATCCTCTGCCAAATTGGGAACCTGTGCAAACCAGGAGGTTAAAGGGCCTGTCTCTCCAAGTTGGGAGATTGATAGTAAGGCAGTTGGAAAGTCAAACTGGAGCACCAGGAGAGGGACTATTCGTTGAGTTTTAGAAACCTTTCGTATTCACAGTGTGTCCATTCTCTAGGTTTCCTGTACATGTTATAGATGTAGTAATATTCCCTTCAACCTGGAGAGTTGGGACCCATGGAATGGGGGCCATGCATTATTGCTTGAAAGGGTCTGCATTTGCTCACCCAATCTCACCAATCCTCTCAGTCCCAAGTGTCCAGCCTTATGCCACATCCAGCTGTCATTGTAGATAGGGCCTTTCCAGGTTTCCTTAGACACCCTGAAGGAATTGTAAAGAATTTCCCTGTTTTTTGGTTTTGCTTTTGAAATTCCTTTTTATAGTGGGTTTGAGCTGATTCTCGCTGCCATGTTTATGCCACTCTAGATACACTTGATTCCCTTATGGAGACATATCAATACATAGGTTTTAAGATTCTTAATAGTCAGATATATTCCTCTGCGGGAAATATGGGGTTTTGAGTCTCTTTCACTGAGGAAGGTGTCAGTCTTGTCAGTTCCAAAGTTGGTTTTTGAAACGGTCCCTGTGCTTATATCAAACTCTGGTTTTATGCATCACCCCACCTCTCCTTCCCCTTTATGCAGGCATAAGAGGGTTTTCTAAATGTGAGACTCTGTTCTCTTTCCTAACTCAGTTCACGTGTAGCCATGTTTACAGGATCTTCATAAGTGATATCTTATGATAAGTTTCTTTTTCTGTGTGACTTATTTCACTTAGAATCATCGTACCTGAATCCACTCACTTGGCTGCTACTGGTCTTATGACATTCATTTCACTGCTGAGGGATATTCCATCGTACGTAAGTACCACAATGTTTTGAACCATTTTTATATTTCCTGGGATATTTAAGGTGTACCCAAGTTGAGGTTCTTGTAGTCAGTGCAGCCCTAAATTTGGAGGTGGCTCTTTCTTATTGATTTTCAGTTTTCCCCAGGTATATTCCCTAGACTGGAAGTGGCCTTGGCTCTGTAGCTCTGTTGTTTACTTGTTTTAGGGAACACAATGCACTCCTCCAGTGAGGCAGTTGGCAATTTACATCCCGCCCATCAGCATGACAAGGCTCCCTGTTCTCCAGGGCCTGTCTTGCCTTTCTGGTTTTTACACATTTTGTGGATGTCCCTTTTGACCGGTGGGAAGTGATACTTCTTTGTAGTGCAGATTTGCATTGCCCGCTTGCTTGCTTGGCCAAAAAGGGCGTATGCGTTTTCTCCTGAATATATTCAGGAGAAAACGCATACGCCCTTTTTGGCCAAGTGCACCATTGTCCAAGTTGTGCCCCTCTTCCTGTGCTTTACAGGCGATTCCAAGGTACCTCTTGAAATCTGTTTCCTGCTATTTTGCCTCGCTTTCAAGTCCGCCTCGTTGACTTCCCTCAACAGATTTTTGGACGATAGTTGTCCTTTATCACTCTGCCAGTTTGTGAATTGCTGTGCCCCTGAGCTCCATTTCTCAACTCGTGTTTTGTGAGCTGAACGCAAGTCCAAAATTTTGGATCATGTCCTATACTGGTTCCCGGTGGGTGGCTGAGACTTTGGTTAATTCTTCTTCCTGCCGGGAAATTAGAGTGATATGTGCCCGTCCAAATGCCTAACAGCTACTCTCTCATGGGTTCTCCCTCGTCCCTTCCATCCTCTGCCAAATTGGGAACCTGTGCAAACCAGGAGGTTAAAGGGCCTGTCTCTCCAAGTTGGGAAATTGATAGTAAGGCAGTTGGAAAGTCAAACTGGAGCACCAGGAGAGGGACTATTCGTTGAGTTTTAGAAACCTTTCGTATTCACAGTGTGTCCATTCTCTAGGTTTCCTGTACATGTTATAGCTGTAGTAATATTCCCTTGAACCTGGAGAGTTGGGACCCATGGAATGGGGGCCATGCATTATTGCTTGAAAGGGTCTGCATTTGCTCACCCAATCTCACCAATCCTCTCAGTCCCAAGTGTCCAGCCTTATGCCACATCCAGCTGTCATGGTAGACAGGGTCTTTCCAGGTTTCCTCAGACACCCTGAAGGAATTGTAAAGAATTTCCCTGTTTTTTGGTTTTGCTTTTGAAATTCCTTTTTATAGTGGGTTTGAGCTGATTCTCGCTGCCATGTTTATGCCACTCTAGACACACTTGATTCCCTTATGGAGACATATCAATACATAGGTTTTAAGATTCTTTTTTTTTATTTATTTTTATTTTTTTTTATTTTCATTTTTATTTTTTATTTTTTTTATTTTACAAATTTAATCAGTTATACATATACATATGTTCCCATATCCCCTCCCTTTTGCGTCTCCCTCCCACCCTCCCTATCCCACCCCTCCAGGCGGTCACAAAGAACCGAGCTGATCTCCCTGTGCTATGCGGCTGCTTCCCACTAGCTGTCTACCTTACGTTTGGTAGTGTATATATGTCCATGCCGCTCTTTCACTTTGTCACAGCTTACCCTTCCCCCTCCCCATATCCTCAAGTCCATGCTCTAGTAGGTCTGTGTCTTTATTCCTGTCTTACCCCTATGTTCTTGATGACATTTTTTTCTTAAATTCCATATATATGTGTCAGCATACAGTATTTGTCTTTCTCTTTCTGACTTACTTCACTCTGTATGACAGACTCTAGGTCCATCCACCTCATCACAAATAGCTCAATTTCATTTCTTTTTATGGCTGAATAATATTCCATTGTATATATGTGCCACATCTTCTTTATCCATTCATCCGATGATGGACACTTAGGTTGTTTCCATCTCCGGGCTATTGTAAATAGGGCTGCTATGAACATTTTGGTACATGTCTCTTTTTGAATTATGGTTTTCTCAGGGTATATGTCCAGTAGTGGGATTGCTGGGTCATATGGTAGTTCTATTTGTAGTTTTTTAAGGAACCTCCATACCGTTCTCCATAGTGGCTGTACCAATTCACATTCCCACCAGCAGTGCAAGAGTGTTCCCTTTTTTCCACACCCTCTCCAGCATTTATTGTTTCTAGATTTTTTGATGATGGCCATTCTGACTGGTGTGAGATGATATCTCATTGTAGTTTTGATTTGCATTTCTCTAATGAGTAAAGATGTTGAGCATCCTTTCATGTGTTTGTTGGCTGTCTGTATATCTTCTGTGGAGAAATGTCTATTTAGGTCTTCTGCCCATTTTTGGATTGGGTTGTTTGTTTTTTTGCTATTGAGCTGCATGAGCTGCTTATAAATTTTGGAGATTAATCCTTTGTCAGTTGCTTCATTTGCAAATATTTTCTCCCATTCTGAGGGTTGTCTTTTCGTCTTGTTTATGGTTTCCTTTGCTGTGCAAAAGCTTTGAAGTTTCATTAGGTCCCATGTGTTTATTTTTGTCTTTATTTCCATTTCTCTAGGAGGTGGGTCAAAAAGGATCTTGCTGTGATTTATGTCATAGAGTGTTCTGCCTATGTTTTCCTCTAGGAGTTTGATAGTGTCTGGCCTTACATTTAGGTCTTTAATCCATTTTGAGCTAATTTTTGTGTATGGTGTTAGGGAGTGATCTAATCTCATACTTTTACATGTCCCTGTCCAGTTTTCCCAGCACCACTTATTGAAGAGACTGTCCTTTCTCCACTGTACATTCCTGCCTCCTTTATCAAAGATAAGGTGACCATATGTCCGTGGGTTTATCTCTGGGCTTTCTATCCTGTTCCATTGATCTATCTTTCTGTTTTTGTGCCAGTACCATACTGTCTTGATTACTGTAGCTTTGTAGTATAGTCTGAAGTCAGGGAGCCTGATTCCTCCAGCTCCGTTTTTCGTTCTCAAGATGGCTTTGGCTATTCGGGGTCTTTTGTGTTTCCATACAAATTGTGAAATTTTTTGTTCTAGTTCTGTGAAAAATGCCATTGGTAGTTTGATAGGGATTGCATTGAATCTGTAGATTGCTTTGGGTAGTAGAGTCATTTTCACAATGTTGATTCTACCAATCCAAGAACATGGTACATCTCTCCATCTATTTGTATCATCTTTAAGTTCTTTCATCAGTGTCTTGTAATTTTCTGCATACAGGTCTTTTGTCTCCTTAGGTAGGTTTATTCCTAGATATTTTATTCTTTTTGTTGCAATGGTAAATGGGAGTGTTTCCTTGATTTCACTTTCAGATTTTTCATCATTAGTATATAGGAATGCCAGAGATTTCTGTGCATTAATTTTGTATCCTGCAACTTTACCAAATTCATTGATTAGCTCTAGTAGTTTTCTGGTAGCATCTTTAGGATTCTCTATGTATAGTATCATGTCATCTGCAAACAGTGACAGCTTTACTTCTTCTTTTCCCATTTGGATTCCTTTTATTTCCTTTTCTTCTCTGATTGCTGTGGCTAAAACTTCCAAAACTATGTTGAATAAGAGTGGTGAGAGTGGGCAACCTTGTCTTGTTCCTGATCTTAGTGGAAATGGTTTCAGTTTTTCACCATTGAGGACGATGCTGGCTGTGGGTTTGTCATATATGGCCTTTATTATGTTGAGGAAAGTTCCCTCTATGCCTACTTTCTGCAGGGTTTTTATCATAAATGGGTGTTGAATTTTGTCAAAAGCTTTCTCTGCATCTATTGAGATGATCATATGGTTTTTCTCCTTCAGTTTGTTAATATGGTGTATCACATTGATTGATTTGCGTATATTGAAGAATCCTTGCATTCCTGGAATAAACCCCACTTGATCATGGTGTATGATCCTTTTAATGTGCTGTTGGATTCTGTTTGCTAGTATTTTGTTGAGGATTTTTGCATCTATGTTCATCAGTGATATTGGCCTGTAGTTTTCTTTCTTTGTGACATCCTTGTCTGGTTTTGGTATCAAGGTGATGGTGGCCTCGTAGAATGAGTTTGGGAGTGTTCCTCCCTCTGCTATATTTTGGAAGAGTTTGAGAAGGATAGGTTTTAGCTCTTCTCTAAATGCTTGATAGAATTCGCCTGTGAAGCCATCTGGTCCTGGGCTTTTGTTTGTTGGAAGATTTTTAATCACAGTTTCAATTTCAGTGCTTGTGATTGGTCTGTTCATATTTTCTATTTCTTCCTGATTCAGTCTTGGCAGGTTGTGCATTTCTAAGAATTTGTCCATTTCTTCCAGGTTGTCCATTTTACTGGCATAGAGTTGCTTATAGTAATCTCTCATGATCTTTTGTATTTCTGCAGTGTCAGTTGTTACTTCTCCTTTTTCATTTCTAATTCTATTGATTTGAGTCTTCTCCCTTTTTTTCTTGATGAGTCTGGCTAATGGTTTATCAATTTTGTTTATCTTCTCAAAGAACCAGCTTTTAGTTTTATTGATCTTTGCTATCATTTCCTTCATTTCTTTTTCATTTATTTCTGATCTGATTTTTATGATTTCTTTCCTTCTGCTAACTTTGGGATGTTTTTGTTCTTCTTTCTCTAATTGCTTTAGGTGCAAGGTTAGGTTGTTTATTCGAGATATTTCCTGTTTCTTAAGGTGGGATTGTATTGCCATAAACTTCCCTCTTAGAACTGCTTTTGCTGCATCCCATAGGTTTTGGGTCGTCGTGTCTCCATTGTCATTTGTTTCTAGGTATTTTTTAATTTCCTCTTTGATTTCTTCAGTGATCACTTCGTTATTAAGTAGTGTATTGTTTAGCCTCCATGTGTTTGTATGTTTTACAGCTCTTTTCCTGTAATTGATATCTAGTCTCATAGCATTGTGGTCGGAAAAGATACTTGATACAATTTCAATTTTCTTAAATTTACCAAGGCTTGATTTGTGACCCAAGATATGATCTATCCTGGAGAATGTTCCATGAGCACTTGAGAAAAATGTGTATTCTGTTGTTTTTGGATGGAATGTCCTATAAATATCAATTAAGTCCATCTTGTTTAATGTATCATTTAAAGCTTGTGTTTCCTTATTTATTTTCATTTTGGATGACCTGTCCATTGGTGAAAGTGGGGTGTTAAAGTCCCCTACTATGATTGTGTTACTGTCGATTTCTCCTTTTATGGCTGTTAATATTTCCCTTATGTATTGAGGTGCTCCTATGTTTGGTGCATAAATATTTACAATTGTTATATCTTCTTCTTGGATTGATCCCTTGATCATTATGTAGTGTCCTTCTTTGTCTCTTCTAGTAGTCTTTATTTTAAAGTCTATTTTGTCTGATATGAGAATTGCTACTCCAGCTTTCTTTTGGTTTCCATTTGCATGGAATATCTTTTTCCATCCCCTTACTTTCAGTCTGTATGTGTCTCTAGGTCTGAAGTGGGTCTCTTGTAGACAGCATATATATGGGTCTTGTTTTTGTATCCATTCAGCCAGTCTGTGTCTTTTGGTGGGAGCATTCAGTCCATTTACATTTAAGGTAATTATTGATATGTATGTTCCTATTCCCATTTTCTTAATTGTTTTGGGTTCGTTATTGTAGTTCTTTTCCTTCTGTTGTGTTTCTTGCCTAGAGAAGTTCCTTTAGCATTTGTTGTAAAGCTGGTTTGGTGGTGCTGAACTCTCTCAGCTTTTGCTTGTCTGTAAAGGTTTTAATTTCTCCATCAAATCTGAATGAGATCCTTGCTGGGTAGAGTAATCTTGGTTGTAGGTTTTTCCCCTTCATCACTTTAAGTATGTCCTGCCACTCCCTTCTGGCTTGTAGAGTTTCTGCTGAGAGATCAGCTGTTATCCTGATGGGGATTCCCTTGTGTGTTATTTGTTGTTTTTGCCTTGCTGCTTTTAATATGATTTCTTTGTGTTTAATTTTTGACAGTTTGATTAATATGTGTCTTGGTGTATTTCTCCTTGGATTTATTCTGTATGGGACTCTCTGTGCCTCCTGGACTTGATTAACTATTTCCTTTCCCATATTAGGGAAGTTTTCAACTATAATCTCTTCAAATATTTTCTCAGTCCCTTTCTTTTTCTCTTCTTCTTCTGGAACCCCTATAATTCGAATGTTGGTGCGTTTAATGTTGTCCCAGAGGTCTCTGAGACTGTCCTCTGTTCTTTTCATTCTTTTTTCTTTATTTTGCTGTGCATCAGTTATTTCCACTATTTTATCTTCCACCTCACTTATCCGTTCTTCTGCCTCAGTTATTCTGCTATTGATCCCATCTAGAGTATTTTTTATTTCATTTATTGTGTTTTTAATCGATGCTTGATTCGTCTTTAGTTCTTCTAGGTCCTTGTTAACTGTTTCTTGCATTTTGTCTATTCTATTTCCAAGATTTTGGATCATCTTTACCATCATTATTCTGAATTCCTTTTCAGATAGACTGCCTATTACCTCTTCATTTGTTAGGTCTGGTGGGTTTTTATCTTGCTCCTTCTCCTGCTGTGTGTTTTTCTGTCTTCTCATTTTGCTTATGTTACTGTGTTTGGGGTCTCCTTTTTGCAGGCTGCAGGTTCGTAGTTCCCGTTGTTTTTGGTGTCTGTCCCCAGTGGCTAAGGTTGGTTTAGTGGGTTGTGTAGGCTTCTTGGTGGAGGGGACTACTGCCTGTGTTCTGGTGGATGAGGCTGGATCTTGTCTTTCTGGTGGGCAGGTCCACGTCTGGTGGTGTGTTTTGGGGTGTTTGCGGACTTTTTATGAATTGAGGCAGCCTCTCTGCTAATGGGTGGCGTTGTGTTCCTGTCTTGCTAGTTGTTTGGCATAGGGTGTCCAGCACTGTAGCTTGCTGGTCGTTGAGTGAAGCTGGGTGCTGGTGTTGAGATGGAGATCTCTGGAAGATTTTCGCCGTTTGATATTATGTGGAGCTGGGAGGTCTCTTGTGGACCAGTGTCCTGAAGTTCGCTCTCCCACCTCAGAGGCACAGCACTGACTCCTGGCTACTCAATTTGGGATGATTTGTTGTCTATTCATGTATTCCACAGATGCAGGGTACATGGAGTTGATTGTGGAGCTTTAATCCGCTGCTTCTGAGGCTGCTGGGAGAGGTTTCCCTTTCTCTTCTTTGTTCGCACAGCTCCTGGGTCTCAGCTTTGGATTTGGCCCCGCCTCTGCGTGTAGGTCGCCGGAGGGCGTCTGTTCTTCGCTCAGACAGGACAGGGTTAAAGGAGCAGCCTCTTCGGGGACTCTGGCTCACTCAGGCCGGGCGGGAGGGAGGGGCACGGAGTTCGGGGCGAGCCTGCAGCGGCAGAGGTCGGCGTGACGTTGCACCAGCCCGAGGCGCGCCGTGCGTTCTGCCAGGGAAGCCGCCCCTGGATCCCGGGACCCCGGCAGTGGCAGGCTGCACAGGCTCCCGGAAGGGCGGTGTGGACAGTGACCTGCGCTCGCACACAGGCTTCTTGGCGGCGGCAGCAGCAGCCCCAGCGTCCCACGCCCGTCTCTGGGCTCCGCGCTTTCAGCCGCGACTCGCGCCTGTCTCTGGAGCTCCTTTACGCGGCGCTCTTAATCCCCTCTCCTCGCGCACCAGGAAACCAAGAGGGAAGAAAAAGTCTCCTGCCTCTTTGGCAGCTCCAGAGATTTCCCGGACTCCCTCCCGGCTAGCTGTGGCACATTAGCCCCCTTCAGGCTGAGTTCTCGCCGCCAGCCCCAGTCCTCTCCCTGCGCTCTGACCGAAGCCCGAGCCTCAGCTCCAGCGCTGCCCGCCCCGGCGGGGGAGCAGACAAGCCTCTCGGGCTGGTGAGTGCCGCTCGGCACCGCTCCTCTGCGCGGGAATCTCTCTGCTTTGCCCTACCCAGGTATGTGGGGAATTTCTTGCCTTTTGGGAGGTCTGGGGTCTTCTGCCAGCGTTCAGTAGGTGTTCTCGGTTTTAAGATTCTTACTAGTCAGATATATTCCTCTGCGGGAAATATGGGGTTTTGAGTCTCTTTCACTGAGGAAGGTGTAGGTCTTGTCTATTCCAAAGTTGGTTATTGGAACGGTCCCTGTGCTTATATCAAACTCTGGTTTTATGCATCACCCCACCTCTCCATCCCCTTTATGCAGGCATAAGAGTGTTTTCTAAATGTGAGACTCTGTTCTCTTTCCTAAATCAGTTCACGTGTAGCCATGTTTACAGGATCTTCGTAAGTGATATCTTATGATAAGTTCCTTTTTCTGTGTGACTTATTTCACTTAGAATCATCGTACCTGAATCCACTCACTTTGCTGCTACTGGTCTTATGACATTGATTTCATGGCTGAGGGATATTCCATCGTACGTAAGTACCACAATGTTTTGAACCATTTTTATATTTCCTGGGATATTTAAGGTGTACCCAAGTTGAGGTTCTTGTAGCCAGTGCAGCCCTAAATTTGGAGGTGGCGCTTTCTTATTGATTTTCAGTTTTCCCCAGGTATATTCCCTAGACTGGAAGTGGCCTTGGCTCTGTAGCTCTGTTGTTTACTTGTTTTAGGGAACACAATGCACTCCTCCAGTGAGGCAGTTGGCAATTTACATCCCGCCCATCAGCATGACAAGGCTCCCTGTTCTCCAGGGCCTGTCTTGCCTTTCTGGTTTTTACACATTTTGTGGATGTCCCTTTTGACCGGTGGAAGTGATACTTCTTTGGAGTGCAGATTTGCATTGCCCGCTTGCTTGCTTGGCCAAAAAGGGCGTATGCGTTTTCTCCTGAATATATTCAGGAGAAAACGCATACGCCCTTTTTGGCCAAGTGCACCATTGTCCAAGTTGTGCCCCTCTTCCTGTGCTTTACAGGCGATTCCAAGGTACCTCTTGAAATCTGTTTCCTGCTATTTTGCCTCGCTTTCAAGTCCGCCTCGTTGACTTCCCTCAACAGATTTTTGGACGATAGTTGTCCTTTATCACTCTGCCAGTTTGTGAATTGCTGTGCCCCTGAGCTCCATTTCTCAACTCGTTTTTTGTGAGCTGAACGCAAGTCCAAAATTTTGGATCATGTCCTATACTGGTTCCCGGTGGGTGGCTGAGACTTTGGTTAATTCTTCTTCCTGCCGGGAAATTAGAGTGACATGTGCCCGTCCAAATGCCTAACAGCTACTCTCTCATGGGTTCTCCCTCGTCCCTTCCATCCTCTGCCAAATTGGGAACCTGTGCAAACCAGGAGGTTAAAGGGCCTGTCTCTCCAAGTTGGGAGATTGATAGTAAGGCAGTTGGAAAGTCAAAATGGAGCACCAGGAGAGGGACTATTCGTTGAGTTTTAGAAACCTTTCGTATTCACAGTGTGTCTATTCTCTAGGTTTCCTGTACATGTTATAGCTGTAGTAATATTCCCTTGAACCTGGAGAGTTGGGACCCATGGAATGGGGGCCATGCATTATTGCTTGAAAGGGTCTGCATTTGCTCACCCAATCTCACCAATCCTCTCAGTCCCAAGTGTCCAGCCTTATGCAACATCCAGCTGTAATGGTAGATAGGGTCTTTCCAGGTTTCCTCAGACACCCTGAAGGAATTGTAAAGAATTTCCCTGTTTTTTGGTTTTGCTTTTGAAATTCCTTTTTATAGTGGGTTTGAGCTGATTCTCGCTGCCATGTTTATGCCAGTCTAGACACACTTGATTCCCTTATGGAGACATATCAATACATAGGTTTTAAGATTCTTACTAGTCAGATATATTCCTCTGCGGGAAATATGGGGTTTTGAGTCTCTTTCACTGAGGAAGGTGTCGGTCTTGTCTATTCCAAAGTTGGTTTTTGGAACGGTCCCTGTGCTTATATCAAACTCTGGTTTTATGCATCACCCCACCTCTCCATCCCCTTTATGCAGGCATAAGAGTTTTTTCTAAATGTGAGACTCTGTTCTCTTTCCTAACTCAGTTCACGTGTAGCCATGTTTACAGGATCTTCATAAGTGATATCTTATGATAAGTTCCTTTTTCTGTGTGACTTATTTCACTTAAAATCATCGTACCTGAATCCACTCACTTTGCTGCTACTGTTCTTATGACATTGATTTCATGGCTGAGGGATATTCCATCGTACGTAAGTACCACAATGTTTTGAACCATTTTTATATTTCCTGGGATATTTAAGGTGTACCCAAGTTGAGGTTCTTGTAGCCAGTGCAGCCCTAAATTTGGAGGTGGCTCTTTCTTATTGATTTCAGTTTTCCCCAGGTATATTCCCTAGACTGGAAGTGGCCTTAGCTCTGTAGCTCTGTTGTTTACTTGTTTTAGGGAACACAAGGCACTCCTCCAGTGAGGCAGTTGGCAATTTACATCCCGCCGATCAGCATGACAAGGCTCTCTGTTCTCCAGGGCCTGTCTTGCCTTTCTGGTTTTTACACATTTTGTGGATGTCCCTTTTGACCGGTGGGAAGTGATACATCTTTGTAGTGCAGATTTGCATTGCCCGCTTGCTTGCTTGGCCAAAAAGGGCGTATTCGTTTTCTCCTGAATATATTCAGGAGAAAACGCATACGCCCTTTTTGGCCAAGTGCACCATTGTCCAAGTTGTGCCCCTCTTCCTGTGCTTTACAGGCGATTCCAACGTACCTCTTGAAATCTGTTTCCTGCTATTTTGCCTCGCTTTCAAGTCCGCCTCGTTGACTTCCCTCAACAGATTTTTGGACGATAGTTGTCCTTTATCACTCTGCCAGTTTGTGAATTGCTGTGCCCCTGAGCTCCATTTCTCAACTCGTTTTTTTGTGAGCTGAACGCAAGTCCAAAATTTTGGATCATGTCCTATACTGGTTCCCGGTGGGTGGCTGTGACTTTGGTTCATTCTTCTTCCTACCGGGAAATTAGAGTGACATGTGCCCGTCCAAATGCCTAACAGCTACTCTCTCATGGGTTCTCCCTCGTCCCTTCCATCCTCTGCCAAATTGGGAACCTGTGCAAACCAGGAGGTTAAAGGGCCTGTCTCTCCAAGATGGGAGAATGATAGTAAGGTAGTTGGAAAGTCAAACTGGAGCACCAGGAGAGGGACTATTCGTTGAGTTTTAGAAACCTTTCGTATTCACAGTGTGTCCATTCTCTAGGTTTCCTGTACATGTTATAGCTGTAGTAATATTCCCTTGAACCTGGAGAGTTGGGACCCATGGAATGGGGGCCATGCATTATTGCTTGAAAGGGTCTGCATTTGCTCACCCAATCTCACCAATCCTCTCAGTCCCAAGTGTCCAGCCTTATGCCACATCCAGCTGTCATTGTAGATAGGGTCTTTCCAGGTTTCCTCAGACACCCTGAAGGAATTGTAAAGAATTTCCCTGTTTTTTGGTTTTGCTTTTGAAATTCCTTTTTATAGTGGGTTTGAGCTGATTCTCGCTGCCATGTTTATGCCACTCTAGACACACTTGATTCCCTTATGGAGACATATCAATACATAGGTTTTAAGATTCTTACTAGTCAGATATATTCCTCTGCGGGAAATATGGGGTTTTGAGTCTCTTTCACTGAGGAAGGTGTAGGTCTTGTCTATTCCAAAGTTGGTTTTTGGAACGGTCCCTGTGCTTATATCAAACTCTGGTTTTATGCATCACCCCACCTCTCCTTCCCCTTTATGCAGGCATAAGAGTGTTTTCTAAATGTGAGACTCTGTTCTCTTTCCTAACTCAGTTCACGTGTAGCCATGTTTACAGGATCTTCATAAGTGATATCTTATGATAAGTTTCTTTTTCTGTGTGACTTATTTCACTTAGAATCATCGTACCTGAATCCACTCACTTTGCTGCTACTGGTCTTATGACATTGATTTCATGGCTGAGGGATATTCCATCGTATGTAAGTACCACAATGTTTTGAACCATTTTTATATTTCCTGGGATATTTAAGGTGTACCCAAGTTGAGGTTCTTGTAGTCAGTGCAGCCCTAAATTTGGAGGTGGCTCTTTCTTATTGATTTTCAGTTTTCCCAAGGTATATTCCCTAGACTGGAAGTGGCCTTGGCTCTGTAGCTCTGTTGTTTACTTGTTTTAGGGAACACAATGCACTCCTCCAGTGAGGCAGTTGGCAATTGACATCCCGCCCATCAGCATAACAAGGCTCCCTTTCTCCAGGGCCTGTTTTGCCTTTCTGGTTTTTACACATTTTGTGGATGTCCCTTTTGACCGGTGGGAAGTGATACTTCTTTGTAGTGCAGATTTGCATTGCCCGCTTGCTTGCTTGGCCAAAAAGGGCGTATGCGTTTTCTCCTGAATATATTCAGGAGAAAATGCATACGCCCTTTTTGGCCAAGTGCATCATTGTCCAAGTTGTGCCTCTCTTCCTGTGCTTTACAGGCGATTCCAAGGTACCTCTTGAAATCTGTTTCCTGCTATTTTGCCTCGCTTTCAAGTCCACCTCGTTGACTTCCCTCAACAGATTTTTGGACGATAGTTGTCCTTTATCACTCTGCCAGTTTGTGAATTGCTGTGCCCCTGAGCTCCATTTCTCAACTCATTTTTTGTGAGCTGAACGCTAGTCCAAAATTTTGGATCATGTCCTATACTGGTTCCCGGTGGGTGGCTGAGACTTTGGTTAATTCTTCTTCCTGCCGGGAAATTAGAGTGACATGTGCCCGTCCAAATGCCTAACAGCTACTCTCTCATGGGTTCTCCCTCGTCCCTTCCATCCTCTGCCAAATTGGGAACCTGTGCAAACCAGGAGGTTAAAGGGCCTGTCTCTCCAAGATGGGAGAATGATAGTAAGGTAGTTGGAAAGTCAAACTGGAGCACCAGGAGAGGGACTATTCGTTGAGGTTTAGAAACCTTTCGTATTCACAGTGTGTCCATTCTCTAGGTTTCCTGTACATGTTATAGCTGTAGTAATATTCCCTTGAACCTGGAGAGTTGGGACCCATGGAATGGGGGCCATGCATTATTGCTTGAAAGGGTCTGCATTTGCTCACCCAATCTCACCAATCCTCTCAGTCCCAAGTGTCCAGCCTTATGCCACATCCAGCTGTCATTGTAGATAGGGTCTTTCCAGGTTTCCTCAGACACCCTGAAGGAATTGTAAAGAATTTCCCTGTTTTTTGGTTTTGCTTTTGAAATTCCTTTTTATAGTGGGTTTGGGCTGATTCTCGCTGCCATGTTTATGCCACTCTAGACACACTTGATTCCCTTATGGAGTCATATCAATACATAGGTTTTAAGATTCTTACTAGTCAGATATATTCCTCTGCGGGAAATATGGGGTTTTGAGTCTCTTTCACTGAGGAAGGTGTAGGTCTTGTCTATTCAAAAGTTGGTTTTTGGAACGGTCCCTGTGCTTATATCAAACTCTGGTTTTATGCATCACCCCACCTCTCCTTCCCCTTTATGGAGGCATAAGAGTGTTTTCTAAATGTGAGACTCTGTTCTCTTTCCTAACTCAGTTCACGTGTAGCCATGTTTACAGGATCTTCATAAGTGATATCTTATGATAAGTTTCTTTTTCTGTGTGACTTATTTCACTTAGAATCATCGTACCTGAATCCACTCACTTTGCTGCTACTGGTCTTATGACATTGATTTCATGGCTGAGGGATATTCCATCGTATGTAAGTACCACAATGTTTTGAACCATGTTTATATTTCCTGGGATATTTAAGGTGTACCCAAGTTGAGGTTCTTGTAGTCAGTGCAGCCCTAAATTTGGAGGTGGCTCTTTCTTATTGATTTTCAGTTTTCCCAAGGTATATTCCCTAGACTGGAAGTGGCCTTGGCTCTGTAGCTCTGTTGTTTACTTGTTTTAGGGAACACAATGCACTCCTCCAGTGAGGCAGTTGGCAATTGACATCCCGCCCATCAGCATAACAAGGCTCCCTGTTCTCCAGGGCCTGTCTTGCCTTTCTGGTTTTTACACATTTTGTGGATGTCCCTTTTGACCGGTGGGAAGTGATACTTCTTTGTAGTGCAGATTTGCATTGCCCGCTTGCTTGCTTGGCCAAAAAGGGCGTATGCGTTTTCTCCTGAATATATTCAGGAGAAAATGCATACGCCCTTTTTGGCCAAGTGCATCATTGTCCAAGTTGTGCCTCTCTTCCTGTGCTTTACAGGCGATTCCAAGGTACCTCTTGAAATCTGTTTCCTGCTATTTTGCCTCGCTTTCAAGTCCACCTCGTTGACTTCCCTCAACAGATTTTTGGACGATAGTTGTCCTTTATCACTCTGCCAGTTTGTGAATTGCTGTGCCCCTGAGCTCCATTTCTCAACTCATTTTTTGTGAGCTGAACGCTAGTCCAAAATTTTGGATCATGTCCTATACTGGTTCCCGGTGGGTGGCTGAGACTTTGGTTAATTCTTCTTCCTGCCGGGAAATTAGAGTGACATGTGCCCGTCCAAATGCCTAACAGCTACTCTCTCATGGGTTCTCCCTCGTCCCTTCCATCCTCTGCCAAATTGGGAACCTGTGCAAACCAGGAGGTTAAAGGGCCTGTCTCTCCAAGTTGGGAGATTGATAGTAAGGCAGTTGGAAAGTCAAACTGGAGCACCAGGAGAGGGACTATTCGTTGAGTTTTAGAAACCTTTCGTATTCACAGTGTGTCCATTCTCTAGGTTTCCTGTACATGTTATAGCTGTAGTAATATTCCCTTGAACCTGGAGAGTTGGGACCCATGGAATGGGGGCCATGCATTATTGCTTGAAAGGGTCTGCATTTGCTCACCCAATCTCACCAATCCTCTCAGTCCCAAGTGTCCAGCCTTATGCCACATACAGCTGTCATTGTAAATAGGGTCTTTCCAGGTTTCCTCAGACACCCTGAAGGAATTGTAAAGAATTTCCCTGTTTTTTGGTTTTGCTTTTGAAATTCCTTTTTATAGTGGGTTTGAGCTGATTCTCGCTGCCATGTTTATGCCACTCTAGACACACTTGATTCCCTTATGGAGTCATATCAATACATAGGTTTTAAGATTCTTACTAGTCAGATATATTCCTCTGCGGGAAATATGGGGTTTTGAGTCTCTTTCACTGAGGAAGGTGTAGGTCTTGTCTATTCCAAAGTTGGTTTTTGGAACGGTCCCTGTGCTTATATCAAACTCTGGTTTTATGCATCACCCCACCTCTCCATCCCCTTTATGCAGGCATAAGAGTGTTTTCTAAATGTGAGACTCTGTTCTCTTTCCTAACTCAGTTCACGTGTAGCCATGTTTACAGGATCTTCATAAGTGATATCTTATGATAAGTTCCTTTTTCTGTGTGACTTATTTCACTTAGAATCATCGTACCTGAATCCACTCACTTTGCTGCTACTGGTCTTATGACATTGATTTCATGGCTGAGGGATATTCCATCGTACGTAAGTACCACAATGTTTTGAACCATTTTTATATTTCCTGGGATATTTAAGGTGTACCCAAGTTGAGGTTCTTGTAGCCAGTGCAGCCATAAATTTGGAGGTGGCTCTTTCTTATTGATTTTCAGTTTTCCCAAGGTATATTCCCTAGACTGGAAGTGGCCTTGGCTCTGTAGCTCTGTTGTTTACTTGTTTTAGGGAACACAATGCACTCCTCCAGTGAGGCAGTTGGCAATTTACATCCCGCCCATCAGCATAACAAGGCTCCCTGTTCTCCAGGGCCTGTCTTGCCTTTCTGGTTTTTACACATTTTGTGGATGTCCCTTTTGACCGGTGGGAAGTGATACTTCTTTGTAGTGCAGACTTGCATTGCCCGCTTGCTTGCTTGGCCAAAAAGGGCGTATGCGTTTTCTCCTGAATATATTCAGGAGAAAACGCATTCGCCCTTTTTGGCCAAGTGCACCATTGTCCAAGTTGTGCCCCTCTTCCTGTGCTTTACAGGCTATTCCAAGGTAACTCTTGAAATCTGTTTCCTGCTATTTTGCCTCGCTTTCAAGTCCGCCTCGTTGACTTCCCTCAACAGATTTTTGGACGATAGTTGTCCTTTATCACTCTGCCAGTTTGTGAATTGCTGTGCCCCTGAGCTCCATTTCTCAACTGGTTTTTTGTGAGCTGAACGCAAGTCCAAAGTTTTGGATCATGTCCTATACTGGTTCCCGGTGGGTGGCTGAGATTTTGGTTAATTCTTCTTCCTGCCGGGAAATTAGAGTGACATGTGCCCGTCCAAATGCCTAACAGCTACTCTCTCATGGGTTCTCCCTCGTCCCTTCCATCCTCTGCCAAATTGGGAACCTGTGCAAACCAGGAGGTTAAAGGGCCTGTCTCTCCAAGTTGGGAGATTGATAGTAAGGCAGTTGGAAAGTCAAACTGGAGCACCAGGAGAGGGACTATTCGTTGAGTTTTAGAAACCTTTCGTATTCACAGTGTGTCCATTCTCTAGGTTTCCTGTACATGTTATAGATGTAGTAATATTCCCTTCAACCTGGAGAGTTGGGACCCATGGAATGGGGGCCATGCATTATTGCTTGAAAGGGTCTGCATTTGCTCACCCAATCTCACCAATCCTCTCAGTCCCAAGTGTCCAGCCTTATGCCACATCCAGCTGTCATTGTAGATAGGGCCTTTCCAGGTTTCCTTAGACACCCTGAAGGAATTGTAAAGAATTTCCCTGTTTTTTGGTTTTGCTTTTGAAATTCCTTTTTATAGTGGGTTTGAGCTGATTCTCGCTGCCATGTTTATGCCACTCTAGATACACTTGATTCCCTTATGGAGACATATCAATACATAGGTTTTAAGATTCTTAATAGTCAGATATATTCCTCTGCGGGAAATATGGGGTTTTGAGTCTCTTTCACTGAGGAAGGTGTCAGTCTTGTCAGTTCCAAAGTTGGTTTTTGAAACGGTCCCTGTGCTTATATCAAACTCTGGTTTTATGCATCACCCCACCTCTCCTTCCCCTTTATGCAGGCATAAGAGGGTTTACTAAATGTGAGACTCTGTTCTCTTTCCTAACTCAGTTCACGTGTAGCCATGTTTACAGGATCTTCATAAGTGATATCTTATGATAAGTTTCTTTTTCTGTGTGACTTATTTCACTTAGAATCATCGTACCTGAATCCACTCACTTGGCTGCTACTGGTCTTATGACATTCATTTCACTGCTGAGGGATATTCCATCGTACGTAAGTACCACAATGTTTTGAACCATTTTTATATTTCCTGGGATATTTAAGGTGTACCCAAGTTGAGGTTCTTGTAGTCAGTGCAGCCCTAAATTTGGAGGTGGCTCTTTCTTATTGATTTTCAGTTTTCCCCAGGTATATTCCCTAGACTGGAAGTGGCCTTGGCTCTGTAGCTCTGTTGTTTACTTGTTTTAGGGAACACAATGCACTCCTCCAGTGAGGCAGTTGGCAATTTACATCCCGCCCATCAGCATGACAAGGCTCCCTGTTCTCCAGGGCCTGTCTTGCCTTTCTGGTTTTTACACATTTTGTGGATGTCCCTTTTGACCGGTGGGAAGTGATACTTCTTTGTAGTGCAGATTTGCATTGCCCGCTTGCTTGCTTGGCCAAAAAGGGCGTATGCGTTTTCTCCTGAATATATTCAGGAGAAAACGCATACGCCCTTTTTGGCCAAGTGCACCATTGTCCAAGTTGTGCCCCTCTTCCTGTGCTTTACAGGCGATTCCAAGGTACCTCTTGAAATCTGTTTCCTGCTATTTTGCCTCGCTTTCAAGTCCGCCTCGTTGACTTCCCTCAACAGATTTTTGGACGATAGTTGTCCTTTATCACTCTGCCAGTTTGTGAATTGCTGTGCCCCTGAGCTCCATTTCTCAACTCGTGTTTTGTGAGCTGAACGCAAGTCCAAAATTTTGGATCATGTCCTATACTGGTTCCCGGTGGGTGGCTGAGACTTTGGTTAATTCTTCTTCCTGCCGGGAAATTAGAGTGATATGTGCCCGTCCAAATGCCTAACAGCTACTCTCTCATGGGTTCTCCCTCGTCCCTTCCATCCTCTGCCAAATTGGGAACCTGTGCAAACCAGGAGGTTAAAGGGCCTGTCTCTCCAAGTTGGGAGATTGATAGTAAGGCAGTTGGAAAGTCAAACTGGAGCACCAGGAGAGGGACTATTCGTTGAGTTTTAGAAACCTTTCGTATTCACAGTGTGTCCATTCTCTAGGTTTCCTGTACATGTTATAGCTGTAGTAATATTCCCTTGAACCTGGAGAGTTGGGACCCATGGAATGGGGGCCATGCATTATTGCTTGAAAGGGTCTGCATTTGCTCACCCAATCTCACCAATCCTCTCAGTCCCAAGTGTCCAGCCTTATGCCACATCCAGCTGTCATGGTAGACAGGGTCTTTCCAGGTTTCCTCAGACACCCTGAAGGAATTGTAAAGAATTTCCCAGTTTTTTGGTTTTGCTTTTGAAATTCCTTTTTATAGTGGGTTTGAGCTGATTCTCGCTGCCATGTTTATGCCACTCTAGACACACTTGATTCCCTTATGGAGACATATCAATACATAGGTTTTAAGATTCTTTTTTTTTTTTTATTTTTATTTTTTTTTATTTTCATTTTTATTTTTTATTTTTTTTATTTTACAAATTTAATCAGTTATACATATACATATGTTCCCATATCCCCTCCCTTTTGCGTCTCCCTCCCACCCTCCCTATCCCACCCCTCCAGGCGGTCACAAAGAACCGAGCTGATCTCCCTGTGCTATGCGGCTGCTTCCCACTAGCTATCTACCTTACGTTTGGTAGTGTATATATGTCCATGCCGCTCTTTCACTTTGTCACAGCTTACCCTTCCCCCTCCCCATATCCTCAAGTCCATGCTCTAGTAGGTCTGTGTCTTTATTCCTGTCTTACCCCTATGTTCTTGATGACATTTTTTTCTTAAATTCCATATATATGTGTCAGCATACAGTATTTGTCTTTCTCTTTCTGACTTACTTCACTCTGTATGACAGACTCTAGGTCCATCCACCTCATCACAAATAGCTCAATTTCATTTCTTTTTATGGCTGAATAATATTCCATTGTATATATGTGCCACATCTTCTTTATCCATTCATCCGATGATGGACACTTAGGTTGTTTCCATCTCCGGGCTATTGTAAATAGGGCTGCTATGAACATTTTGGTACATGTCTCTTTTTGAATTATGGTTTTCTCAGGGTATATGCCCAGTAGTGGGATTGCTGGGTCATATGGTAGTTCTATTTGTAGTTTTTTAAGGAACCTCCATACCGTTCTCCATAGTGGCTGTACCAATTCACATTCCCACCAGCAGTGCAAGAGTGTTCCCTTTTTTCCACACCCTCTCCAGCATTTATTGTTTCTAGATTTTTTGATGATGGCCATTCTGACTGGTGTGAGATGATATCTCATTGTAGTTTTGATTTGCATTTCTCTAATGAGTAAAGATGTTGAGCATCCTTTCATGTGTTTGTTGGCTGTCTGTATATCTTCTGTGGAGAAATGTCTATTTAGGTCTTCTGCCCATTTTTGGATTGGGTTGTTTGTTTTTTTGCTATTGAGCTGCATGAGCTGCTTATAAATTTTGGAGATTAATCCTTTGTCAGTTGCTTCATTTGCAAATATTTTCTCCCATTCTGAGGGTTGTCTTTTCGTCTTGTTTATGGTTTCCTTTGCTGTGCAAAAGCTTTGAAGTTTCATTAGGTCCCATGTGTTTATTTTTGTCTTTATTTCCATTTCTCTAGGAGGTGGGTCAAAAAGGATCTTGCTGTGATTTATGTCATAGAGTGTTCTGCCTATGTTTTCCTCTAGGAGTTTGATAGTGTCTGGCCTTACATTTAGGTCTTTAATCCATTTTGAGCTAATTTTTGTGTATGGTGTTAGGGAGTGATCTAATCTCATACTTTTACATGTCCCTGTCCAGTTTTCCCAGCACCACTTATTGAAGAGACTGTCCTTTCTCCACTGTACATTCCTGCCTCCTTTATCAAAGATAAGGTGACCATATGTCCGTGGGTTTATCTCTGGGCTTTCTATCCTGTTCCATTGATCTATCTTTCTGTTTTTGTGCCAGTACCATACTGTCTTGATTACTGTAGCTTTGTAGTATAGTCTGAAGTCAGGGAGCCTGATTCCTCCAGCTCCGTTTTTCGTTCTCAAGATGGCTTTGGCTATTCGGGGTCTTTTGTGTTTCCATACAAATTGTGAAATTTTTTGTTCTAGTTCTGTGAAAAATGCCATTGGTAGTTTGATAGGGATTGCATTGAATCTGTAGATTGCTTTGGGTAGTAGAGTCATTTTCACAATGTTGATTCTACCAATCCAAGAACATGGTACATCTCTCCATCTATTTGTATCATCTTTAAGTTCTTTCATCAGTGTCTTGTAATTTTCTGCATACAGGTCTTTTGTCTCCTTAGGTAGGTTTATTCCTAGATATTTTATTCTTTTTGTTGCAATGGTAAATGGGAGTGTTTCCTTGATTTCACTTTCAGATTTTTCATCATTAGTATATAGGAATGCCAGAGATTTCTGTGCATTAATTTTGTATCCTGCAACTTTACCAAATTCATTGATTAGCTCTAGTAGTTTTCTGGTAGCATCTTTAGGATTCTCTATGTATAGTATCATGTCATCTGCAAACAGTGACAGCTTTACTTCTTCTTTTCCCATTTGGATTCCTTTTATTTCCTTTTCTTCTCTGATTGCTGTGGCTAAAACTTCCAAAACTATGTTGAATAAGAGTGGTGAGAGTGGGCAACCTTGTCTTGTTCCTGATCTTAGTGGAAATGGTTTCAGTTTTTCACCATTGAGGACGATGCTGGCTGTGGGTTTGTCATATATGGCCTTTATTATGTTGAGGAAAGTTCCCTCTATGCCTACTTTCTGCAGGGTTTTTATCATAAATGGGTGTTGAATTTTGTCAAAAGCTTTCTCTGCATCTATTGAGATGATCATATGGTTTTTCTCCTTCAGTTTGTTAATATGGTGTATCACATTGATTGATTTGCGTATATTGAAGAATCCTTGCATTCCTGGAATAAACCCCACTTGATCATGGTGTATGATCCTTTTAATGTGCTGTTGGATTCTGTTTGCTAGTATTTTGTTGAGGATTTTTGCATCTATGTTCATCAGTGATATTGGCCTGTAGTTTTCTTTCTTTGTGACATCCTTGTCTGGTTTTGGTATCAAGGTGATGGTGGCCTTGTAGAATGAGTTTGGGAGTGTTCCTCCCTCTGCTATATTTTGGAAGAGTTTGAGAAGGATAGGTTTTAGCTCTTCTCTAAATGCTTGATAGAATTCGCCTGTGAAGCCATCTGGTCCTGGGCTTTTGTTTGTTGGAAGATTTTTAATCACAGTTTCAATTTCAGTGCTTGTGATTGGTCTGTTCATATTTTCTATTTCTTCCTGATTCAGTCTTGGCAGGTTGTGCATTTCTAAGAATTTGTCCATTTCTTCCAGGTTGTCCATTTTACTGGCATAGAGTTGCTTATAGTAATCTCTCATGATCTTTTGTATTTCTGCAGTGTCAGTTGTTACTTCTCCTTTTTCATTTCTAATTCTATTGATTTGAGTCTTCTCCCTTTTTTTCTTGATGAGTCTGGCTAATGGTTTATCAATTTTGTTTATCTTCTCAAAGAACCAGCTTTTAGTTTTATTGATCTTTGCTATCATTTCCTTCATTTCTTTTTCATTTATTTCTGATCTGATTTTTATGATTTCTTTCCTTCTGCTAACTTTGGGATGTTTTTGTTCTTCTTTCTCTAATTGCTTTAGGTGCAAGGTTAGGTTGTTTATTCGAGATATTTCCTGTTTCTTAAGGTGGGATTGTATTGCCATAAACTTCCCTCTTAGAACTGCTTTTGCTGCATCCCATAGGTTTTGGGTCATCGTGTCTCCATTGTCATTTGTTTCTAGGTATTTTTTAATTTCCTCTTTGATTTCTTCAGTGATCACTTCGTTATTAAGTAGTGTATTGTTTAGCCTCCATGTGTTTGTATGTTTTACAGCTCTTTTCCTGTAATTGATATCTAGTCTCATAGCATTGTGGTCGGAAAAGATACTTGATACAATTTCAATTTTCTTAAATTTACCAAGGCTTGATTTGTGACCCAAGATATGATCTATCCTGGAGAATGTTCCATGAGCACTTGAGAAAAATGTGTATTCTGTTGTTTTTGGATGGAATGTCCTATAAATATCAATTAAGTCCATCTTGTTTAATGTATCATTTAAAGCTTGTGTTTCCTTATTTATTTTCATTTTGGATGACCTGTCCATTGGTGAAAGTGGGGTGTTAAAGTCCCCTACTATGATTGTGTTACTGTCGATTTCTCCTTTTATGGCTGTTAATATTTCCCTTATGTATTGAGGTGCTCCTATGTTTGGTGCATAAATATTTACAATTGTTATATCTTCTTCTTGGATTGATCCCTTGATCATTATGTAGTGTCCTTCTTTGTCTCTTCTAGTAGTCTTTATTTTAAAGTCTATTTTGTCTGATATGAGAATTGCTACTCCAGCTTTCTTTTGGTTTCCATTTGCATGGAATATCTTTTTCCATCCCCTTACTTTCAGTCTGTATGTGTCTCTAGGTCTGAAGTGGGTCTCTTGTAGACAGCATATATATGGGTCTTGTTTTTGTATCCATTCAGCCAGTCTGTGTCTTTTGGTGGGAGCATTCAGTCCATTTACATTTAAGGTAATTATTGATATGTATGTTCCTATTCCCATTTTCTTAATTGTTTTGGGTTCGTTATTGTAGTTCTTTTCCTTCTGTTGTGTTTCTTGCCTAGAGAAGTTCCTTTAGCATTTGTTGTAAAGCTGGTTTGGTGGTGCTGAACTCTCTCAGCTTTTGCTTGTCTGTAAAGGTTTTAATTTCTCCATCAAATCTGAATGAGATCCTTGCTGGGTAGAGTAATCTTGGTTGTAGGTTTTTCCCCTTCATCACTTTAAGTATGTCCTGCCACTCCCTTCTGGCTTGTAGAGTTTCTGCTGAGAGATCAGCTGTTATCCTGATGGGGATTCCCTTGTGTGTTATTTGTTGTTTTTGCCTTGCTGCTTTTAATATGATTTCTTTGTGTTTAATTTTTGACAGTTTGATTAATATGTGTCTTGGTGTATTTCTCCTTGGATTTATTCTGTATGGGACTCTCTGTGCCTCCTGGACTTGATTAACTATTTCCTTTCCCATATTAGGGATGTTTTCAACTATAATCTCTTCAAATATTTTCTCAGTCCCTTTCTTTTTCTCTTCTTCTTCTGGAACCCCTATAATTCGAATGTTGGTGCGTTTAATGTTGTCCCAGAGGTCTCTGAGACTGTCCTCTGTTCTTTTCATTCTTTTTTCTTTATTTTGCTGTGCATCAGTTATTTCCACTATTTTATCTTCCACCTCACTTATCCGTTCTTCTGCCTCAGTTATTCTGCTATTGATCCCATCTAGAGTATTTTTTATTTCATTTATTGTGTTTTTAATCGATGCTTGATTCGTCTTTAGTTCTTCTAGGTCCTTGTTAACTGTTTCTTGCATTTTGTCTATTCTATTTCCAAGATTTTGGATCATCTTTACCATCATTATTCTGAATTCCTTTTCAGATAGACTGCCTATTACCTCTTCATTTGTTAGGTCTGGTGGGTTTTTATCTTGCTCCTTCTCCTGCTGTGTGTTTTTCTGTCTTCTCATTTTGCTTATGTTACTGTGTTTGGGGTCTCCTTTTTGCAGGCTGCAGGTTCGTAGTTCCCGTTGTTTTTGGTGTCTGTCCCCAGTGGCTAAGGTTGGTTTAGTGGGTTGTGTAGGCTTCTTGGTGGAGGGGACTACTGCCTGTGTTCTGGTGGATGAGGCTGGATCTTGTCTTTCTGGTGGGCAGGTCCACGTCTGGTGGTGTGTTTTGGGGTGTTTGCGGACTTTTTATGAATTGAGGCAGCCTCTCTGCTAATGGGTGGCGTTGTGTTCCTGTCTTGCTAGTTGTTTGGCATAGGGTGTCCAGCACTGTAGCTTGCTGGTCGTTGAGTGAAGCTGGGTGCTGGTGTTGAGATGGAGATCTCTGGAAGATTTTCGCCGTTTGATATTATGTGGAGCTGGGAGGTCTCTTGTGGACCAGTGTCCTGAAGTTCGCTCTCCCACCTCAGAGGCACAGCACTGACTCCTGGCTACTCAATTTGGGATGATTTGTTGTCTATTCATGTATTCCACAGATGCAGGGTACATGGAGTTGATTGTGGAGCTTTAATCCGCTGCTTCTGAGGCTGCTGGGAGAGGTTTCCCTTTCTCTTCTTTGTTCTCACAGCTCCTGGGTCTCAGCTTTGGATTTGGCCCCGCCTCTGCGTGTAGGTCGCCGGAGGGCGTCTGTTCTTCGCTCAGACAGGACAGGGTTAAAGGAGCAGCCTCTTCGGGGACTCTGGCTCACTCAGGCCGGGCGGGAGGGAGGGGCACGGAGTTCGGGGCGATCCTGCAGCGGCAGAGGTCGGCGTGACGTTGCACCAGCCCGAGGCGCGCCGTGCGTTCTGCCAGGGAAGCCGCCCCTGGATCCCGGGACCCCGGCAGTGGCAGGCTGCACAGGCTCCCGGAAGGGCGGTGTGGACAGTGACCTGCGCTCGCACACAGGCTTCTTGGCGGCGGCAGCAGCAGCCCCAGCGTCCCACGCCCGTCTCTGGGCTCCGCGCTTTCAGCCGCGACTCGCGCCTGTCTCTGGAGCTCCTTTACGCGGCGCTCTTAATCCCCTCTCCTCGCGCACCAGGAAACCAAGAGGGAAGAAAAAGTCTCCTGCCTCTTTGGCAGCTCCAGAGTTTTCCCGGACTCCCTCCCGGCTAGCTGTGGCACATTAGCCCCCTTCAGGCTGAGTTCTCGCCGCCAGCCCCAGTCCTCTCCCTGCGCTCTGACCGAAGCCCGAGCCTCAGCTCCAGCGCTGCCCGCCCCGGCGGGGGAGCAGACAAGCCTCTCGGGCTGGTGAGTGCCGCTCGGCACCGCTCCTCTGCGCGGGAATCTCTCTGCTTTGCCCTACCCAGGTATGTGGGGAATTTCTTGCCTTTTGGGAGGTCTGGGGTCTTCTGCCAGCGTTCAGTAGGTGTTCTCGGTTTTAAGATTCTTACTAGTCAGATATATTCCTCTGCGGGAAATATGGGGTTTTGAGTCTCTTTCACTGAGGAAGGTGTAGGTCTTGTCTATTCCAAAGTTGGTTATTGGAACGGTCCCTGTGCTTATATCAAACTCTGGTTTTATGCATCACCCCACCTCTCCATCCCCTTTATGCAGGCATAAGAGTGTTTTCTAAATGTGAGACTCTGTTCTCTTTCCTAACTCAGTTCACGTGTAGCCATGTTTACAGGATCTTCGTAAGTGATATCTTATGATAAGTTCCTTTTTCTGTGTGACTTATTTCACTTAGAATCATCGTACCTGAATCCACTCACTTTGCTGCTACTGGTCTTATGACATTGATTTCATGGCTGAGGGATATTCCATCGTACGTAAGTACCACAATGTTTTGAACCATTTTTATATTTCCTGGGATATTTAAGGTGTACCCAAGTTGAGGTTCTTGTAGCCAGTGCAGCCCTAAATTTGGAGGTGGCGCTTTCTTATTGATTTTCAGTTTTCCCCAGGTATATTCCCTAGACTGGAAGTGGCCTTGGCTCTGTAGCTCTGTTGTTTACTTGTTTTAGGGAACACAATGCACTCCTCCAGTGAGGCAGTTGGCAATTTACATCCCGCCCATCAGCATAACAAGGCTCCCTGTTCTCCAGGGCCTGTCTTGCCTTTCTGGTTTTTACACATTTTGTGGATGTCCCTTTTGACCGGTGGAAGTGATACTTCTTTGAAGTGCAGATTTGCATTGCCCGCTTGCTTGCTTGGCCAAAAAGGGCGTATGCGTTTTCTCCTGAATATATTCAGGAGAAAACGCATACGCCCTTTTTGGCCAAGTGCACCATTGTCCAAGTTGTGCCCCTCTTCCTGTGCTTTACAGGCGATTCCAAGGTACCTCTTGAAATCTGTTTCCTGCTATTTTGCCTCGCTTTCAAGTCCGCCTCGTTGACTTCCCTCAACAGATTTTTGGATGATAGTTGTCCTTTATCACTCTGCCAGTTTGTGAATTGCTGTGCCCCTGAGCTCCATTTCTCAACTCGTTTTTTGTGAGCTGAACGCAAGTCCAAAATTTTGGATCATGTCCTATACTGGTTCCCGGTGGGTGGCTGAGACTTTGGTTAATTCTTCTTCCTGCCGGGAAATTAGAGTGACATGTGCCCGTCCAAATGCCTAACAGCTACTCTCTCATGGCTTCTCCCTCGTCCCTTCCATCCTCTGCCAAATTGGGAACCTGTGCAAACAAGGAGGTTAAAGGGCCTGTCTCTCCAACTTGGGAGATTGATAGTAAGGCAGTTGGAAAGTCAAAATGGAGCACCAGGAGAGGGACTATTCGTTGAGTTTTAGAAACCTTTCGTATTCACAGTGTGTCTATTCTCTAGGTTTCCTGTACATGTTATAGCTGTAGTAATATTCCCTTGAACCTGGAGAGTTGGGACCCATGGAATGGGGGCCATGCATTATTGCTTGAAAGGGTCTGCATTTGCTCACCCAATCTCACCAATCCTCTCAGTCCCAAGTGTCCAGCCTTATGCAACATCCAGCTGTAATGGTAGATAGGGTCTTTCCAGGTTTCCTCAGACACCCTGAAGGAATTGTAAAGAATTTCCCTGTTTTTTGGTTTTGCTTTTGAAATTCCTTTTTATAGTGGGTTTGAGCTGATTCTCGCTGCCATGTTTATGCCAGTCTAGACACACTTGATTCCCTTATGGAGACATATCAATACATAGGTTTTAAGATTCTTACTAGTCAGATATATTCCTCTGCGGGAAATATGGGGTTTTGAGTCTCTTTCACTGAGGAAGGTGTCGGTCTTGTCTATTCCAAAGTTGGTTTTTGGAACGGTCCCTGTGCTTATATCAAACTCTGGTTTTATGCATCACCCCACCTCTCCATCCCCTTTATGCAGGCATAAGAGTGTTTTCTAAATGTGAGACTCTGTTCTCTTTCCTAACTCAGTTCACGTGTAGCCATGTTTACAGGATCTTCATAAGTGATATCTTATGATAAGTTCCTTTTTCTGTGTGACTTATTTCACTTAGAATCATCGTACCTGAATCCACTCACTTTGCTGCTACTGGTCTTATGACATTGATTTCATCGCTGAGGGATATTCCATCGTACGTAAGTACCACAATGTTTTGAACCATTTTTATATTTCCTGGGATATTTAAGGTGTACCCAAGTTGAGGTTCTTGTAGCCAGTGCAGCCCTAAATTTGGAGGTGGCTCTTTCTTATTGATTTCAGTTTTCCCCAGGTATATTCCCTAGACTGGAAGTGGCCTTGGCTCTGTAGCTCTGTTGTTTACTTGTTTTAGGGAACACAAGGCACTCCTCCAGTGAGGCAGTTGGCAATTTACATCCCGCCCATCAGCATGACAAGGCTCTCTGTTCTCCAGGGCCTGTCTTGCCTTTCTGGTTTTTACACATTTTGTGGATGTCCCTTTTGACCGGTGGGAAGTGATACATCTTTGTAGTGCAGATTTGCATTGCCCGCTTGCTTGCTTGGCCAAAAAGGGCATATTCGTTTTCTCCTGAATATATTCAGGAGAAAACGCATACGCCCTTTTTGGCCAAGTGCACCATTGTCCAAGTTGTGCCCCTCTTCCTGTGCTTTACAGGCGATTCCAACGTACCTCTTGAAATCTGTTTCCTGCTATTTTACCTCGCTTTCAAGTCCGCCTCGTTGACTTCCCTCAACAGATTTTTGGACGATAGTTGTCCTTTATCACTCTGCCAGTTTGTGAATTGCTGTGCCCCTGAGCTCCATTTCTCAACTCATTTTTTGTGAGCTGAACGCTAGTCCAAAATTTTGGATCATGTCCTATACTGGTTCCCGGTGGGTGGCTGAGACTTTGGTTAATTCTTCTTCCTGCCGGGAAATTAGAGTGACATGTGCCCGTCCAAATGCCTAACAGCTACTCTCTCATGGGTTCTCCCTCGTCCCTTCCATCCTCTGCCAAATTGGGAACCTGTGCAAACCAGGAGGTTAAAGGGCCTGTCTCTCCAAGATGGGAGAATGATAGTAAGGTAGTTGGAAAGTCAAACTGGAGCACCAGGAGAGGGACTATTCGTTGAGTTTTAGAAACCTTTCGTATTCACAGTGTGTCCATTCTCTAGGTTTCCTGTACATGTTATAGCTGTAGTAATATTCCCTTGAACCTGCAGAGTTGGGACCCATGGAATGGGGGCCATGCATTATTGCTTGAAAGGGTCTGCATTTGCTCACCCAATCTCACCAATCCTCTCAGTCCCAAGTGTCCAGCCTTATGCCACATCCAGCTGTCATTGTAGATAGGGTCTTTCCAGGTTTCCTCAGACACCCTGAAGGAATTGTAAAGAATTTCCCTGTTTTTTGGTTTTGCTTTTGAAATTCCTTTTTATAGTGGGTTTGAGCTGATTCTCGCTGCCATGTTTATGCCACTCTAGATACACTTGATTCCCTTATGGAGTCATATCAATACATAGGTTTTAAGATTCTTACTAGTCAGATATATTCCTCTGCGGGAAATATGGGGTTTTGAGTCTCTTTCACTGAGGAAGGTGTAGGTCTTGTCTATTCCAAAGTTGGTTTTTGGAACGGTCCCTGTGCTTATATCAAACTCTGGTTTTATGCATCACCCCACCTCTCCTTCCCCTTTATGCAGGCATAAGAGTGTTTTCTAAATGTGAGACTCTGTTCTCTTTCCTAACTCAGTTCACGTGTAGCCATGTTTACAGGATCTTCATAAGTGATATCTTATGATAAGTTTCTTTTTCTGTGTGACTTATTTCACTTAGAATCATCGTACCTGAATCCACTCACTTTGCTGCTACTGGTCTTATGACATTGATTTCATGGCTGAGGGATATTCCATCGTATGTAAGTACCACAATGTTTTGAACCATTTTTATATTTCCTGGGATATTTAAGGTGTACCCAAGTTGAGGTTCTTGTAGTCAGTGCAGCCCTAAATTTGGAGGTGGCTCTTTCTTATTGATTTTCAGTTTTCCCCAGGTATATTCCCTAGACTGGAAGTGGCCTTGGCTCTGTAGCTCTGTTGTTTACTTGTTTTAGGGAACACAATGCACTCCTCCAGTGAGGCAGTTGGCAATTTACATCCCGCCCATCAGCATGACAAGGCTCCCTGTTCTCCAGGGCCTGTCTTGCCTTTCTGGTTTTTACACATTTTGTGGATGTCCCTTTTGACCGGTGGGAAGTGATACTTCTTTGTAGTGCAGATTTGCATTGCCCGCTTGCTTGCTTGGCCAAAAAGGGCGTATGCGTTTTCTCCTGAATATATTCAGGAGAAAACGCATACGACCTTTTTGGCCAAGTGCACCATTGTCCAAGTTGTGCCCCTCTTCCTGTGCTTTACAGGCGATTCCAACGTACCTCTTGAAATCTGTTTCCTTCTATTTTGCCTCACTTTCAAGTCCGCCTCGTTGACTTCCCTCAACAGATTTTTGGACGATAGATGTCCTTTATCACTCTGCCAGTTTGTGAATTGCTGTGCCCCTGAGCTCCATTTCTCAACTCGTTTTTTGTGAGCTGAACGCAAGTCCAAAATTTTGGATCATGTCCTATACTGGTTCCCGGTGGGTGGCTGAGACTTTGGTTAATTCTTCTTCCTGCTGGGAATTTAGAGTGACATGTGCCCATCCAAATGCCTAACAGCTACTCTCTCATGGGTTCTCCCTCGTCCCTTCCATCCTCTGCCAAATTGGGAACCTGTGCAAACCAGGAGGTTAAAGGGCCTGTCTCTCCAAGTTGGGAGATTGATAGTAAGGCAGTTGGAAAGTCAAACTGGAGCACCAGGAGAGGGACTATTCGTTGAGTTTTAGAAACCTTTCGTATTCACAGTGTGTCCATTCTCTAGGTTTCCTGTACATGTTATAGCTGTAGTAATATTCCCTTGAACCTGGAGAGTTGGGACCCATGGAATGGGGGCCATGCATTATTGCTTGAAAGGGTCTGCATTTGCTCACCCAATCTCACCAATCCTCTCAGTCCCAAGTGTCCAGCCTTATGCCACATCCAGCTATCATTGTAGATAGGGTCTTTCCAGGTTTCCTCAGACACCCTGAAGGAATTGTAAAGAATTTCCCTGTTTTTTGGTTTTGCTTTTGAAATTCCTTTTTATAGTGGGTTTGAGCTGATTCTCGCTGCCATGTTTATGCCACTCTAGACACACTTGATTCCCTTATGGAGACATACCAATACATAGGTTTTAAGATTCTTACTAGTCAGATATATTCCTCTGTGGGAAATATGGGGTTTTGAGTCTCTTTCACTGAGGAAGGTGTCGGTCTTGTCAATTCCAAAGTTGGTTTTTGAAACGGTCCCTGTGCTTATATCAAACTCGGGTTTTATGCATCACCCCACCTCTCCTTCCCCTTTATGCAGGCATAAAAGTGTTTTCTAAATGTGAGACTCTGTTCTCTTTCCTAACTCAGTTCACGTGTAGCCATGTTTACAGGATCTTCATAAGTGATATCTTATGATAAGTTCCTTTTTCTGTGTGACTTATTTAACTTAGAATCATCGTACCTGAATCCACTCACTTGGCTGCTACTGGTCTTATGACATTCATTTCACTGCTGAGGGATATTCCATCGTACGTAAGTACCACAATGTTTTGAACCATTTTTATATTTCCTGGGATATTTAAGGTGTACCCAAGTCGAGGTTCTTGTAGTCAGTGCAGCCCTAAATTTGGAGGTGGCTCTTTCTTATTGATTTTCAGTTTTCCCAAGGTATATTTCCTACACTGGAAGTGGCCTTGGCTCTGTAGCTCTGTTGTTTACTTGTTTTAGGGAACACAATGCACTCCTCCAGTGAGGCAGTTGGCAATTTACATCCCGCCCATCAGCATAACAAGGCTCCCAGTTCTCCAGGGCCTGTCTTGCATTTATGGTTTTTACACATTTTGTGGATGTCCCTTTTGACCGGTGGGAAGTGATACTTCTTTGTAGTGCAGATTTGCATTGCCCGCTTGCTTGCTTGGCCAAAAAGGGCGTATGCGTTTTCTCCTGAATATATTCAGGAGGAAACACATACGCCCTTTTTGGCCAAGTGCACCATTGTCCAAGTTGTGCCCCTCTTCCTGTGCTTTACAGGCGATTCCAAGGTACCTCTTGAAATCTGTTTCCTGCTATTTTGCCTCGCTTTCAAGTCCGCCTCGTTGACTTCCCTCAACAGATTTTTGGACGATAGTTGTCCTTTATCACTCTGCCAGTTTGTGAATTGCTGTGCCCCTGAGCTCCATTTCTCAACTCGTTTTTTGTGAGCTGAACGCAAGTCCAAAATTTTGGATCATGTCCTATACTGGTTCCCGGTGGGTGGCTGAGACTTTGGTTCATTCTTCTTCCTGCCGGGAAATTAGAGTGACATGTGCCCGTCCAAATGCCTAACAGCTACTCTCTCATGGGTTCTCCCTCGTCCCTTCCATCCTCTGCCAAATTGGGAACCTGTGCAAACCAGGAGGTTAAAGGGCCTGTCTCTCCAAGTTGGGAGATTGATAGTAAGGCAGTTGGAAAGTCAAACTGGAGCACCAGGAGAGGGACTATTCGTTGAGTTTTAGAAACCTTTCGTATTCACAGTGTGTCCATTCTCTAGGTTTCCTGTACATGTTATAGCTGTAGTAATATTCCCTTGAACCTGGAGAGTTGGGACCCATGGAATGGGGGCCATGCATTATTGCTTGAAAGGGTCTGCATTTGCTCACCCAATCTCACCAATCCTCTCAGTCCCAAGTGTCCAGCCTTATGCCACATCCAGCTGTCATTGTAGATAGGGTCTTTCCAGGTTTCCTCAGACACCCTGAAGGAATTGTAAAGAATTTCCCTGTTTTTTGGTTTTGCTTTTGAAATTCCTTTTTATAGTGGGTTTGAGCTGATTCTCGCTGCCATGTTTATGCCACTCTAGACACTCTTGATTCCCTTATGGAGACATATCAATACATAGGTTTTATGATTCTTACTAGTCAGATATATTCCTCTGTGGGAAATATGGGGTTATGAGTCTCTTTCACAGAGGAAGGTGTAGGTCTTGTCTATTCCAAAGTTGGTTTTTGAAACGGTCCCTGTGCTTATATCAAACTCTGGTTTTATGCATCACCCCACCTGTCCTTCCCCTTTATGCAGGCATAAGAGTGTTTTCTAAATGTGAGACTCTGTTCTCTTTCCTAACTCAGTTCACGTGTAGCCATGTTTACAGGATCTTCCTAAGTGATATCTTATGATAAGTTTCTTTTTCTGTGTGACTTATTTCACTTAGAATCATCGTACCTGAATCCACTCACTTTGCTGCTACTGGTCTTATGACATTGATTTCATGGCTGAGGGATATTCCATCGTACGTAAGTACCACAATGTTTTGAACCATTTTTATATTTCCTGGGATATTTAAGGTGTACCCAAGTTGTGGTTCTTGTAGTCAGTGCAGCCCTAAATTTGGAGGTGGCTCTTTCTTATTGATTTTCAGTATTCCCAAGGAATATTCCCTAGACTGGAAGTGGCCTTGGCTCTGTAGCTCTGTTGTTTACTTGTTTTAGGGAACACAATGCACTCCTCCAGTGAGGCAGTTGGCAGTTTACATCCCGCCCATCAGCATAACAAGGCTCCCAGTTCTCCAGGGCCTGTCTTGCCTTTCTGGTTTTTACACATTTTGTGGATGTCCCTTTTGACCGGTGGGAAGTGATACTTCTTTGTAGTGCAGATTTGCATTGCCCGCTTGCTTGCTTGGCCAAAAAGGGCGTATGCGTTTTCTCCTGAATATATTCAGGAGAAAACGCATACGCCCTTTTTGGCCAAGTGCACCATTGTCCATGTTGTGCCCCTATTCCTGTGCTTTACAGGTGATTCCAAGGTACCTCTTGAAATCTGTTTCCTGCTATTTTGCCTCGCTTTCAAGTCCGCCTCGTTGACTTCCCTCAACAGATTTTTGGACGATAGTTGTCCTTTATCACTCTGCCAGTTTGTGAATTGCTGTGCCCCTGAGCTCCATTTCTCAACTCGTTTTTTGTGAGCTGAACGCAAGTCCAAAATTTTGGATCATGTCCTATACTGGTTCCCGGAGGGTGGCTGAGACTTTGGTTAATTCTTCTTCCTGCCGGGAAATTAGATTGACATGTGCCCGTCCAAATGCCTAACAGCTACTCTCTCATGGGTTCCCCTCGTCCCTTCCATCCTCTGCCAAATTGGGAACCTGTGCAAACCAGGAGGTTAAAGGGCCTGTCTCTCCAAGTTGGGAGATTGATAGTAAGGCAGTTGGAAAGTCAAACTGGAGCACCAGGAGAGGGACTATTCGTTGAGTTTTAGAAACCTTTCGTATTCACAGTGTGTCCATTCTCTAGGTTTCCTGTACATGTTATAGCCGTAGTAATATTCCCTTGAACCTGGAGAGTTGGGACCCATGGAATGGGGGCCATGCATTATTGCTTGAAAGGGTCTGCATTTGCTCACCCAATCTCACCAATCCTCTCAGTCCCAAGTATCCAGCCTTATGCCACATCCAGCTGTCATTGTAGATAGGGTCTTTCCAGGTTTCCTCAGACACCCTGAAGGAATTGTAAAGAATTTCCCTGTTTTTTGGTTTTGCTTTTGAAATTCCTTTTTATAGTGGGTTTGAGCTGATTCTCGCTGCCATGTTTATGCCACTCTAGACACACTTGATTCCCTTATGGAGTCATATCAATACATAGGTTTTAAGATTCTTACTAGTCAGATATATTCCTCTGCGGGAAATATGGGGTTTTGAGTCTCTTTCACTGAGGAAGGTGTAGGTCTTGTCTATTCCAAAGTTGGTTTTTGGAACGGTCCCTGTGCTTATATCAAACTCTGGTTTTATGCATCACCCCACCTCTCCATCCCCTTTATGCAGGCATAAGAGTGTTTTCTAAATGTGAGACTCTGTTCTCTTTCCTAACTCAGTTCACGTGTAGCCATGTTTACAGGATCTTCATAAGTGATATCTTATGATAAGTTCCTTTTTCTGTGTGACTTATTTCACTTAGAATCATCGTACCTGAATCCACTCACTTTGCTGCTACTGATCTTATGACATTCATTTCATCGCTGAGGGATATTCCATCGTACGTAAGTACCACAGTGTTTTGAACCATTTTTATATTTCCTGGGATATTTAAGGTGTACCCAAGTTGAGGTTCTTGTAGTCAGTGCAGCCCTAAATTTGGAGGTGGCTCTTTCTTATTGATTTTCAGTTTTCCCAAGGTATATTCCCTAGACTGGAAGTGGCCTTGGCTCTGTAGCTCTGTTGTTTACTTGTTTTAGGGAACACAATGCACTCCTCCAGTGAGGCAGTTGGCAATTTACATCCCGCCCATCAGCATGACAAGGCTCCCTGTTCTCCAGGGCCTGTCTTGCCTTTCTGGTTTTTACACATTTTGTGGATGTCCCTTTTGACCGGTGGGAAGTGATACTTCTTTGTAGTGCAGATTTGCATTGCCCGCTTGCTTGCTTGGCCAAAAAGGGCGTATGCGTTTTCTCCTGAATATATTCAGGAGAAAACGCATACGCCCTTTATGGCCAAGTGCACCATTGTCCAAGTTGTGCCCCTCTTCCTGTGCTTTACAGGCGATTCCAAGGTACCTCTTGAAATCTGTTTCCTGCTATTTTGTCTCGCTTTCAAGTCCGCCTCGTTGACTTCCCTCAACAGATTTTTGGACGATAGTTGTCCTTTATCACTCTGCCAGTTTGTGAATTGCTGTGCCCCTGAGCTCCATTTCTCAACTCGTTTTTTGTGAGCTGAACGCAAGTCCAAAATTTTGGATCATGTCCTATACTGGTTCCCGGTGGGTGGCTGAGACTTTGGTTAATTCTTCTTCCTGCCGCGAAATTAGAGTGACATGTGCCCGTCCAAATGCCTAACAGCTACTCTCTCATGGGTTCTCCCTCGTCCCTTCCATCCTCTGCCAAATTGGGAACCTGTGCAAACCAGGAGGTTAAAGGGCCTGTCTCTCCAAGTTTGGAGATTGATAGTAAGGCAGTTGGAAAGTCAAACTGGAGCACCAGGAGAGGGACTATTCGTCGAGTTTTAGAAACCTTTCGTATTCACAGTGTGTCCATCCTCTAGGTTTCCTGTACATGTTATAGCTGTAGTAATATTCCCTTGAACCTGGAGAGTTGGGACCCATGGAATGGGGCCCATGCATTATTGCTTGAAAGAGTCTGCATTTGCTCACCCAATCGCACCAATCCTCTCAGTCCCAAGTGTCCAGCCTTATGCCACATCCAGCTGTCATTGTAGATAGGGTCTTTCCAGGTTTCCTCAGACACCCTGAAGGAATTGTAAAGAATTTCCCTGTTTTTTGGTTTTGCTTTTGAAATTCCTTTTTATAGTGGGTTTGAGCTGATTCTCGCTGCCATGTTTATGCCACTCTAGACACACTTGATTCCCTTATGGAGTCATATCAATACATAGGTTTTAAGATTCTTACTAGTCAGATATATTCCTCTGTGGGAAATATGGGGTTTTGAGTCTCTTTCACTGAGGAAGGTGTCGGTCTTGTCAATTCCAAAGTTGGTTTTTGAAACGGTCCCTGTGCTTATATCAAACTCTGGTTTTATGCATCACCCCACCTCTCCTTCCCCTTTATGCAGGCATAAGAGTGTTTTCTAAATGTGAGACTCTGTTCTCTTTCCTAACTCAGTTCACGTGTAGCCATGTTTACAGGATCTTCATAAGTGATATCTTATGATAAGTTTCTTTTTCTGTGTGACTTATTTCACTTAGAATCATCGTACCTGAATCCACTCACTTTGCTGCTACGGTCTTATGACATTGATTTCATGGCTGAGGGATATTCCATCGTACGTAAGTACCACAATGTTTTGAACCATTTTTATATTTCCTGGGATATTTAAGGTGTACCCAAGTTGAGGTTCTTGTAGTCAGTGTAGCCCTAAATTTGGAGGTGGCTCTTTCTTATTGATTTTCAGTTTTCCCAAAGTATATTCCCTAGACTGGAAGTGGCCTTGGCTCTGTAGCTCTGTTGTTTACTTGTTTTAGGGAACAAAATGCACTCCTCCAGTGAGGCAGTTGGCAATTTAAATCCCGCCCATCAGCATAACAAGGGTCCCAGTTCTCCAGGGCCTGTCTTGCCTTTCTGGTTTTTACATATTTTGTGGATGTCCCTTTTGACCGGTGGGAAGTGATACTTCTTTGTAGTGCAGATTTGCATTGCCCGCTTGCTTGCTTGGCCAAAAAGGGCGTATGCGTTTTCTCCTGAATATATTCAGGAGAAAACGCATACGCCCTTTTTGGCCAAGTGCACCATTGTCCAAGTTGTGCCCCTCTTCCTGTGCTTTACAGGCGATTCCAAGGTACCTCTTGAAATCTGTTTCCTGCTATTTTGCCTCGCTTTCAAGTCCGCCTCGTTGACTTCCCTCAACAGATTTTTGGACGATAGTTGTCCTTTATCACTCTGCCAGTTTGTGAATTGCTGTGCCCCTGAGCTCCATTTCTCAACTCGTTTTTTGTGAGCTGAACGCAAGTCCAAAGTTTTGGATCATGTCCTATACTGGTTCCCGGTGGGTGGCTGAGACTTTGGTTAATTCTTCTTCCTGCCGGGAAATTAGAGTGACATGTGCCCGTCCAAATGCCTAACAGCTACTCTCTCATGGGTTCTCCCTCGTCCCTTCCATCCTCTGCCAAATTGGGAACCTGTGCAAACCAGGAGGTTAAAGGGCCTGTCTCTCCAAGTTGGGAGATTGATAGTAAGGCAGTTGGAAAGTCAAACTGGAGCACCAGGAGAGGGACTATTCGTTGAGTTTTAGAAACCTTTCGTATTCACAGTGTGTCCATTCTCTAGGTTTCCTGTACATGTTATAGCTGTAGTAATATTCCCTTGAACCTGGAGAGTTGGGACCCATGGAATGGGGGCCATGCATTATTGCTTGAAAGGGTCTGCATTTGCTCACCCAATCTCACCAATCCTCTCAGTCCCAAGTGTCCAGCCTTATGCCACATCCAGCTGTCATTGTAGATAGGGTCTTTCCAGGTTTCCTCAGACACCCTGAAGGAATTGTAAAGAATTTCCCTGTTTTTTGGTTTTGCTTTTGAAATTCCTTTTTATAGTGGGTTTGAGCTGATTCTTGCTGCCATGTTTATGCCACTCTAGACACACTTGATTCCCTTATGGAGTCATATAAATACATAGGTTTTAAGATTCTTACTAGTCAGATATATTCCTCTGCGGGAAATATGGGGTTTTGAGTCTCTTTCACTGAGGAAGGTGTAGGTCTTGTCTATTCCAAAGTTGGTTTTTGGAACGGTCCCTGTGCTTATATCAAACTCTGGTTTTATGCATCACCCCACCTCTCCATCCCCTTTATGCAGGCATAAGAGTGTTTTCTAAATGTGAGACCCTGTTCTCTTTCCTAACTCAGTTCACGTGTAGCCATGTTTACAGGATCTTCATAAGTGATATCTTATGATAAGTTTCTTTTTCTGTGTGACTTATTTCACTTAGAATCATCGTACCTGAATCCACTCACTTTGCTGCTACGGTCTTATGACATTGATTTCATGGCTGAGGGATATTCCATCGTACGTAAGTACCACAATGTTTTGAACCATTTTTATATTTCCTGGGATATTTAAGGTGTACCCAAGTTGAGGTTCTTGTAGTCAGTGTAGCCCTAAATTTGGAGGTGGCTCTTTCTTATTGATTTTCAGTTTTCCCAAAGTATATTCCCTAGACTGGAAGTGGCCTTGGCTCTGTAGCTCTGTTGTTTACTTGTTTTAGGGAACAAAATGCACTCCTCCAGTGAGGCAGTTGGCAATTTACATCCCGCCCATCAGCATAACAAGGGTCCCAGTTCTCCAGGGCCTGTCTTGCCTTTCTGGTTTTTACATATTTTGTGGATGTCCCTTTTGACCGGTGGGAAGTGATACTTCTTTGTAGTGCAGATTTGCATTGCCCGCTTGCTTGCTTGGCCAAAAAGGGCGTATGCGTTTTCTCCTGAATATATTCAGGAGAAAACGCATACGCCCTTTTTGGCCAAGTGCACCATTGTCCAAGTTGTGCCCCTCTTCCTGTGCTTTACAGGCGATTCCAAGGTACCTCTTGAAATCTGTTTCCTGCTATTTTGCCTCGCTTTCATGTCCGCCTCGTTGACTTCCCTCAACAGATTTTTGGACGATAGTTGTCCTTTATCACTCTGCCAGTTTGTGAATTGCTGTGCCCCTGAGCTCCATTTCTCAACTCGTTTTTTGTGAGCTGAACGCAAGTCCAAAATTTTGGATCATGTCCTATACTGGTTCCCGGTGGGTGGCTGAGACTTTGGTTAATTCTTCTTCCTGCCGGGAAATTAGAGTGACATGTGCCCGTCCAAATGCCTAACAGCTACTCTCTCATGGGTTCTCCCTCGTCCCTTCCATCCTCTGCCAAATTGGGAACCTGTGCAAACCAGGAGGTTAAAGTGCCTGTCTCTCCAAGTTTGGAGATTGATAGTAAGGCAGTTGGAAAGTCAAACTGGAGCACCAGGAGAGGGACTATTCGTCGAGTTTTAGAAACCTTTCGTATTCACAGTGTGTCCATCCTCTAGGTTTCCTGTACATGTTATAGCTGTAGTAATATTCCCTTGAACCTGGAGAGTTGGGACCCATGGAATGGGGCCCATGCATTATTGCTTGAAAGAGTCTGCATTTGCTCACCCAATCTCACCAATCCTCTCAGTCCCAAGTGTCCAGCCTTATGCCACATCCAGCTGTCATTGTAGATAGGGTCTTTCCAGGTTTCCTCAGACACCCTGAAGGAATTGTAAAGAATTTCCCTGTTTTTTGGTTTTGCTTTTGAAATTCCTTTTTATAGTGGGTTTGAGCTGATTCTCGCTGCCATGTTTATGCCACTCTAGACACACTTGATTCCCTTATGGAGTCATATCAATACATAGGTTTTAAGATTCTTACTAGTCAGATATATTCCTCTGTGGGAAATATGGGGTTTTGAGTCTCTTTCACTGAGGAAGGTGTCGGTCTTGTCAATTCCAAAGTTGGTTTTTGAAACGGTCCCTGTGCTTATATCAAACTCTGGTTTTATGCATCACCCCACCTCTCCTTCCCCTTTATGCAGGCATAAGAGTGTTTTCTAAATGTGAGACTCTGTTCTCTTTCCTAACTCAGTTCACGTGTAGCCATGTTTACAGGATCTTCATAAGTGATATCTTATGATAAGTTTCTTTTTCTGTGTGACTTATTTCACTTAGAATCATCGTACCTGAATCCACTCACTTTGCTGCTACGGTCTTATGACATTGATTTCATGGCTGAGGGATATTCCATCGTACGTAAGTACCACAATGTTTTGAACCATTTTTATATTTCCTGGGATATTTAAGGTGTACCCAAGTTGAGGTTCTTGTAGTCAGTGTAGCCCTAAATTTGGAGGTGGCTCTTTCTTATTGATTTTCAGTTTTCCCCAGGTATATTCCCTAGACTGGAAGTGGCCTTGGCTCTGTAGCTCTGTTGTTTACTTGTTTTAGGGAACACAATGCACTCCTCCAGTGAGGCAGTTGGCAATTTACATCCCGCCCATCAGCATAACAAGGCTCCCAGTTCTCCAGGGCCTGTCTTGCCTTTCTGGTTTTTACACATTTTGTGGATGTCCCTTTTGACCGGTGGGAAGTGATACTTCTTTGTAGTGCAGATTTGCATTGCCCGCTTGCTTGCTTGGCCAAAAAGGGCGTATGCGTTTTCTCCTGAATATATTCAGGAGAAAACGCATACGCCCTTTTTGGCCAAGTGCACCATTGTCCAAGTTGTGCCCCTCTTCCTGTGCTTTACAGGCGATTCCAAGGTACCTCTTGAAATCTGTTTCCTGCTATTTTGCCTCGCTTTCAAGTCCGCCTCGTTGACTTCCCTCAACAGATTTTTGGACGATAGTTGTCCTTTATCACTCTGCCAGTTTGTGAATTGCTGTGCCCCTGAGCTCCATTTCTCAACTCGTTTTTTGTGAGCTGAACGCAAGTCCAAAATTTTGGATCATGTCCTATACTGGTTCCCGGTGGGTGGCTCAGACTTTGGTTAATTCTTCTTCCTGCCGGGAAATTAGAGTGACATGTGCCCGTCCAAATGCCTAACAGCTACTCTCTCATGGGTTCTCCCTCGTCCCTTCCATCCTCTGCCAAATTGGGAACCTGTGCAAACCAGGAGGTTAAAGTGCCTGTCTCTCCAATTTGGACATTGATAGTAAGGCAGTTGGAAAGTCAAACTGGAGCACCAGGAGAGGGACTATTCGTCGAGTTTTAGAAACCTTTCGTATTCACAGTGTGTCCATCCTCTAGGTTTCCTGTACATGTTATAGCTGTAGTAATATTCCCTTGAACCTGGAGAGTTGGGACCCATGGAATGGGGCCCATGCATTATTGCTTGAAAGAGTCTGCATTTGCTCACCCAATCGCACCAATCCTCTCAGTCCCAAGTGTCCAGCCTTATGCCACATCCAGCTGTCATTGTAGATAGGGTCTTTCCAGGTTTCCTCAGACACCCTGAAGGAATTGTAAAGAATTTCCCTGTTTTTTGGTTTTGCTTTTGAAATTCCTTTTTATAGTGGGTTTGAGCTGATTCTCGCTGCCATGTTTATGCCACTCTAGACACACTTGATTCCCTTATGGAGTCATATCAATACATAGGTTTTAAGATTCTTACTAGTCAGATATATTCCTCTGTGGGAAATATGGGGTTTTGAGTCTCTTTCACTGAGGAAGGTGTCGGTCTTGTCAATTCCAAAGTTGGTTTTTGAAACGGTCCCTGTGCTTATATCAAACTCTGGTTTTATGCATCACCCCACCTCTCCTTCCCCTTTATGCAGGCATAAGAGTGTTTTCTAAATGTGAGACTCTGTTCTCTTTCCTAACTCAGTTCACGTGTAGCCATGTTTACAGGATCTTCATAAGTGATATCTTATGATAAGTTTCTTTTTCTGTGTGACTTATTTCACTTAGAATCATCGTACCTGAATCCACTCACTTTGCTGCTACTGGTCTTATGACATTGATTTCATGGCTGAGGGATATTCCATCGTACGTAAGTACCACAATGTTTTGAACCATTTTTATATTTCCTGGGATATTTAAGGTGTACACAAGTTGAGGTTCTTGTAGCCAGTGCAGCCCTAAATTTGGAGGTGGCTCTTTCTTATTGATTTTCAGTTTTCCCAAGGTATATTCCCTAGACTGGAAGTGGCCTTGGCTCTGTAGCTCTGTTGTTTACTTGTTTTAGGGAACACAATGCACTCCTCCAGTGAGGCAGTTGGCAATTTACATCCCGCCCATCAGCATAACAAGGCTCCCAGTTCTCCAGGGCCTGTCTTGCCTTTCTGGTTTTTACACATTTTGTGGATGTCCCTTTTGACCGGTGGGAAGTGATACTTCTTTGTAGTGCAGATTTGCATTGCCCGCTTGCTTGCTTGGCCAAAAAGGGCGTATGCGTTTTCTCCTGAATATATTCAGGAGAAAACGCATACGCCCTTTTTGGCCAAGTGCACCATTGTCCAAGTTGTGCCCCTCTTCCTGTGCTTTACAGGCGATTCCAAGGTACCTCTTGAAATCTGTTTCCTGCTATTTTGCCTCGCTTTCAAGTCCGCCTCGTTGACTTCCCTCAACAGATTTTTGGACGATAGTTGTCCTTTATCACTCTGCCAGTTTGTGAATTGCTGTGCCCCTGAGCTCCATTTCTCAACTCGTTTTTTGTGAGCTGAACGCAAGTCCAAAATTTTGGATCATGTCCTATACTGGTTCCCGGTGGGTGGCTGAGACTTTGGTTAATTCTTCTTCCTGCCGGGAAATTAGAGTGACATGTGCCCGTCCAAATGCCTAACAGCTACTCTCTCATGGGTTCTCCCTCGTCCCTTCCATCCTCTGCCAAATTGGGAACCTGTGCAAACCAGGAGGTTAAAGTGCCTGTCTCTCCAATTTGGAGATTGATAGTAAGGCAGTTGGAAAGTCAAACTGGAGCACCAGGAGAGGGACTATTCGTCGAGTTTTAGAAACCTTTCGTATTCACAGTGTGTCCATCCTCTAGGTTTCCTGTACATGTTATAGCTGTAGTAATATTCCCTTGAACCTGGAGAGTTGGGACCCATGGAATGGGGCCCATGCATTATTGCTTGAAAGAGTCTGCATTTGCTCACCCAATCGCACCAATCCTCTCAGTCCCAAGTGTCCAGCCTTATGCCACATCCAGCTGTCATTGTAGATAGGGTCTTTCCAGGTTTCCTCAGACACCCTGAAGGAATTGTAAAGAATTTCCCTGTTTTTTGGTTTTGCTTTAGAAATTCCTTTTTATAGTGGGTTTGAGCTGATTCTCGCTGCCATGTTTATGCCACTCTAGACACACTTGATTCCCTTATGGAGTCATATCAATACATAGGTTTTAAGATTCTTACTAGTCAGATATATTCCTCTGTGGGAAATATGGGGTTTTGAGTCTCTTTCACTGAGGAAGGTGTCGGTCTTGTCAATTCCAAAGTTGGTTTTTGAAACGGTCCCTGTGCTTATATCAAACTCTGGTTTTATGCATCACCCCACCTCTCCTTCCCCTTTATGCAGGCATAAGAGTGTTTTCTAAATGTGAGACTCTGTTCTCTTTCCTAACTCAGTTCACGTGTAGCCATGTTTACAGGATCTTCATAAGTGATATCTTATGATAAGTTTCTTTTTCTGTGTGACTTATTTCACTTAGAATCATCGTACCTGAATCCACTCACTTTGCTGCTACGGTCTTATGACATTGATTTCATGGCTGAGGGATATTCCATCGTACGTAAGTACCACAATGTTTTGAACCATTTTTATATTTCCTGGGATATTTAAGGTGTACCCAAGTTGAGGTTCTTGTAGTCAGTGTAGCCCTAAATTTGGAGGTGGCTCTTTCTTATTGATTTTCAGTTTTCCCAAAGTATATTCCCTAGACTGGAAGTGGCCTTGGCTCTGTAGCTCTGTTGTTTACTTGTTTTAGGGAACACAATGCACTCCTCCAGTGAGGCAGTTGGCAATTTACATCCCGCCCATCAGCATAACAAGGCTCCCTGTTCTCCAGGGCCTGTCTTGCCTTTCTGGTTTTTACACATTTTGTGGATGTCCCTTTTGACCGGTGGGAAGTGATACTTCTTTGTAGTGCAGATTTGCATTGCCCGCTTGCTTGCTTGGCCAAAAAGGGCGTATGCGTTTTCTCCTGAATATATTCAGGAGAAAACGCATACGCCCTTTTTGGCCAAGTGCACCATTGTCCAAGTTGTGCCCCTCTTCCTGTGCTTTGCAGGCGATTCCAAGGTACCTCTTGAAATCTGTTTCCTGCTATTTTGCCTCGCTTTCAAGTCCGCCTCGTTGACTTCCCTCAACAGATTTTTGGACGATAGTTGTCCTTTATCACTCTGCCAGTTTGTGAATTGCTGTGCCCCTGAGCTCCATTTCTCAACTCGTTTTTTGTGAGCTGAACGCAAGTCCAAAATTTTGGATCATGTCCTATACTGGTTCCCGGTGGGTGGCTGAGACTTTGGTTAATTCTTCTTCCTGCCGGGAAATTAGAGTGACATGTGCCCGTCCAAATGCCTAACAGCTACTCTCTCATGGGTTCTCCCTCGTCCCTTCCATCCTCTGCCAAATTGGGAACCTGTGCAAACCAGGAGGTTAAAGGGCCTGTCTCTCCAAGTTGGGAGATTGATAGTAAGGCAGTTGGAAAGTCAAACTGGAGCACCAGGAGAGGGACTATTCGTCGAGTTTTAGAAACCTTTCGTATTCACAGTGTGTCCATCCTCTAGGTTTCCTGTACATGTTATAGCTGTAGTAATATTCCCTTGAACCTGGAGAGTTGGGACCCATGGAATGGGGCCCATGCATTATTGCTTGAAAGAGTCTGCATTTGCTCACCCAATCGCACCAATCCTCTCAGTCCCAAGTGTCCAGCCTTATGCCACATCCAGCTGTCATTGTAGATAGGGTCTTTCCAGGTTTCCTCAGACACCCTGAAGGAATTGTAAAGAATTTCCCTGTTTTTTGGTTTTGCTTTTGAAATTCCTTTTTATAGTGGGTTTGAGCTGATTCTCGCTGCCATGTTTATGCCACTCTAGACACACTTGATTCCCTTATGGAGTCATATCAATACATAGGTTTTAAGATTCTTACTAGTCAGATATATTCCTCTGTGGGAAATATGGGGTTTTGAGTCTCTTTCACTGAGGAAGGTGTCGGTCTTGTCAATTCCAAAGTTGGTTTTTGAAACGGTCCCTGTGCTTATATCAAACTCTGGTTTTATGCATCACCCCACCTCTCCTTCCCCTTTATGCAGGCATAAGAGTGTTTTCTAAATGTGAGACTCTGTTCTCTTTCCTAACTCAGTTCACGTGTAGCCATGTTTACAGGATCTTCATAAGTGATATCTTATGATAAGTTTCTTTTTCTGTGTGACTTATTTCACTTAGAATCATCGTACCTGAATCCACTCACTTTGCTGCTACGGTCTTATGACATTGATTTCATGGCTGAGGGATATTCCATCGTACGTAAGTACCACAATGTTTTGAACCATTTTTATATTTCCTGGGATATTTAAGGTGTACCCAAGTTGAGGTTCTTGTAGTCAGTGTAGCCCTAAATTTGGAGGTGGCTCTTTCTTATTGATTTTCAGTTTTCCCAAGGTATATTCCCTAGACTGGAATTGGCCTTGGCTCTGTAGCTCTGTTGTTTACTTGTTTTAGGGAACACAATGCACTCCTCCAGTGAGGCAGTTGGCAATTTACATCCCGCCCATCAGCATAACAAGGCTCCCACTTCTCCAGGGCCTGTCTTGCCTTTCTGGTTTTTACACATTTTGTGGATGTCCCTTTTGAACGGTGGGAAATGATACTTCTCTGTAGTGCAGATTTGCATTGCCCGCTTGCTTGCTTGGCCAAAAAGGGCGTATGCGTTTTCTCCTGAATATATTCAGGAGAAAACCCATACGCCCTTTTTGGCCAAGTGCACCATTGTCCAAATTGTGCCCCTCTTCCTGTGCTTTACAGGCGATTCCAACGTACCTCTTGAAATCTGTTTCCTGCTATTTTGCCTCGCTTTCAAGTCCGCCTCGTTGACTTCCCTCAACAGATTTTTGGACGATAGTTGTCCTTTATCACTCTGCCAGTTTGTGAATTGCTGTGCCCCTGAGCTCCATTTCTTAACTCGTTTTTTGTGAGCTGAACGCAAGTCCAAAATTTTGGATCATGTCCTATACTGGTTCCCGGTGGGTGGCTGAGACTTTGGTTAATTCTTCTTCCTGCCGGGAAATTAGAGTGACATGTGCCCCTCCAAATGCCTAACAGCTACTCTCTCATGGGTTCTCCCTCGTCCCTTCCATCCTCTGCCAAATTGGGAACCTGTGCAAACCAGGAGGTTAAAGGGCCTGTCTCTCCAAGTTGGGAGATTGATAGTAAGGCAGTTGGAAAGCCAAACTGGAGCACCAGGAGAGGGACTATTCGTTGAGTTTTAGAAACCTTTCGTATTCACAGTGTGTCCATTCTCTAGGTTTCCTGTACATGTTATAGCTGTTGTAATATTCCCTTGAACCTGGAGAGTTGGGACCGATGGAATGGGGGCCATGCATTATTGCTTGAAAGGGTCTGCATTTGCTCACCCAATCTCACCAATCCTCTCAGTCCCAAGTGTCCAGCCTTATGCCACATCCAGCTGTCATTGTAGATAGGGTCTTTCCAGGTTTCCTCAGACACCCTGAAGGAATTGTAAAGAATTTCCCTGTTTTTTGGTTTTGCTTTTGAAATTCCTTTTTATAGTGGGTTTGAGCTGATTCTCGCTGCCATGTTTATGCCACTCTAGACACACTTGACTCCCTTATGGAGTCATATCAATACATAGGTTTTAAGATTCTTACTAGTCAGATATATTCCTCTGTGGGAAATATGGGGTTTTGAGTCTCTTTCACTGAGGAAGGTGTAGGTATTTTCTATTCCAAAGTTGGTTTTTGGAACAGTCCCTGTGCTTATATCAAACTCTGGTTTTATGCATCACCCCACCTCTCCATCCCCTTTATGCAGGCATAAGAGTGTTTTCTAAATGTGAGACTCTGTTCTCTTTCCTAACTCAGTTCACGTGTAGCCATGTTTACAGGATCTTCATAAGTGATATCTTATGATAAGTTCCTTTTTCTGTGTGACTTATTTCACTTAGAATCATCGTACCTGAATCCACTCACTTTGCTGCTACTGGTCTTATGACATTGATTTCATGGCTGAGGGATATTCCATCGTACGTAAGTACCACAATGTTTTGAACCATTTTTATATTTCCTGGGATATTTAAGTTGTACCCAAGTTGAGGTTCTTGTAGTCAGTGCAGCCCTAAATTTGGAGGTGGCTCTTTCTTATTGATTTTCAGTTTTCCCAAGGTATATTCCCTAGACTGGAAGTGGCCTTGGCTCTGTAGCTCTGTTGTTTACTTGTTTTAGGGAACACAATGCACTCCTCCAGTGAGGCAGTTGGCAATGTACATCCCACCCATCAGCATAACAAGGCTCCCTGTTCTCCAGGGCCTGTCTTGCCTTTCTGGTTTTTACACATTTTGTGGATGTCCCTTTTGACCGGTGGGAAGTGATACTTCTTTGTAGTGCAGATTTGCATTGCCCGCTTGCTTGCTTGGCCAAAAAGGGCGTATGCGTTTTCTCCTGAATATATTCAGGAGAAAACGCATACGCCCTTTTTGGCCAAGTGCACCATTGTCCAAGTTGTGCCCCTCTTCCTGTGCTTTACAGGCGATTCCAACGTACCTCTTGAAATCTGTTTCCTGCTATTTTGCCTCGCTTTCAAGTCCGCCTCGTTGACTTCCCTCAACAGATTTTTGGACGATAGTTGTCCTTTATCACTCTGCCAGTTTGTGAATTGCTGTGCCCCTGAGCTCCATTTCTTAACTCGTTTTTTGTGAGCTGAACGCAAGTCCAAAATTTTGGATCATGTCCTATACTGGTTCCCGGTGGGTGGCTGAGACTTTGGTTAATTCTTCTTCCTGCCGGGAAATTAGAGTGACATGCGCCCGTCCAAATGCCTAACAGCTACTCTCTCATGGGTTCTCCCTCGTCCCTTCCAAACTCTGCCAAATTGGGAACCTGTGCAAACCAGGAGGTTAAAGGGCCTGTCTCTCCAAGTTGGGAGATTGATAGTAAGGCAGTTGGAAAGCCAAACTGGAGCACCAGGAGAGGGACTATTCGTTGAGTTTTAGAAACCTTTCGTATTCACAGTGTGTCCATGCTCTAGGTTTCCTGTACATGTTATAGCTGTAGTAATATTCCCTTGAACCTGGAGAGTTGGGACCCATGGAATGGGGGCCATGCATTATTGCTTGAAAGGGTCTGCATTTGCTCACCCAATCTCACTAATCCTCTCAGTCCCAAGTGTCCAGCCTTATGCCACATCCTGCTGTCATTGTAGATAGGGTCTTTCCAGGTTTCCTCAGACACCCTGAAGGAATTGTAAAGAATTTCCCTGTTTTTTGGTTTTGCTTTTGAAATTCCTTTTTATAGTGGGTTTGAGCTGATTCTCGCTGCCATGTTTATGCCACTCTAGACACACTTGATTCCCTTATGGAGTCATATCAATACATAGGTTTTAAGATTCTTACTAGTCAGATATATTCCTCTGTGGGAAATATGGGGTTTTGAGTGTCTTTCACTGAGGAAGGTGTAGGTCTTGTCTATTCCAAAGTTGGTTTTTGGAACGGTCCCTGTGCTTATATCAAACTCTGGTTTTATGCATCACCCCACCTCTCCATCCCCTTTATGCAGGCATAAGAGTGTTTTCTAAATGTGAGACTCTGTTCTCTTTCCTAACTCAGTTCACGTGTAGCCATGTTTACAGGATCTTCATAAGTGATATCTTATGATAAGTTCCTTTTTCTGTGTGACTTATTTCACTTAGAATCATCGTACCTGAATCCACTCACTTTGCTGCTACTGGTCTTATGACATTGATTTCATGGCTGAGGGATATTCCATCGTACGTAAGTACCACAATGTTTTGAACCATTTTTATATTTCCTGGGATATTTTAGGTGTACCCAAGTTGAGGTTCTTGTAGTCAGTGCAGCCCTAAATTTGGAGGTGGCTCTTTCTTATTGATTTTCAGTTTTCCCAAGGTATATTCCCTAGACTGGAAGTGGCCTTGGCTCTGTAGCTCTGTTGTTTACTTGTTTTAGGGAACACAGTGCACTCCTCCAGTGAGGCAGTTGGCAATTTACATCCCGCCCATCAGCATAACAAGGCTCCCTGTTCTCCAGGCCCTGTCTTGCCTTTCTGGTTTTTACACATTTTGTGGATGTCCCTTTTGACCGGTGGGAAGTGATACTTCTTTGTAGTGCAGGTTTGCATTGCCCGCTTGCTTGCTTGGCCAAAAAGGGCGTATGCGTTTTCTCCTGAATATATTCAGGAGAAAACGCATACGCCCTTTTTGGCCAAGTGCACCATTGTCCAGGTTGTGCCCCTCTTCCTGTGCTTTACAGGCGATTCCAACGTACCTCTTGAAATCTGTTTCCTGCTATTTTGCCTCGCTTTCAAGTCCGCCTCGTTGACTTCCCTCAACAGATTTTTGGACGATAGTTGTCCTTTATCACTCTGCCAGTTTGTGAATTGCTGTGCCCCTGAGCTCCATTTCTCAACTCGTTTTTTGTGAGCTGAACGCAAGTCCAAAATTTTGGATCATGTCCTATACTGGTTCCCGGTGGGTGGCTGAGACTTTGGTTAATTCTTCTTCCTGCCGGGAAATTAGAGTGACATGTGCCCGTCCAAATGCCTAACAGCTACTCTCTCATGGGTTCTCCCTCGTCCCTTCCATCCTCTGCCAAATTGGGAACCTGTGCAAACCAGGAGGTTAAAGGGCCTGTCTCTCCAAGTTGGGAGATTGATAGTAAGGCAGTTCAAAAGCCAAACTGGAGCACCAGGATAGGGACTATTCCTTGAGTTTTAGAAACCTTTCGTATTCACAGTGTGTCCATTCTCTAGGTTTCCTGTACATGTTATAGCTGTAGTAATATTCCCTTGAACCTGGAGAGTTGGGACCCATGGAATGGGGGCCATGCATTATTGCTTGAAAGGGTCTGCATTTGCTCACCCAATCTCACTAATCCTCTCAGTCCCAAGTGTCCAGCCTTATGCCACATCCAGCTGTCATTGTAGATAGGGTCTTTCCAGGTTTCCTCAGACACCCTGAAGGAATTGTAAAGAATTTCCCTGTTTTTTGGTTTTGCTTTTGAAATTCCTTTTTATAGTGGGTTTGAGCTGATTCTCGCTGCCATGTTTATGCCACTCTAGACACACTTGATTCCCTTATGGAGTCATATCAATACATAGGTTTTAAGATTCTTACTAGTCAGATATATTCCTCTGTGGGAAATATGGGGTTTTGAGTCTCTTTCACTGAGGAAGGTGTAGGTATTTTCTATTCCAAAGTTGGTTTTTGGAACGGTCCCTGTGCTTATATCAAACTCTGGTTTTATGCATCACCCCACCTCTCCATCCCCTTTATGCAGGCATAAGAGTGTTTTCTAAATGTGAGACTCTGTTCTCTTTCCTAACTCAGTTCACGTGTAGCCATGTTTACAGGATCTTCATAAGTGATATCTTATGATAAGTTCCTTTTTCTGTGTGACTTATTTCACTTAGAATCATCGTACCTGAATCCACTCACTTTGCTGCTACTGGTCTTATGACATTGATTTCATGGCTGAGGGATATTCCATCGTACGTAAGTACCACAATGTTTTGAACCATTTTTATATTTCCTGGGATATTTAAGGTGTACCCAAGTTGAGGTTCTTGTAGTCAGTGCAGCCCTAAATTTGGAGGTGGCTCTTTCTTATTGATTTTCAGTTTTCCCAAGGTATATTCCCTAGAGTGGAAGTGGCCTTGGCTCTGTAGCTCTGTTGTTTACTTGTTTTAGGGAACACAATGCACTCCTCCAGTGAGGCAGTTGGCAATTTACATCCCGCCCATCAGCATAACAAGGCTCCCTGTTCTCCAGGGCCTGTCTTGCCTTTCTGGTTTTTACACATTTTGTGGATGTCCCTTTTGACCGGTGGGAAGTGATACTTCTTTGTAGTGCAGATTTGCATTGCCCGCTTGCTTGCTTGGCCAAAAAGGGCGTATGCGTTTTCTCCTGAATATATTCAGGAGAAAACCCATACGCCCTTTTTGGCCAAGTGCACCATTGTCCAAATTGTGCCCCTCTTCCTGTGCTTTACAGGCGATTCCAACGTACCTCTTGAAATCTGTTTCCTGCTATTTTGCCTCGCTTTCAAGTCCGCCTCGTTGACTTCCCTCAACAGATTTTTGGACGATAGTTGTCCTTTATCACTCTGCCAGTTTGTGAATTGCTGTGCCCCTGAGCTCCATTTCTTAACTCGTTTTTTGTGAGCTGAACGCAAGTCCAAAATTTTGGATCATGTCCTATACTGGTTCCCGGTGGGTGGCTGAGACTTTGGTTAATTCTTCTTCCTGCCGGGAAATTAGAGTGACATGTGCCCCTCCAAATGCCTAACAGCTACTCTCTCATGGGTTCTCCCTCGTCCCTTCCATCCTCTGCCAAATTGGGAACCTGTGCAAACCAGTAGGTTAAAGGGCCTGTCTCTCCAAGTTGGGAGATTGATAGTAAGGCAGTTGGAAAGCCAAACTGGAGCACCAGGAGAGGGACTATTCGTTGAGTTTTAGAAACCTTTCGTATTCACAGTGTGTCCATTCTCTAGGTTTCCTGTACATGTTATAGCTGTAGTAATATTCCCTTGAACCTGGAGAGTTGGGACCCATGGAATGGGGGCCATGCATTATTGCTTGAAAGGGTCTGCATTTGCTCACCCAATCTCACCAATCCTCTCAGTCCCAAGTGTCCAGCCTTATGCCACATCCAGCTGTCATAGTAGATAGGGTCTTTCCAGGTTTCCTCAGACACCCTGAAGGAATTGTAAAGAATTTCCCTGTTTTTTGGTTTTGCTTTTGAAATTCCTTTTTATAGTGGGTTTGAGCTGATTCTCGCTGCCATGTTTATGCCACTCTAGACACACTTGATTCCCTTATGGAGTCATATCAATACATAGGTTTTAAGATTCTTACTAGTCAGATATATTCCTCTGCGGGAAATATGGGGTTTTGAATCTCTTTCACTGAGGAAGGTGTAGGTCTTGTCTATTCCAAAGTTGGTTTTTGAAACGGTCCCTGTGCTTATATCAAACTCTGGTTTTATGCATCACCCCACCTCTCCATCCCCCTTATGCAGGCATAAGAGTGTTTTCTAAATGTGAGACTCTGTTCTCTTTTCTAACTCAGTTCACGTGTAGCCATGTTTACATTATCTTCATAAGTGATATCTTATGATAAGTTCCTTTTTCTGTGTGACTTATTTCACTTAGAATCATCGTACCTGAATCCACTCACTTTGCTGCTACTGGTCTTATGACATTGATTTCATGGCTGAGGGATATTCCATCGTACGTAAGTACCACAATGTTTTGAACCATTTTTATATTTCCTGGGATATTTAAGGTGTACCCAAGTTGAGGTTCTTGTAGTCAGTGCAGCCCTAAATTTGGAGGTGGCTCTTTCTTATTGATTTTCAGTTTTCCCAAGGTATATTCCCTAGACTGGAAGTGGCCTTGGCTCTGTAGCTCTGTTGTTTACTTGTTTTAGGGAACACAATGCACTCCTCCAGTGAGGCAGTTGGCAATGTACATCCCACCCATCAGCATAACAAGGCTCCCTGTTCTCCAGGGCCTGTCTTGCCTTTCTGGTTTTTACACATTTTGTGGATGTCCCTTTTGACCGGTGGGAAGTGATACTTCTTTGTAGTGCAGATTTGCATTGCCCGCTTGCTTGCTTGGCCAAAAAGGGCGTATGCGTTTTCTCCTGAATATATTCAGGAGAAAACGCATACGCCCTTTCTGGCCAAGTGCACCATTGTCCAAGTTGTGCCCCTCTTCCTGTGCTTTACAGGCGATTCCAACGTACCTCTTGAAATCTGTTTCCTGCTATTTTGCCTCGCTTTCAAGTCCGCCTCGTTGACTTCCCTCAACAGATTTTTGGACGATAGTTGTCCTTTATCACTCTGCCAGTTTGTGAATTGCTGTGCCCCTGAGCTCCATTTCTTAACTCGTTTTTTGTGAGCTGAACGCTAGTCCAAAATTTTGGATCATGTCCTATACTGGTTCCCGGTGGGTGGCTGAGACTTTGGTTAATTCTTCTTCCTGCCGGGAAATTAGAGTGACATGTGCCCGTCCAAATGCCTAACAGCTACTCTCTCATGGGTTCTCCCTCGTCCCTTCCATCCTCTGCCAAATTGGGAACCTGTGCAAACCAGGAGGTTAAAGGGCCTGTCTCTCCAAGTTGGGAGATTGATAGTAAGGCAGTTCGAAAGCCAAACTGGAGCACCAGGATAGGGACTATTCCTTGAGTTTTAGAAACCTTTCGTATTCACAGTGTGTCCATTCTCTAGGTTTCCTGTACATGTTATAGCTGTAGTAATATTCCCTTGAACCTGGAGAGTTGGGACCCATGGAATGGGGGCCATGCATTATTGCTTGAAAGGGTCTGCATTTGCTCACCCAATCTCACTAATCCTCTCAGTCCCAAGTGTCCAGCCTTATGCCACATCCAGCTGTCATTGTAGATAGGGTCTTTCCAGGTTTCCTCAGACACCCTGAAGGAATTGTAAAGAATTTCCCTGTTTTTTGGTTTTGCTTTTGAAATTCCTTTTTATAGTGGGTTTGAGCTGATTCTCGCTGCCATGTTTATGCCACTCTAGACACACTTGATTCCCTTATGGAGTCATATCAATACATAGGTTTTAAGATTCTTACTAGTCAGATATATTCCTCTGTGGGAAATATGGGGTTTTGAGTCTCTTTCACTGAGGAAGGTGTAGGTATTTTCTATTCCAAAGTTGGTTTTTGGAACGGTCCCTGTGCTTATATCAAACTCTGGTTTTATGCATCACCCCACCTCTCCATCCCCTTTATGCAGGCATAAGAGTGTTTTCTAAATGTGAGACTCTGTTCTCTTTCCTAACTCAGTTCACGTGTAGCCATGTTTACAGGATCTTCATAAGTGATATCTTATGATAAGTTCCTTTTTCTGTGTGACTTATTTCACTTAGAATCATCGTACCTGAATCCACTCACTTTGCTGCTACTGGTCTTATGACATTGATTTCATGGCTGAGGGATATTCCATCGTACGTAAGTACCACAATGTTTTGAACCATTTTTATATTTCCTGGGATATTTAAGGTGTACCCAAGTTGAGGTTCTTGTAGTCAGTGCAGCCCTAAATTTGGAGGTGGCTCTTTCTTATTGATTTTCAGTTTTCCCAAGGTATATTCCCTAGAGTGGAAGTGGCCTTGGCTCTGTAGCTCTGTTGTTTACTTGTTTTAGGGAACACAATGCACTCCTCCAGTGAGGCAGTTGGCAATTTACATCCCGCCCATCAGCATAACAAGGCTCCCTGTTCTCCAGGGCCTGTCTTGCCTTTCTGGTTTTTACACATTTTGTGGATGTCCCTTTTGACCGGTGGGAAGTGATACTTCTTTGTAGTGCAGATTTGCATTGCCCGCTTGCTTGCTTGGCCAAAAAGGGCGTATGCGTTTTCTCCTGAATATATTCAGGAGAAAACCCATACGCCCTTTTTGGCCAAGTGCACCATTGTCCAAATTGTGCCCCTCTTCCTGTGCTTTACAGGCGATTCCAACGTACCTCTTGAAATCTGTTTCCTGCTATTTTGCCTCGCTTTCAAGTCCGCCTCGTTGACTTCCCTCAACAGATTTTTGGACGATAGTTGTCCTTTATCACTCTGCCAGTTTGTGAATTGCTGTGCCCCTGAGCTCCATTTCTTAACTCGTTTTTTGTGAGCTGAACGCAAGTCCAAAATTTTGGATCATGTCCTATACTGGTTCCCGGTGGGTGGCTGAGACTTTGGTTAATTCTTCTTCCTGCCGGGAAATTAGAGTGACATGTGCCCCTCCAAATGCCTAACAGCTACTCTCTCATGGGTTCTCCCTCGTCCCTTCCATCCTCTGCCAAATTGGGAACCTGTGCAAACCAGTAGGTTAAAGGGCCTGTCTCTCCAAGTTGGGAGATTGATAGTAAGGCAGTTGGAAAGCCAAACTGGAGCACCAGGAGAGGGACTATTCGTTGAGTTTTAGAAACCTTTCGTATTCACAGTGTGTCCATTCTCTAGGTTTCCTGTACATGTTATAGCTGTAGTAATATTCCCTTGAACCTGGAGAGTTGGGACCCATGGAATGGGGGCCATGCATTATTGCTTGAAAGGGTCTGCATTTGCTCACCCAATCTCACCAATCCTCTCAGTCCCAAGTGTCCAGCCTTATGCCACATCCAGCTGTCATAGTAGATAGGGTCTTTCCAGGTTTCCTCAGACACCCTGAAGGAATTGTAAAGAATTTCCCTGTTTTTTGGTTTTGCTTTTGAAATTCCTTTTTATAGTGGGTTTGAGCTGATTCTCGCTGCCATGTTTATGCCACTCTAGACACACTTGATTCCCTTATGGAGTCATATCAATACATAGGTTTTAAGATTCTTACTAGTCAGATATATTCCTCTGCGGGAAATATGGGGTTTTGAATCTCTTTCACTGAGGAAGGTGTAGGTCTTGTCTATTCCAAAGTTGGTTTTTGAAACGGTCCCTGTGCTTATATCAAACTCTGGTTTTATGCATCACCCCACCTCTCCATCCCCCTTATGCAGGCATAAGAGTGTTTTCTAAATGTGAGACTCTGTTCTCTTTTCTAACTCAGTTCACGTGTAGCCATGTTTACATTATCTTCATAAGTGATATCTTATGATAAGTTCCTTTTTCTGTGTGACTTATTTCACTTAGAATCATCGTACCTGAATCCACTCACTTTGCTGCTACTGGTCTTATGACATTGATTTCATGGCTGAGGGATATTCCATCGTACGTAAGTACCACAATGTTTTGAACCATTTTTATATTTCCTGGGATATTTAAGGTGTACCCAAGTTGAGGTTCTTGTAGTCAGTGCAGCCCTAAATTTGGAGGTGGCTCTTTCTTATTGATTTTCAGTTTTCCCAAGGTATATTCCCTAGACTGGAAGTGGCCTTGGCTCTGTAGCTCTGTTGTTTACTTGTTTTAGGGAACACAATGCACTCCTCCAGTGAGGCAGTTGGCAATGTACATCCCACCCATCAGCATAACAAGGCTCCCTGTTCTCCAGGGCCTGTCTTGCCTTTCTGGTTTTTACACATTTTGTGGATGTCCCTTTTGACCGGTGGGAAGTGATACTTCTTTGTAGTGCAGATTTGCATTGCCCGCTTGCTTGCTTGGCCAAAAAGGGCGTATGCGTTTTCTCCTGAATATATTCAGGAGAAAACGCACACGCCCTTTTTGGCCAAGTGCACCATTGTCCAAGTTGTGCCCCTCTTCCTGTGCTTTACAGGCGATTCCAAGGTACCTCTTGAAATCTGTTTCCTGCTATTTTGCCTCGCTTTCAAGTCCGCCTCGTTGACTTCCCTCAACAGATTTTTGGACGATAGTTGTCCTTTATCACTCTGCCAGTTTGTGAATTGCTGTGCCCCTGAGCTCCATTTCTCAACTCGTTTTTTGTGAGCTGAACGCAAGTCCAAAATTTTGGATCATGTCCTATACTGGTTCCCGGTGGGTGGCTGAGACTTTGGTTAATTCTTCTTCCTGCCGGGAAATTAGAGTGACATGTGCCCGTCCAAATGCCTAACAGCTACTCTCTCATGGGTTCTCCCTCGTCCCTTCCATCCTCTGCCAAATTGGGAACCTGTGCAAACCAGGAGGTTAAAGTGCCTGTCTCTCCAATTTGGAGATTGATAGTAAGGCAGTTGGAAAGTCAAACTGGAGCACCAGGAGAGGGACTATTCGTCGAGTTTTAGAAACCTTTCGTATTCACAGTGTGTCCATCCTCTAGGTTTCCTGTACATGTTATAGCTGTAGTAATATTCCCTTGAACCTGGAGAGTTGGGACCCATGGAATGGGGCCCATGCATTATTGCTTGAAAGAGTCTGCATTTGCTCACCCAATCGCACCAATCCTCTCAGTCCCAAGTGTCCAGCCTTATGCCACATCCAGCTGTCATTGTAGATAGGGTCTTTCCAGGTTTCCTCAGACACCCTGAAGGAATTGTAAAGAATTTCCCTGTTTTTTGGTTTTGCTTTAGAAATTCCTTTTTATAGTGGGTTTGAGCTGATTCTCGCTGCCATGTTTATGCCACTCTAGACACACTTGATTCCCTTATGGAGTCATATCAATACATAGGTTTTAAGATTCTTACTAGTCAGATATATTCCTCTGTGGGAAATATGGGGTTTTGAGTCTCTTTCACTGAGGAAGGTGTCGGTCTTGTCAATTCCAAAGTTGGTTTTTGAAACGGTCCCTGTGCTTATATCAAACTCTGGTTTTATGCATCACCCCACCTCTCCTTCCCCTTTATGCAGGCATAAGAGTGTTTTCTAAATGTGAGACTCTGTTCTCTTTCCTAACTCAGTTCACGTGTAGCCATGTTTACAGGATCTTCATAAGTGATATCTTATGATAAGTTTCTTTTTCTGTGTGACTTATTTCACTTAGAATCATCGTACCTGAATCCACTCACTTTGCTGCTACGGTCTTATGACATTGATTTCATGGCTGAGGGATATTCCATCGTACGTAAGTACCACAATGTTTTGAACCATTTTTATATTTCCTGGGATATTTAAGGTGTACCCAAGTTGAGGTTCTTGTAGTCAGTGTAGCCCTAAATTTGGAGGTGGCTCTTTCTTATTGATTTTCAGTTTTCCCAAAGTATATTCCCTAGACTGGAAGTGGCCTTGGCTCTGTAGCTCTGTTGTTTACTTGTTTTAGGGAACACAATGCACTCCTCCAGTGAGGCAGTTGGCAATTTACATCCCGCCCATCAGCATAACAAGGCTCCCAGTTCTCCAGGGCCTGTCTTGCCTTTCTGGTTTTTACACATTTTGTGGATGTCCCTTTTGACCGGTGGGAAGTGATACTTCTTTGTAGTGCAGATTTGCATTGCCCGCTTGCTTGCTTGGCCAAAAAGGGCGTATGCGTTTTCTCCTGAATATATTCAGGAGAAAACGCATACGCCCTTTTTGGCCAAGTGCACCATTGTCCAAGTTGTGCCCCTCTTCCTGTGCTTTGCAGGCGATTCCAAGGTACCTCTTGAAATCTGTTTCCTGCTATTTTGCCTCGCTTTCAAGTCCGCCTCGTTGACTTCCCTCAACAGATTTTTGGACGATAGTTGTCCTTTATCACTCTGCCAGTTTGTGAATTGCTGTGCCCCTGAGCTCCATTTCTCAACTCGTTTTTTGTGAGCTGAACGCAAGTCCAAAATTTTGGATCATGTCCTATACTGGTTCCCGGTGGGTGGCTGAGACTTTGGTTAATTCTTCTTCCTGCCGGGAAATTAGAGTGACATGTGCCCGTCCAAATGCCTAACAGCTACTCTCTCATGGGTTCTCCCTCGTCCCTTCCATCCTCTGCCAAATTGGGAACCTGTGCAAACCAGGAGGTTAAAGGGCCTGTCTCTCCAAGTTGGGAGATTGATAGTAAGGCAGTTGGAAAGTCAAACTGGAGCACCAGGAGAGGGACTATTCGTCGAGTTTTAGAAACCTTTCGTATTCACAGTGTGTCCATCCTCTAGGTTTCCTGTACATGTTATAGCTGTAGTAATATTCCCTTGAACCTGGAGAGTTGGGACCCATGGAATGGGGCCCATGCATTATTGCTTGAAAGAGTCTGCATTTGCTCACCCAATCGCACCAATCCTCTCAGTCCCAAGTGTCCAGCCTTATGCCACATCCAGCTGTCATTGTAGATAGGGTCTTTCCAGGTTTCCTCAGACACCCTGAAGGAATTGTAAAGAATTTCCCTGTTTTTTGGTTTTGCTTTTGAAATTCCTTTTTATAGTGGGTTTGAGCTGATTCTCGCTGCCATGTTTATGCCAATCTAGACACACTTGATTCCCTTATGGAGTCATATCAATACATAGGTTTTAAGATTCTTACTAGTCAGATATATTCCTCTGTGGGAAATATGGGGTTTTGAGTCTCTTTCACTGAGGAAGGTGTCGGTCTTGTCAATTCCAAAGTTGGTTTTTGAAACGGTCCCTGTGCTTATATCAAACTCTGGTTTTATGCATCACCCCACCTCTCCTTCCCCTTTATGCAGGCATAAGAGTGTTTTCTAAATGTGAGACTCTGTTCTCTTTCCTAACTCAGTTCACGTGTAGCCATGTTTACAGGATCTTCATAAGTGATATCTTATGATAAGTTTCTTTTTCTGTGTGACTTATTTCACTTAGAATCATCGTACCTGAATCCACTCACTTTGCTGCTACGGTCTTATGACATTGATTTCATGGCTGAGGGATATTCCATCGTACGTAAGTACCACAATGTTTTGAACCATTTTTATATTTCCTGGGATATTTAAGGTGTACCCAAGTTGAGGTTCTTGTAGTCAGTGTAGCCCTAAATTTGGAGGTGGCTCTTTCTTATTGATTTTCAGTTTTCCCAAGGTATATTCCCTAGACTGGAATTGGCCTTGGCTCTGTAGCTCTGTTGTTTACTTGTTTTAGGGAACACAATGCACTCCTCCAGTGAGGCAGTTGGCAATTTACATCCCGCCCATCAGCATAACAAGGCTCCCACTTCTCCAGGGCCTGTCTTGCCTTTCTGGTTTTTACACATTTTGTGGATGTCCCTTTTGACCGGTGGGAAGTGATACTTCTTTGTAGTGCAGATTTGCATTGCCCGCTTGCTTGCTTGGCCAAAAAGGGCGTATGCGTTTTCTCCTGAATATATTCAGGAGAAAACGCATACGCCCTTTTTGGCCAAGTGCACCATTGTCCAAGTTGTGCCCCTCTTCCTGTGCTTTGCAGGCGATTCCAAGGTACCTCTTGAAATCTGTTTCCTGCTATTTTGCCTCGCTTTCAAGTCCGCCTCGTTGACTTCCCTCAACAGATTTTTGGACGATAGTTGTCCTTTATCACTCTGCCAGTTTGTGAATTGCTGTGCCCCTGAGCTCCATTTCTCAACTCGTTTTTTGTGAGCTGAACGCAAGTCCAAAATTTTGGATCATGTCCTATACTGGTTCCCGGTGGGTGGCTGAGACTTTGGTTAATTCTTCTTCCTGCCGGGAAATTAGAGTGACATGTGCCCGTCCAAATGCCTAACAGCTACTCTCTCATGGGTTCTCCCTCGTCCCTTCCATCCTCTGCCAAATTGGGAACCTGTGCAAACCAGGAGGTTAAAGGGCCTGTCTCTCCAAGTTGGGAGATTGATAGTAAGGCAGTTGGAAAGTCAAACTGGAGCACCAGGAGAGGGACTATTCGTCGAGTTTTAGAAACCTTTCGTATTCACAGTGTGTCCATCCTCTAGGTTTCCTGTACATGTTATAGCTGTAGTAATATTCCCTTGAACCTGGAGAGTTGGGACCCATGGAATGGGGCCCATGCATTATTGCTTGAAAGAGTCTGCATTTGCTCACCCAATCGCACCAATCCTCTCAGTCCCAAGTGTCCAGCCTTATGCCACATCCAGCTGTCATTGTAGATAGGGTCTTTCCAGGTTTCCTCAGACACCCTGAAGGAATTGTAAAGAATTTCCCTGTTTTTTGGTTTTGCTTTTGAAATTCCTTTTTATAGTGGGTTTGAGCTGATTCTCGCTGCCATGTTTATGCCACTCTAGACACACTTGATTCCCTTATGGAGTCATATCAATACATAGGTTTTAAGATTCTTACTAGTCAGATATATTCCTCTGTGGGAAATATGGGGTTTTGAGTCTCTTTCACTGAGGAAGGTGTCGGTCTTGTCAATTCCAAAGTTGGTTTTTGAAACGGTCCCTGTGCTTATATCAAACTCTGGTTTTATGCATCACCCCACCTCTCCTTCCCCTTTATGCAGGCATAAGAGTGTTTTCTAAATGTGAGACTCTGTTCTCTTTCCTAACTCAGTTCACGTGTAGCCATGTTTACAGGATCTTCATAAGTGATATCTTATGATAAGTTTCTTTTTCTGTGTGACTTATTTCACTTAGAATCATCGTACCTGAATCCACTCACTTTGCTGCTACGGTCTTATGACATTGATTTCATGGCTGAGGGATATTCCATCGTACGTAAGTACCACAATGTTTTGAACCATTTTTATATTTCCTGGGATATTTAAGGTGTACCCAAGTTGAGGTTCTTGTAGTCAGTGTAGCCCTAAATTTGGAGGTGGCTCTTTCTTATTGATTTTCAGTTTTCCCAAGGTATATTCCCTAGACTGGAATTGGCCTTGGCTCTGTAGCTCTGTTGTTTACTTGTTTTAGGGAACACAATGCACTCCTCCAGTGAGGCAGTTGGCAATTTACATCCCGCCCATCAGCATAACAAGGCTCCCACTTCTCCAGGGCCTGTCTTGCCTTTCTGGTTTTTACACATTTTGTGGATGTCCCTTTTGACCGGTGGGAAATGATACTTCTCTGTAGTGCAGATTTGCATTGCCCGCTTGCTTGCTTGGCCAAAAAGGGCGTATGCGTTTTCTCCTGAATATATTCAGGAGAAAACCCATACGCCCTTTTTGGCCAAGTGCACCATTGTCCAAATTGTGCCCCTCTTCCTGTGCTTTACAGGCGATTCCAACGTACCTCTTGAAATCTGTTTCCTGCTATTTTGCCTCGCTTTCAAGTCCGCCTCGTTGACTTCCCTCAACAGATTTTTGGACGATAGTTGTCCTTTATCACTCTGCCAGTTTGTGAATTGCTGTGCCCCTGAGCTCCATTTCTTAACTCGTTTTTTGTGAGCTGAACGCAAGTCCAAAATTTTGGATCATGTCCTATACTGGTTCCCGGTGGGTGGCTGAGACTTTGGTTAATTCTTCTTCCTGCCGGGAAATTAGAGTGACATGTGCCCCTCCAAATGCCTAACAGCTACTCTCTCATGGGTTCTCCCTCGTCCCTTCCATCCTCTGCCAAATTGGGAACCTGTGCAAACCAGGAGGTTAAAGGGCCTGTCTCTCCAAGTTGGGAGATTGATAGTAAGGCAGTTGGAAAGCCAAACTGGAGCACCAGGAGAGGGACTATTCGTTGAGTTTTAGAAACCTTTCGTATTCACAGTGTGTCCATTCTCTAGGTTTCCTGTACATGTTATAGCTGTTGTAATATTCCCTTGAACCTGGAGAGTTGGGACCGATGGAATGGGGGCCATGCATTATTGCTTGAAAGGGTCTGCATTTGCTCACCCAATCTCACCAATCCTCTCAGTCCCAAGTGTCCAGCCTTATGCCACATCCAGCTGTCATTGTAGATAGGGTCTTTCCAGGTTTCCTCAGACACCCTGAAGGAATTGTAAAGAATTTCCCTGTTTTTTGGTTTTGCTTTTGAAATTCCTTTTTATAGTGGGTTTGAGCTGATTCTCGCTGCCATGTTTATGCCACTCTAGACACACTTGATTCCCTTATGGAGTCATATCAATACATAGGTTTTAAGATTCTTACTAGTCAGATATATTCCTCTGTGGGAAATATGGGGTTTTGAGTCTCTTTCACTGAGGAAGGTGTAGGTATTTTCTATTCCAAAGTTGATTTTTGGAACAGTCCCTGTGCTTATATCAAACTCTGGTTTTATGCATCACCCCACCTCTCCATCCCCTTTATGCAGGCATAAGAGTGTTTTCTAAATGTGAGACTCTGTTCTCTTTCCTAACTCAGTTCACGTGTAGCCATGTTTACAGGATCTTCATAAGTGATATCTTATGATAAGTTCCTTTTTCTGTGTGACTTATTTCACTTAGAATCATCGTACCTGAATCCACTCACTTTGCTGCTACTGGTCTTATGACATTGATTTCATGGCTGAGGGATATTCCATCGTACGTAAGTACCACAATGTTTTGAACCATTTTTATATTTCCTGGGATATTTAAGTTGTACCCAAGTTGAGGTTCTTGTAGTCAGTGCAGCCCTAAATTTGGAGGTGGCTCTTTCTTATTGATTTTCAGTTTTCCCAAGGTATATTCCCTAGACTGGAAGTGGCCTTGGCTCTGTAGCTCTGTTGTTTACTTGTTTTAGGGAACACAATGCACTCCTCCAGTGAGGCAGTTGGCAATGTACATCCCACCCATCAGCATAACAAGGCTCCCTGTTCTCCAGGGCCTGTCTTGCCTTTCTGGTTTTTACACATTTTGTGGATGTCCCTTTTGACCGGTGGGAAGTGATACTTCTTTGTAGTGCAGATTTGCATTGCCCGCTTGCTTGCTTGGCCAAAAAGGGCGTATGCGTTTTCTCCTGAATATATTCAGGAGAAAACGCATACGCCCTTTTTGGCCAAGTGCACCATTGTCCAAGTTGTGCCCCTCTTCCTGTGCTTTACAGGCGATTCCAACGTACCTCTTGAAATCTGTTTCCTGCTATTTTGCCTCGCTTTCAAGTCCGCCTCGTTGACTTCCCTCAACAGATTTTTGGACGATAGTTGTCCTTTATCACTCTGCCAGTTTGTGAATTGCTGTGCCCCTGAGCTCCATTTCTTAACTCGTTTTTTGTGAGCTGAACGCAAGTCCAAAATTTTGGATCATGTCCTATACTGGTTCCCGGTGGGTGGCTGAGACTTTGGTTAATTCTTCTTCCTGCCGGGAAATTAGAGTGACATGCGCCCGTCCAAATGCCTAACAGCTACTCTCTCATGGGTTCTCCCTCGTCCCTTCCATCCTCTGCCAAATTGGGAACCTGTGCAAACCAGGAGGTTAAAGGGCCTGTCTCTCCAAGTTGGGAGATTGATAGTAAGGCAGTTGGAAAGCCAAACTGGAGCACCAGGAGAGGGACTATTCGTTGAGTTTTAGAAACCTTTCGTATTCACAGTGTGTCCATGCTCTAGGTTTCCTGTACATGTTATAGCTGTAGTAATATTCCCTTGAACCTGGAGAGTTGGGACCCATGGAATGGGGGCCATGCATTATTGCTTGAAAGGGTCTGCATTTGCTCACCCAATCTCACTAATCCTCTCAGTCCCAAGTGTCCAGCCTTATGCCACATCCTGCTGTCATTGTAGATAGGGTCTTTCCAGGTTTCCTCAGACACCCTGAAGGAATTGTAAAGAATTTCCCTGTTTTTTGGTTTTGCTTTTGAAATTCCTTTTTATAGTGGGTTTGAGCTGATTCTCGCTGCCATGTTTATGCCACTCTAGACACACTTGATTCCCTTATGGAGTCATATCAATACATAGGTTTTAAGATTCTTACTAGTCAGATATATTCCTCTGTGGGAAATATGGGGTTTTGAGTGTCTTTCACTGAGGAAGGTGTAGGTCTTGTCTATTCCAAAGTTGGTTTTTGGAACGGTCCCTGTGCTTATGTCAAACTCTGGTTTTATGCATCACCCCACCTCTCCATCCCCTTTATGCAGGCATAAGAGTGTTTTCTAAATGTGAGACTCTGTTCTCTTTCCTAACTCAGTTCACGTGTAGCCATGTTTACAGGATCTTCATAAGTGATATCTTATGATAAGTTCCTTTTTCTGTGTGACTTATTTCACTTAGAATCATCGTACCTGAATCCACTCACTTTGCTGCTACTGGTCTTATGACATTGATTTCATGGCTGAGGGATATTCCATCGTACGTAAGTACCACAATGTTTTGAACCATTTTTATATTTCCTGGGATATTTTAGGTGTACCCAAGTTGAGGTTCTTGTAGTCAGTGCAGCCCTAAATTTGGAGGTGGCTCTTTCTTATTGATTTTCAGTTTTCCCAAGGTATATTCCCTAGACTGGAAGTGGCCTTGGCTCTGTAGCTCTGTTGTTTACTTGTTTTAGGGAACACAGTGCACTCCTCCAGTGAGGCAGTTGGCAATTTACATCCCGCCCATCAGCATAACAAGGCTCCCTGTTCTCCAGGCCCTGTCTTGACTTTCTGGTTTTTACACATTTTGTGGATGTCCCTTTTGACCGGTGGGAAGTGATACTTCTTTGTAGTGCAGGTTTGCATTGCCCGCTTGCTTGCTTGGCCAAAAAGGGCATATGCGTTTTCTCCTGAATATATTCAGGAGAAAACGCATACGCCTTTTTTGGCCAAGTGCACCATTGTCCAGGTTGTGCCCCTCTTCCTGTGCTTTACAGGCGATTCCAACGTACCTCTTGAAATCTGTTTCCTGCTATTTTGCCTCGCTTTCAAGTCCGCCTCGTTGACTTCCCTCAACAGATTTTTGGACGATAGTTGTCCTTTATCACTCTGCCAGTTTGTGAATTGCTGTGCCCCTGAGCTCCATTTCTCAACTCGTTTTTTGTGAGCTGAACGCAAGTCCAAAATTTTGGATCATGTCCTATACTGGTTCCCGGTGGGTGGCTGAGACTTTGGTTAATTCTTCTTCCTGCCGGGAAATTAGAGTGACATGTGCCCGTCCAAATGCCTAACAGCTACTCTCTCATGGGTTCTCCCTCGTCCCTTCCATCCTCTGCCAAATTGGGAACCTGTGCAAACCAGGAGGTTAAAGGGCCTGTCTCTCCAAGTTGGGAGATTGATAGTAAGGCAGTTCAAAAGCCAAACTGGAGCACCAGGATAGGGACTATTCCTTGAGTTTTAGAAACCTTTCGTATTCACAGTGTGTCCATTCTCTAGGTTTCCTGTACATGTTATAGCTGTAGTAATATTCCCTTGAACCTGGAGAGTTGGGACCCATGGAATGGGGGCCATGCATTATTGCTTGAAAGGGTCTGCATTTGCTCACCCAATCTCACTAATCCTCTCAGTCCCAAGTGTCCAGCCTTATGCCACATCCAGCTGTCATTGTAGATAGGGTCTTTCCAGGTTTCCTCAGACACCCTGAAGGAATTGTAAAGAATTTCCCTGTTTTTTGGTTTTGCTTTTGAAATTCCTTTTTATAGTGGGTTTGAGCTGATTCTCGCTGCCATGTTTATGCCACTCTAGACACACTTGATTCCCTTATGGAGTCATATCAATACATAGGTTTTAAGATTCTTACTAGTCAGATATATTCCTCTGTGGGAAATATGGGGTTTTGAGTCTCTTTCACTGAGGAAGGTGTAGGTATTTTCTATTCCAAAGTTGGTTTTTGGAACGGTCCCTGTGCTTATATCAAACTCTGGTTTTATGCATCACCCCACCTCTCCATTCCCTTTATGCAGGCATAAGAGTGTTTTCTAAATGTGAGACTCTGTTCTCTTTCCTAACTCAGTTCACGTGTAGCCATGTTTACAGGATCTTCATAAGTGATATCTTATGATAAGTTCCTTTTTCTGTGTGACTTATTTCACTTAGAATCATCGTACCTGAATCCACTCACTTTGCTGCTACTGGTCTTATGACATTGATTTCATGGCTGAGGGATATTCCATCGTACGTAAGTACCACAATGTTTTGAACCATTTTTATATTTCCTGGGATATTTAAGGTGTACCCAAGTTGAGGTTCTTGTAGTCAGTGCAGCCCTAAATTTGGAGGTGGCTCTTTCTTATTGATTTTCAGTTTTCCCAAGGTATATTCCCTAGAGTGGAAGTGGCCTTGGCTCTGTAGCTCTGTTGTTTACTTGTTTTAGGGAACACAATGCACTCCTCCAGTGAGGCAGTTGGCAATTTACATCCCGCCCATCAGCATAACAAGGCTCCCTGTTCTCCAGGGCCTGTCTTGCCTTTCTGGTTTTTACACATTTTGTGGATGTCCCTTTTGACCGGTGGGAAGTGATACTTCTTTGTAGTGCAGATTTGCATTGCCCGCTTGCTTGCTTGGCCAAAAAGGGCGTATGCGTTTTCTCCTGAATATATTCAGGAGAAAACCCATACGCCCTTTTTGGCCAAGTGCACCATTGTCCAAATTGTGCCCCTCTTCCTGTGCTTTACAGGCGATTCCAACGTACCTCTTGAAATCTGTTTCCTGCTATTTTGCCTCGCTTTCAAGTCCGCCTCGTTGACTTCCCTCAACAGATTTTTGGACGATAGTTGTCCTTTATCACTCTGCCAGTTTGTGAATTGCTGTGCCCCTGAGCTCCATTTCTTAACTCGTTTTTTGTGAGCTGAACGCAAGTCCAAAATTTTGGATCATGTCCTATACTGGTTCCCGGTGGGTGGCTGAGACTTTGGTTAATTCTTCTTCCTGCCGGGAAATTAGAGTGACATGTGCCCCTCCAAATGCCTAACAGCTACTCTCTCATGGGTTCTCCCTCGTCCCTTCCATCCTCTGCCAAATTGGGAACCTGTGCAAACCAGTAGGTTAAAGGGCCTGTCTCTCCAAGTTGGGAGATTGATAGTAAGGCAGTTGGAAAGCCAAACTGGAGCACCAGGAGAGGGACTATTCGTTGAGTTTTAGAAACCTTTCGTATTCACAGTGTGTCCATTCTCTAGGTTTCCTGTACATGTTATAGCTGTAGTAATATTCCCTTGAACCTGGAGAGTTGGGACCCATGGAATGGGGGCCATGCATTATTGCTTGAAAGGGTCTGCATTTGCTCACCCAATCTCACCAATCCTCTCAGTCCCAAGTGTCCAGCCTTATGCCACATCCAGCTGTCATAGTAGATAGGGTCTTTCCAGGTTTCCTCAGACACCCTGAAGGAATTGTAAAGAATTTCCCTGTTTTTTGGTTTTGCTTTTGAAATTCCTTTTTATAGTGGGTTTGAGCTGATTCTCGCTGCCATGTTTATGCCACTCTAGACACACTTGATTCCCTTATGGAGTCATATCAATACATAGGTTTTAAGATTCTTACTAGTCAGATATATTCCTCTGCGGGAAATATGGGGTTTTGAATCTCTTTCACTGAGGAAGGTGTAGGTCTTGTCTATTCCAAAGTTGGTTTTTGAAACGGTCCCTGTGCTTATATCAAACTCTGGTTTTATGCATCACCCCACCTCTCCATCCCCCTTATGCAGGCATAAGAGTGTTTTCTAAATGTGAGACTCTGTTCTCTTTTCTAACTCAGTTCACGTGTAGCCATGTTTACATTATCTTCATAAGTGATATCTTATGATAAGTTCCTTTTTCTGTGTGACTTATTTCACTTAGAATCATCGTACCTGAATCCACTCACTTTGCTGCTACTGGTCTTATGACATTGATTTCATGGCTGAGGGATATTCCATCGTACGTAAGTACCACAATGTTTTGAACCATTTTTATATTTCCTGGGATATTTAAGGTGTACCCAAGTTGAGGTTCTTGTAGTCAGTGCAGCCCTAAATTTGGAGGTGGCTCTTTCTTATTGATTTTCAGTTTTCCCAAGGTATATTCCCTAGACTGGAAGTGGCCTTGGCTCTGTAGCTCTGTTGTTTACTTGTTTTAGGGAACACAATGCACTCCTCCAGTGAGGCAGTTGGCAATGTACATCCCACCCATCAGCATAACAAGGCTCCCTGTTCTCCAGGGCCTGTCTTGCCTTTCTGGTTTTTACACATTTTGTGGATGTCCCTTTTGACCGGTGGGAAGTGATACTTCTTTGTAGTGCAGATTTGCATTGCCCGCTTGCTTGCTTGGCCAAAAAGGGCGTATGCGTTTTCTCCTGAATATATTCAGGAGAAAACGCATACGCCCTTTCTGGCCAAGTGCACCATTGTCCAAGTTGTGCCCCTCTTCCTGTGCTTTACAGGCGATTCCAACGTACCTCTTGAAATCTGTTTCCTGCTATTTTGCCTCGCTTTCAAGTCCGCCTCGTTGACTTCCCTCAACAGATTTTTGGACGATAGTTGTCCTTTATCACTCTGCCAGTTTGTGAATTGCTGTGCCCCTGAGCTCCATTTCTTAACTCGTTTTTTGTGAGCTGAACGCAAGTCCAAAATTTTGGATCATGTCCTATACTGGTTCCCGGTGGGTGGCTGAGACTTTGGTTAATTCTTCTTCCTGCCGGGAAATTAGAGTGACATGTGCCCGTCCAAATGCCTAACAGCTACTCTCTCATGGGTTCTCCCTCGTCCCTTCCATCCTCTGCCAAATTGGGAACCTGTGCAAACCAGGAGGTTAAAGGGCCTGTCTCTCCAAGTTGGGAGATTGATAGTAAGGCAGTTCGAAAGCCAAACTGGAGCACCAGGATAGGGACTATTCGTTGAGTTTTAGAAACCTTTCGTATTCACAGTGTGTCCATTCTCTAGGTTTCCTGTACATGTTATAGCTGTAGTAATATTCCCTTGAACCTGGAGAGTTGGGACCCATGGAATGGGGGCCATGCATTATTGCTTGAAAGGGTCTGCATTTGCTCACCCAATCTCACTAATCCTCTCAGTCCCAAGTGTCCAGCCTTATGCCACATCCAGCTGTCATTGTAGATAGGGTCTTTCCAGGTTTCCTCAGACACCCTGAAGGAATTGTAAAGAATTTCCCTGTTTTTTGGTTTTGCTTTTGAAATTCCTTTTTATAGTGGGTTTGAGCTGATTCTCGCTGCCATGTTTATGCCACTCTAGACACACTTGATTCCCTTATGGAGTCATATCAATACATAGGTTTTAAGATTCTTACTAGTCAGATATATTCCTCTGTGGGAAATATGGGGTTTTGAGTGTCTTTCACTGAGGAAGGTGTAGGTCTTGTCTATTCCAAAGTTGGTTTTTGGAACGGTCCCTGTGCTTATATCAAACTCTGGTTTTATGCATCACCCCACCTCTCCATCCCCTTTATGCAGGCATAAGAGTGTTTTCTAAATGTGAGACTCTGTTCTCTTTCCTAACTCAGTTCACGTGTAGCCATGTTTACAGGATCTTCATAAGTGATATCTTATGATAAGTTCCTTTTTCTGTGTGACTTATTTCACTTAGAATCATCGTACCTGAATCCACTCACTTTGCTGCTACTGGTCTTATGACATTGATTTCATGGCTGAGGGATATTCCATCGTACGTAAGTACCACAATGTTTTGAACCATTTTTATATTTCCTGGGATATTTTAGGTGTACCCAAGTTGAGGTTCTTGTAGTCAGTGCAGCCCTAAATTTGGAGGTGGCTCTTTCTTATTGATTTTCAGTTTTCCCAAGGTATATTCCCTAGACTGGAAGCGCCCTTGTCTCTGTAGCTCGGTTGTTTACTTGTTTTAGGGAATACAATGCACTCCTCCAGATGGCAGTTGGCAATTTACATCCCGCCCATCAGCATAACAAGGCTCCCTGTTCTCCAGGGCCTGTCTTGCCTTTCTGGTTTTTACACATTTGTGGATGTCCCTTTTGACCGGTGGGAAGTGATACTTCTTTGTAGTGCAGATTTGCATTGCCGGCTTGCTTGCTTGGCCAAAAAGGGCGTATGCATTTTCTCCTGAATATATTCAGGAGAAAACGCATACGCCCATTTTAGCAAAGTGCATCATTGTCGAAGTTGTGACCCTCTTCCTGTGCTTTACAGGAGATTCCTACGTACCTCTTAAAATCTGTTTCCTGCTATTCTGCCTCTCTTTCCAGTCCGCCTCATTGCCTTCCCTCAACAGATTTTTGGAGGATAGTTGACCTTTACTACTCTGCCAGTTTGTGAGATGCTGTGCCCCGGAGCTCCATTTTTCAACTCGTTTTTTGTGTGCTGAACGCAAGTCCAAAATTTTGGTTCAGTACCTATACTGGTTTATGGTGGGTGACTGAGGCTATGGTTAATTCATCTTCCTGCCGGGAAATTAGAGTGACATGTGCCCGTCCAAATGCCTAACAGCTACTCTCTCATTGGTTCTCCCTCTTGCCTTTCATCCTCTGCCAAATTGGGAACCTGTGCAAAGCAGGAGGTTAAAGGGGCTGTCTCGCCAAGTTAGGAGATTGATAGTAAGGCAGTTGGAAAGTCAAACTGGTGCACCAGGAGAGGGACTATTCGTAGAGTTTTAGAAACCTTTCTTATTCACAGTGTTTCCATGCTCTAGGTTTCCTGTACATGTTATAGCTGTAGTAATATTCGCTTCAACCTGGAGAGTTGGGACCCATGGAATGGGGGCCATGCATTATTGCTTTAAAGGGTCTGCATTTGCTCACCCAATCTCACCAATCCTCTAAGTCCCAAGTGTGCAACCTTATGCCACATCCAGCTGTCATTGTAGATAGGGTCATTCCAGGTTTCATCAGAGACCCTGAAGAAATTGTAAAGAATTTCCCTGTTTTTTTTTTTTTGAAATTCCTTTCTATAGTGGGTTTGAGCTGATTCTCGTTTCCATGTTTATGCCAATCTAGTCACAGTTGATTCCCTTATGGGTACATATCAATACATAGGTTTTAAGATTCTTACTACTCAGATATATTCCTCTGTGGGAAATATGTGGTTTTGAGTCCCTTTCACTGAGGAAGGTGTAGGTCTTTTCTATTCCATATTTGGTTTTTGGAACGGTACCTGTGCTTATATCAAACCCTGGGTTTATGCATCACCCCACCTCTCCTTCCCCTTGAAGCAGGCATAAGAGTGTTTGCTAAATGTGATATTCTGTTCTCTTTCCTAACTCAGTTCATGTGTTGCCATGTTTACAGGATCTTCATAAGTGATATCTTATGATAAGTTTCTTTTTCTGTGTGACTTATTTCACTTAGAATCATGGTACCTGAATCCACTCACTTTGCTGCTACTGGTCTTATGACATTGATTTCATGGCTGAGGGATATTCCATCATACGTAAGTACCACAATGTTTTGAATCATTTATATATTTCCTGGGATATTTAAGGTGTACCCAAGTTGAGGTTCTTGTAAGCAGTGCAGCCCTATATTTGGGGGTTGCTCTCTCTTATTGATTTTCATTTATCCCTAGGTATATTCCCTAGACTCGAAGTGCCCTTGGCTCTGTAGCTCAGTTGTTTACTTGTTTTAGCGAACACAATGCATTCCTCCAGTGAGGCAGTTGGCAATTTCCATCCCACCCATCAGCATAACAAGGCTCCCTGTTCTCCAGGGCCTGTCTTGCCTTTCTGATTTTTACACGTTTTGTGGATGTCCCTTTTGACTCTTGGGAAGAGAGACTTCTTTGTAGTGCAGATTTGCATTGCCCGCTTGCTTGCTTGGCCAAAAAGGGCGTATGCGTTTTCTCCTGAATATATTCAGGAGAAAACGCATACGCCCTTTTTGGCCAAGTGCATCATTGTCGAAGTTGTGTCCCTCTTCCTTTGCTTTCAAGGCGATTCCAACGTACCTCTAAAAATCTGTTTCCTGCTATTCGGCCTCGCTTTCCTGTCCGCCTCGTTGCCTTCCCTCAACAGATTTTTGGACGATAGTTGTCCTTTATTACACTGCCACTTTGTGAAGTGCTGTGACCCTGAGCTCCATGTTTCAACTCGTTTTTTTGTGAGCTGAACACAAGTCCAAAATTTTGTTTCTGGACCTATACTTGTTCCCAGTGTGTGGCTGAGACTTTGGTTAATTCTTCTTCCTGCCAGGTAATTAGAATGACATGTGCCCGTCCAAATGCGTAGCAGCTACTCTCTAATTGGTTCTCCCTCTTCCCTTTCATCCTCTGCCATATTGACAACCTGTGCGAACCAGGAGGTTAAAGGGGCTGTCTCTCCAAGTTAGAAGATTCATCGTAAAGCAGTTGGAAAGTCAAACCGGAGCACCAGGTGAGGGACTATTCATTGAGTTTTAGAAACCTTTCGTATTCACTGTGTGTCCATTCTCTAGGTTTCCCGTACATGTTATAGCTGTAGAAATATTCCGTTCAACCTGGAGAGTTGGGACCCATGGAATGGGTGCCATGCATTATTGCATTAAAGGGACTGCATTTGCTCACCCAATCTCACAAATCCTCGCAGTCCCAAGTGTCCAGCCTTATGCCACATCCAGCTGTCATTGTAGATAGGGTCATTCCAGGTTTCATCAGAGACCCTGAAGGAATTGTAAAGAATTTCCCTGTATTTTTGTTTTGTTTTTGAAATTCCTTTTTATAGTGGGTTTGAGCTGATTCTCGCTGCCATGTTTATGCCAGTCTAGACACACTTGATTCCATTACGGAGACATATCAATACATAGGTTTTAAGATTCTTACTAGTGAGATTTAATCCTCTTCGGGAAATATGGGGTTTTGAGTCCCTTTCACTGAGGAAGGTGTAGGTCTTGTCTATTCCATACTTGGTTTTTGGAACGGTACATGTGCTTATATCAAACTCTGGTTTTATGCATCACCCCACCTCTCCTTCCCCCTTAAGCAGGCATAGGAGAGTTTTCTAAATGTGAGACCCTGTTCCCTTTCCTAACTCAGTTCAAGTGTAGCCATGTTTACAGCATCTTCATAAGTGATATCTTATGATAAGTTTCTTTTTCTGTGTGACTTATTTCACTTAGAATCATCGTACCTGAATCCACTCACTTTGCTGCTACTGGTCTTATGACATTGATTTCATGGCTGCGGGATATTCCATCGTACGTATGTACCACAATGTTCTAAACCATTTTTATATTTCCTGGGATATTTAAGGTGTACCCAAGTTGAGGTTCTTGTAGTCAGTGCAGCCCTAAATTTGGAGGTGGCTCTTTCTTATTGATTTTCAGTTTTCCCAAGGTATATTCCCTAGACTGGAAGTGGCCTTGGCTCTGTAGCTCTGTTGTTTACTTGTTTTAGGGAACACAATGCACTCCTCCAGTGAGGCAGTTGGCAATTTACATCCCGCCCATCAGCATAACAAGGCTCCCCGTTCTCCAGGGCCTGTCTTGCCTTTCTGATTTTTACACATTTTGTGGATGTCCCTTTTGACCGTTGGGAAGTGATACTTCTTTGTAGTGCAGATTTGCATTGCCCACTTGCTTGCTTGGCCAAAAAGGGCGTATGCGTTTTCTCCTGAATATATTCAGGAGAAAATGCATACGCCCTTTTTGGCAAAGTGCATCAGTGTCAAATTTGTGCCCTTCTTCCTGCGCTTTAAAGCCGATTCTAACGTACCTCTTGAAATCTGTTTCCTGCTATTCGGCCTCGCTTTCAAGTCCACCTCGTTGACTTCCGTCAACAGATTTTTGGACAATAGTTGTCCTTTATTTCTCTGCCAGTTTGTGAATTGCTGTGCCCCTGAGCTCCATTTTTCAACTCGTTTTTTGTGAGCTGAACACAAGTCCAAAATTTTGGTTCTGGAACTATACTGGTTACCGATGGGTGCCTGAGACTCTGGTTAATTCTTCTTCCTGCTCGGAAATTAGAATGACATGTGTCCATCCAAATGCCTAACAGCTACTCTCTCCTTGGTTCTCCCTCTTCCCTTTCATCATCTGCCAAATTGGCAACCTGCGTGAACCAGGAGGTTTAAGGGGCTGTCTCTCCACGTTGGGAGATTGATAGTAAAGCACTTGGAAAGTGAAACCGGAGCACCAGGAGAGAGACTATTCATTGAGTTTTAGAAACATTTCGTATTCACAGTGTGTCCATTCTCTAGGTTTCCCGTACATGTTATAGGTGTCATAATATTCCCTTCAACCTGGAGAGTTGGGACCCTTGGAATGGGTGCCATGCATTATTGCTTTAAATGGTCTGCATATGCTCACCCAATCTCACCAATCCTCTCAGTGCCATGTGTCCAGCCTTATGCCACATCTAGCTGTCATTGTAGATAGGGTCATTCCAGATTTCATCAGAGACCCTGAAGGAATTGTAAAGAATTTCCCTGTTTTTTGGTTTTGTTTTTGAAATTCAGTTTTATACTGGGTTTGAGCTGATTCTCGCTGCCATGTTTATGCCAGTCTAGAAACATTTGATTCCCTTACGTAGACATATCAATACATAGGTTTTAAGACTCTTGCTAGTCAGATATATTCCTCTGTGGGAAATATGGGGTTTTGAGTCCCTTTCACTGAGGAAGGTGTAGGTCTTGTCTATTCCATAGTTGGTTTTTGGTACGGTACCTGTGCTTATATCAAACTCTTGTTTTATGCATCTCCCCTCCTCTCCTTCCCCCTTAAGCAGGCATAAGAGTGTTTTCTAAATCTGAGACTCTGTTCTATTTCCTAATTCAGTTCTTATTTAGCCATGTTTACAGGACCTTCATAAGTGATATCTTATGTCAGAATGCACCATGGCACTTGTCATAATAATGCTCCATGACCCCTGTCATCACAATGCTCCATGCCCTGGTTATCACAATGCTCCATGTCCCTTTTCATCACAATTCTCCACGTCCTTGTCATCATAATTCTACATGACACTTCTCATCACAATGTTACATGCTCTTGTCATCATAATTATCCATGGACTTCAATTCACCATGCTCCATGGCATTTGTCTTCACAATTCTCAATACACTTGTCATCACAGTGCTCCCTGACACTTGTCGTCAGTATGCTCATTGAACCCTGTCATGACAAGTCTCCATGCCTTTTTCATCACAATTATCCATGCCCTTTTCATCACAATGCTCCATGCCATTGTCATCAAAATACGCTATGTACTTGTCATCGCAATGCTTCATGACTGCTGTCATAGGAATCTCCATGTGCTTGTCATCACAATGTTTCATGACCTGGACATTAAAAGTATCAATGGCCCTTGTCATCACAATGCTCCCTGCCCTTGTCATCACAATGCTCCTTTACCTTTGTCACGACAAACCTCCATGACACTTGGCATCACAATGCTCCGTGCTATTTTCATCACAATGGAACATGAGATATGTCATCACAATGCTCCCTGACACCTGTCTTCACAATACTCCATGACCTTGTCATCACAATGCTCCATGCCCTTTTTATCACAATGTGCCATGCCCACTGTCATCACAATAATCCTTGAAAATTGTCAGACCAATGCTCCATGCCCCTTTTCATCACAATGCTCCATGAACCCTGTCATCACAATGCACTATGTCCATCATCACAATGCTTCAGGCTATTGTCATCACAATGAAATCAAAACGCTCCATGACCTCTGTCACCACGATGCTCCAAACCCTTGTAATCACAATGTTCCATAACACTTGTCATCACAATGCCCCATGACGCTGGTCATCACAATTATCCATGGTCTTCTCATCACAATGCCCCATGACATTTGTCATCACAATGCTCAATACACTTGTCATCACAATGCTCCCTGACTCTTGCCATCAGTATGCTCCTTGAACCCTTTCGTGAAAAGGCTCCATGCATTTTTCATCACAATGATCCATGCCCTTTTCATCATAATGCACCAAGACCCCTGTAATTACAATTCTCCTTGGCCTTGTCATCACAAAGCTCCATGACGCATGTCATCAGAATGCTCCATGGCCTTCTTATCATGATGCTCCATGCCCTTGTCATCACAATGCTCCAAGACCCCTGTAATCACAATGTTCCATGCCCCTTTTCATCGGAATGCTCCATGAGACTTGTCATCACAAGGCTCCATAGTCTTCTCATCACATTGCTCCAGGACCTTGTCATCACCATGCTCCATTCCCTTGTCATCACAATGCTCCTTGAGCCCTGTCATCACAATACTCCATGAACATTTTCAGCCCGATGCTCCATGACCCTTGTCATCACAATGCTCCATGCCTTTGTCAGCAAAATGCTACATGACCTTGTCATTACAATGCTCTATGCGCTTGTCATCACAATACTCCTTTACCATTGTCATCACAATGCTCCATGAATTTTGGGATCACATTGCTTCATGCCCTTGTCATCACAATGCTCCATGCTCCTTGAAATCAAAATGATCCATGACCTCTGTCATCACAATGCTCCGAACCCTTGTGATCACAATGTTCCATAACACTTGTCATCACAATGCTCCATGACCTTTGTCATCACAATTCTCAATACACTTGTCATCACAATGCTCCCTGACACTTGTCGTCAGAATGCTCCTTGAACCCTGTCAAAAAAAGGCTCCATGCCTTTTTCATAACAATGCCCCATGCCGTTTTCATCACAATGCTCCATGCCATTGTCATCAAACTACTCCACAAGCTTGTCATCAGAATGCTCCATGACCCTTGTCATCACAATTCTCCATGCACTTGTCAGTACAATGCTCCCTGACCATTGTCATCACAATGCTCCAAGCCATTGTCATCAGAATCCTCCATGAAACTTGGCATCACAATGCTCCATGCCATTGTCATCACAATGGGCCATTACATATGTCATCACAATGCTCCCTGAAACCTGTCTTCACAATACTGCATGACCTGGTCATCACAATGCTCCATGCCCTTGTCATCACAATGCTCCATGCCCTTGTTATCACAATGCTCCAAGAATCCTGTCATCTCAATGCTCCATGACTCCAGTCTTCACAATGCTTCATGACTTTGTCATCACAATGGTCCTTGCCCTCATCATCAACAGTCTCTGTGACCTTTTTAACCACAATGCTCCATGAAGTTTTCATCACAATGCTCTTTGACCCTTCTCATCACAATGCTCTATGCTTTTTTTTTTTTTTTTGGCTGTACGTGGGCCTCTCACTGCTGTGGCCTCTCCCATTGCGGAGCACAGGCTCCGGACACACAGGCTCCGCGGCCATGGCTCGCGGGCCCAGCCGCTCCGCGGCATGTGGGATCTTCTGGGATCGGGGCACGAACCCGTGTCCCCTGCATTGGCAGGCGGACTCTCAACCACTGCGCCACCATGGAAGCCCTGCTCTATGCTTTTCTCAGCAAAATGCTCCATGACCATTGTCATCACAATGCTCCATGCACTTCTCATCAAAATGCACTCTCACCACTGATATCACAATTTTACATCACTATTCATTACAATAATCCCTCACCCCTGACATCACAATGTTCTATGACTCCAGTCATCATAATGCTACATGCACTTATCAACACAATGTTCGATGACCCCTGAAATCACAATGTTCCATAACCCCTGTCATCAAAATGATCCATGACCCTTTTCATCAAAATGCTCCATGACCGCTGACATCACAATGTTCCATAAATCCTGTCATCAAAATGTTCCATGACCCTTTTCATCCAATTGGTCCATGACCCTGTCATCACAGTGTTACCTGTCCTTCTCATCACAATGCACCACGCCCTTGTCATCAAAAAGCTCCATGACGCTTGTCATCACAATGCTCGATGCCCTTCTCATCAAAATGCTCCATGCCCTTGTTATTACAATCCTCCATGACCCATGTATCACTGTGTTCCATGCCCTTGTCATCACAATGCTCCATGCCCACTCTCATCACAATAATCCATGAAACATTTCAGACCAATGCTCCATGCCCTTGTCATCACAATGCTCCATTACCCTTGTCATAACAATGCTCCATGAACCCTGCCATCACAACGTTCCACGGCCTTGTCATCACAAGGCTCCATGACCCTTGTCATCACAATGCTCCAAGACCAATGTAATCACAATGCTCCATGCACTTTTCATCACAAAGCTCCATGACGCATGTCATCAGAATGCTCGATTGCCTTCTCATCACAGTGTTCCATGCCCTTGCCATCACAATGCTCCATTACCCCTGTCATAACAATTCTCCATGACCCCTGCCATCATGATATTCCATGGCCTTGTCATCACAAGGCTCCATGACCCTTCTCATCACAATGCTCCAAGACCCCTGTAATCACAATGCTCCATGCCCCTTTTCATCTCAATGATCCATGAACCCTGTCATCAAAATGCACCATGCCCATCATCATAATGCTTCATGCTATTGTCATCACAATGAAATCAAAACGCTCCATGACCTCTGTCATAACAATGGTCAAACCCTTGTGATCACAATATTCCATAACACTTGTCATCACAATGCCCCATGATGCTCGTCATCATAATTATCCATGGACTTCTCATCACAATGCTCCATGACCTTTGTCATCACAATGCTCAATACACTTGTCATCAAAATGCTCCCTGACGCTTGTTGTCTGTATGCTCCTTGAACCCTGTCATGACAAGGCTCCATGCCTTTTTCATCACATTGATCCTTGCCCTTTTCATCACAATGCTCCAAGACCCCTGTAATCACAATGCTCCATGCCCTTGTCATCACAAAGCTCAATGACGCATGTCATCAGAATGCTCCTTGGCCTTCTCATCACAATGCTCCATGCCCTTGTCATCACAATGTTCCAAGACCCCTGTAATCACAATGCTCCATGCCCCTTTTCATCAGAATGCTCCATGAGACTTGTCATCACAAGGCTCCATGGTTTTCTCATCACAATGTTCCAGGACATTGTCATCACAATGCTTCACAACCTTGTCATGAAAATTCTCAATGGCCCTTGTCATCATAATGCTCCAAGCCCTAGTCATCACAATGCTCCATTATATTTGTCATCACAATCCTCCATTACATTTGGCATCACAATGCTCCATGCCATTGTCACCACAATGGGCCATGACATATGTCATCACAATGCTCCCTGACACCTGTCTTCACAATACTCCATGACCTTCTCATCACAATGACCCATGCCCTTGTCATCACAATGCACCATGCCCACTTCCATCACAATAATCTATGAAACTTGTCAGACGAATGCTCCATGCCCCTGTCATCACAATGCTCCATGCCCTTGTCATCTCAATGCTCCATGAACCCTGTCATCACAATGCTCCGTGACTCCAGTCATCACAATGCTTCATAACCTTTGTCATCACAATGGTCCATGCCCGCATCATCATAAGGCTCCGTGACCTTTGTAACCACAATGCTCCATGAACTTTTCATCACAATGCTCCGTGACCCTTGTCATCACAATGTACCATGAGCTTTTCATCACAATGGTCCACAACCTTCTCATCGCAATGCTCCATAAACCTTGTAATCACAATGTTCCATGCACTTCTCATCAAAATGCTCTCTCACCAGAGATATCACAATGGTCCATCACTAGTCATCACAATACTCCCTCACCCCTGTAATCACAATGATCCATGACCCCTGTCATCACAATGCTACATCCCCTTATCATCACAATGTTCCATGACCCCTGACATCACAATGTTCCATAACCCCTGTCATCAAAATGCTCCATGACCCTTTTCATCCCAAAGCTCCATGACCCCTGACATCACAATGTTCTATAACCCCTCTCATCAAAATGTTCCATTACACTTTTCATCAAATTGCTGCATGACCCTGTCTTCAAAATGCTCCCTTCCCTTCTCATCACAATGCACCACGCCCTTGTCATCAAAATGCTCCATGACCTTTGTCATCACAAAGCTCCATGACCCTTGGCATCACAATGCTCCATGTCATTGTCATCACAATGCTCCATGAACCCTCTCATCACATTGCTCCATGCCCTTGTCGTCACAAAGCTCCATGACACTTGTCATCAAAATGCTCGATGCCCTTCTCATCACAATGCTCCATGCCCTTGTCATTACAGTCCTCCATGACCCATGTATCACAGTGTTCCGTGCCCTTGTCATCACAATGCTCCATGCCCACTCTCATCACAATAATCAATGAAACTTTTCAGACCAATGCTCCATGCCCTTCTCATCACAATGCTCCATTACCTCTGTCATAACAATGCTCCATGACCCCTGCCATCACAATGTTCCACGGCCTTGTCATCACAAGGCTCCATGACACTTGTTATCACAATGTTCCAAGACCCCTGTAATCACAGTGCTCCATACCCTTGTCATCACAAACCTCCATAACGCATGTCATCAGAATGTTCCATGGCCTTCTCATCATAATGCTCCATGCCCTTGTCATCACAATGCTCCAACACCCCTGTAATCACAATGCTCCATGCCCTTGTCATCACAATGCTCCAACACCCCTGTAATCACAATGCTCCATGCCCGTTTTCATCTCAATGCTCCATGAAACCTGTCATCACAATGCACCATGCCCATCATCATAATGCTTCATGCTATTGTCATCACAATGAAATCAAAATGCTCCATGACCTCTGTCATCACAATGCTCCAAACCCTTGTGATCACAATGTTCCATAACACTTATCAACACAACACCCCATGACGCTCATCATCACAATTATCCATTGTCTTCTCATCACAGTGCTCCATGACCTTTGTAATCACAATGCTCAATACACTTGTCATCACAATGCTCCCTGACCCTTGTCGTCAGTATGCTCCTTGAACCCTGTCATGACAAGGCTCCATGCCTTTTTCATCACATTGATCCATGCACTTTTCATCACAATGCTCCAAGACCCCTGTAATCACAATGCTCCATGCCCTTGTCATCACAAAGCTCCATGACGCATGTCATCAGAATGCTCCATGGTCTTCTCATCACAATGCTCCATGCCCTTGTCATCACAATGCTCCAAGACCCCTGTAATCACAATGCTCCATGCCCCTTTTCATCAGAATGCTCCACGAGACTTGTCATCACAAGGCTCCATGGTCTTCTCGTCACATTGTTCCAGGACCTTGTCATCACCATGCTCCATTCCCTTGTCATCACAATGCTCCATGACCCCTGTCATCACAATACTCCATGAATATTTTCAGCCCAATGCTCCATGACCTTCTCATCACAATGCTCCATGACCAATATCATCACAATGCTCCATTACCTCTGTCATCACAACACTCCATGACACCTGACAACACAATGATCCGGGACTCTTGTCATCACAGTGCTCCATTCCCTAGTCATCACAATGCTCCATGACCCCTGTCATCACAATACTCCATGAACATATTCAGCCCAATGCTCCATGACCCTTGTCATCACAATGATCCATCCCCTTGTCATCCCAATGCTCCATGACCCCTGTATTCAAAATGCTCCGTGATGCTTGTCATCACAGTGCTCCATGACACCTGTCATCACAATTCTCCATTCCTTTGTCAGCAAAATGCTACATGACCTTGTCATTACAATGCTCTATGCGCTTGTCATCACAATACTCCTTTACCATTGTCATCACAATCCTCCATGAACCTTGGGATCACATTGCTTCATGTCCTTGTCATCACAATGCTCCATGCTCCTTGAAATCAAAATGATCCATGACTTCTGACATCACAATGCTCCAAACCCTTGTGATCACAATGTTCCATAACACTTGTCATCACAACGCTCCATGATGCCTGTCATCACAATGCTCCATGACCTTTTTCATCACAATTCTCAATACACTTGTCATCACAATGCTCCCTGACACTTGTCATCAGAATGCTCCTTGAAACCTGTCACAAAAAGGCTCCATGCCTTTTTCATCACAATGCCCCATGCCGTTTTCATCACAGTACTCCATGCCATTGTCATCAAACTACTCCACAAGGTTGCCATCAGAATGCTCCATTACCCTTGTCATCACAATTCTCCATTCACTTGTCAGCACTATGCTCCCTGACCCTTGTCATCACAATGCTCCATTACCTTTCTCATCAGAATCCACCATGACACTTGGCATCACAATGTTCCATGCCATTGTCATCACAATGGGCCATTACATATGTCATCACAATGCTCCCTGACATCTGTCTTCACAATACTGCATGACCTGGTCATCACAATGCTCCATGCCCTTGTCATCATAATGCGCCATTCCAACTGTCATCGCAATAATCCATGAAACTTATTAGACCAATGCTCCATGCCCTTGTCATCACAATGCTCCATGACTCCTGTCATCACGATACTCTGTGACTCCAGTCATCACATTGCTTCATGACCTTTGTCATCACAATGGTCCATGATCTCGTCATCAACAGTCTCTGTGACCATTTTAACCACAATGCTCCATGAAGTTTTCATCACAATGCTCTTTGACCCTTGTCATCACAATGCTCTATGCCTTTCTCAACACAATGCTCCATGACCCATGTCATCACATTGTGCCATGTGCTTATCATCACAGTGCTCCACAATCTTGTCATCACAATGCTCCATAAAACTTGTCATCACAATGCTCCATGCACTTCTCATCAAAATGCTCTCTCACCACTGATATCACAATGTTACATCACTATTCATCACAATACTCCCTCACCCCTGTCATCACAATGCTCCCTGCCCTTCTCATCACAATGCACCACGCCCTTGTCATCAAAATCCTCCATGACATTTGTCATCACAAATCTCCATGACCCTTGGCATCACAATGCTCCATGCCATTGTCATCACAATGCTCCATGAACACTCTCATCACATTGTTCCAGGCAATTGTCATCAAAAAGCCCCATGACGCTTGTCATCACACTGCTCGATGCCCTTCTCATCACAATGCTCCATGCCCTTGTCATTACAATCCTCCATGACCCATGTATCACTGTGTTCCGTGCCCTTGTCATCACAATGCTCCATGCCCACTCTCATCACAATAATCCATGAAACTTTTCAGACCAATGCTCCATGCCCTTGTCATCACAATGCTCCATTACCCCTGTCATAACAATGCTCCAAGCACTTGTCATCAGAATGCTCCATTACCCATGTCATAACAATGCTCCATGATCCCTGCCATCACAACATTCCACGGCCTTGTCATCACAAGGCCCCATGAACCTTGTCATCACAATGCTCCAAGACCCCTGTAATCACAATGCTCCATGATCTTGTCATCACAAAGCTCCATGACGTGTCATCAGAATGTTCCATGGTCTTCTCCTCACAATGTTCCATGCCCTTGCCATCACAATGCTCCATTACCCCTGTCATAAAAATGCTCCGTGACCCCTGCCATCACGATGTTCCATGGCCTTGTCATCACAAGGCTCCATGACCCTTCTCATCACAATGCTCCAAAACCAGTGTAATCAAGATGCTCCATGCCCCTTTTCATCTCAATGATCCATGAACCCTGTCATCACAATGACTCATGCACATCATCATAATGCTTCATGTTATTGTAATCACAATGAAATCAAAATGTTCCATGACCTCTGTCATCACAATGCCCCATGATGCTCGTCATCACAATTATCCATGGACTTCTCATCACAATGCTCCATGACCTTTGTCATCACAATGCTCAATACACTTGTCATCAAAATGCTCCCTGACGCTTGTTGTCTGTATGCTCCTTGAACCCTGTCATGACAAGGCTCCATGCCTTTTTCATCACAATGCTCCAAGACCCCTTTAATCACCATGCTCCATTCCCTTGTCATCACATAGCTCAATGACGCATGTCATCAGAATGCTCCTTGGCCTTCTCATCAAAATGCTCCATGCCCTTGTCATCACAATGTTCCAAAACCCCTGTAATCACAATGCTCCATGCCCCTTTTCATCAGTATGCTCCATGAGACTTGTCATCACAAGGCTCCATGGTTTTCTCATCACAATGCTCCAGGACATTGTCATCACAATGCTTCACGACTTGTCATGAAAATTCTCAATGGCCCTTGTCATCATAATGCTCCAAGCCCTAGTCATCACAATGCTCCATTATATTTGTCATCACAATCCTCCATTACATTTGGCATCACAATGCTCCATGCCATTGTCACTACAATGGACCATGACATATGTCATCACAATGCCCCCTGACACCTGTCTTCACAATACTCCATGACCTTCTCATCACAATGACCCATGCCCTTGTCATCACAATGCACCATGCCCACTGCCATCACAATAATCTATGAAACTTGTCAGACCAATGCTCCATGCCCCTGTCATCACAATGCTCCATGCCCTTGTCATCACAATGCTCCATGAACCCTGTCATCACAATGCTCCGTGACTCCAGTCATCACAATGCTTCATAACTTTTGTCATCACAATGGTCCATGCCCGCATCATCACAAGGCTCCATGATCTTTGTAACCACAATGCTCCATGAACTTTTCATCACAATGCTCCGTGACTCTTGTCATCACAATGCTCCATGCCTTTGTCAGAACAATGCTCCATGACCCTTGTCATCACAATGTGCCATGCGCTTTTCATCACAACGGTCCACAACCTTGTCATTGCAATGCTCCATAAACCTTGTAATCATAATGCTCCATGCACTTCTCATCAAAATGCTCTCTACCAGAGCTATCACAATGGTCCATCACTAGACATCACAATACTCCCTCACCCCTGTAATCACAATGTTCCATGACCCCTGTCATCACAATGCTACATCCCCTTATCATCACAATATTCCATGACCCCTGACATCACAGTGTTTCATAACCCCTGTCATCAAAATGCTCCATGACCCTTTTCATCCCAAAGCTCCATGACCCCGACATCACAATGTTCTATAACCCTTCTCATCAAAATGTTCCATTACACTTTTCATCAAATTGCTGCATGACCCTGTCATCAAAATGCTCCCTTCCCTTCTCATCACAATGCACCACGCCCTTGTCATCAAAATGCTCCATGACCTTTGTCATCACAAAGCTCCATGACCCTTGGCATCACAATGCTCCATATCATTGTCATCACAATGCTCCATGAACCCTCTCATCACATTGCTCCATGCCCTTGTCATCACAAAGCTCCATGACACTTGTCATCACAATGCTCGATGCCCTTCTCATCACAATGCTCCATGCCCTTGTCATTACAGTCCTCCATGACCCATGTATCAAAGTGTTCCGTGCCCTTGTCATCATAATGCTCCTTGCGCACTCTCATCACAATAATCAATGAAACATTTCAGACCAATGCTCCATGCCCTTCTCATCACAATGCTCCATTACCTCTGTCATAACAATGCTCCATGACCCCTGCCATCACAATGTTCCATGGCCTTGTCATCACAATGCTCCATGCCCTTGTCATCACAATGCTCCAAGACCCCTGTAATTACTATGCTCCATGCCCATTTTCATCTAAATGCTCCATGAACCCTGTCATCACAATGCACCATACCCATCATCATAATGCTTCAGGTTATTGTCATCACAATGAAATCAAAATGCTCCATGACCTCTGTCATCACAATGCTCCAAACCCTTGTGATCATAATGTTCCATAACACTTATCAACACAACACTCCATGACGCTCATCATCACAATTATCCATGGTCTTCTCATCACAATGCTCCATGACCTTTGTCATCACAAGGATCAATACACTTGTCAGCACAATACTCCCTGACCCTTGTCATCAGTATGCTCCTTGAACCCTGTCGTGACAAGGCTCCATGCCTTTATCATCACAATGATCCATGCCCTTTTCATCACAATGCTCCAAGACCCCTGTAATCACAATGCTCCATGCCCTTGTCATCACAATGCTCCATGACGCATGTCATCAGAATGCTCCATGGCCTTCTCATCACAATGCTCCATGCCCTTGTCATCACAATGCTCCAAGACTCCTGTAATCACAATGCCCCATGCCCCTTTTCATCAGTATGCTCCATGAGACTTGTCATCACAAGGCTCCATGGTCTTCTCGTCACATTGCTCCAGGACCTTGTCATCACCATGCTCCATTCCCTTGTCATCACAATGCTCCATGACCCCTGTCATCACAATACTCCATGAACATTTTCAGCCCAATGCTCCATGACCTTCTCATCACAATGCTCCATGACCAATATCATCACAATGCTCCATGACCACTGTCATCACAACACTCCATAACACCTGACAACACAATGATCCGGGACTCTTGTCATCACAATGCTCCATTCCCTTGTCATCACAGTGCTCCATGACCCCTGTCATCACAATACTCCATGAACATTTTCAGCCCGATGCTCCATGACCCTTGTCATCACAATGCTCCATGCCTTTGTCAGCAAAATGTTACATGACCTTGTCATTACAATGCTGTATGTGCTTGTCATCACAATACTCCTTTACCATTGTCATCACAATCCTCCATGAACCTTGGGATCACATTGCTTCATGCCCTTGTCATCACAATGCTCCATGCTCCTTGAAATCAAAATGATCCATGACTTCTGTCATTGCAATGCTCCAAACCCTTGTGATAACAATGTTCCATAACACTTGTCATCACAACGCTCCATGATGCCTGTCATCACAATACTCCATGCCCTTTTCATCACAATGCTCCATGACCTTTTTCATCACAATTCTCAATACACTTGTCATCACAATGCTCCCTGACACTTGTCGTCAGAATGCTCCTTGAACCCTGTCACAAAAAGGCTCCATGCCTTTTTCATCACAATGCCTCATGCCGTTTTCATCACAATGCTCCATGCCATTGTCATCAAACTACTCCACAAGCTTGTCATCAGAATGCTCCATGACCCTTGTCATCACAATTCTCCATGCACTTGTCAGCACAATGCTCCCTGACCCTTGTCATCACAATGCTCCATTACCTGTGTCATCAGAATCCTCCATGACACGTGGCATCACAATGTTCCATGCCATTGTCATCACAATGGGCCATTACATATGTCATCACAATGCTCCCTGATGTCTCTCTTCACAATACTGCATGACCTCGTCATCACAATGCTCCATGACTTTGTCATCACAATGCGCCATTCCAACTGTCATCACAATAATCCATGAAACTTATTAGACCAATGCTCCATGCCCTTGTCATCAAAATGCTCCATGACCCCTCTCATCACAATGCTCCGTGACTCCTGTCATCACAATGCTTCATGACCTTTGTCATCACAATAGTCCATGCCCTCCTCATCAACAGTCTCTGTGACCTTTTTAACCACAATGCTTCATGAAGTTTTCATCACAATGCTCTTTGATCCTTGTCATCACAATGCTCTATGCCTTTCTCAGCACAATGCTCCATGACCCTTGTCATCACAATGCTCCATGCGCTTGTCAGCACAATGCTCCATGACCCATGTCATCACAATGCGCCATGCGCTTGTCATCACAGTGCTCCACAATCTTGTCATCATAATGCTCCATAAACCTAGTCATCACAATGCTCCATGTACTTCTCATCAAAATGCTCTCTCACCACTGATATCACAATGTTACATCACTATTCATCACAATACTCCCTCACCCCTGTCATCACAATGTTCCATGACTCCTGTCATCACAATGCTACATGCACTTATCATCACAATGTTCAATGACCCCTGACATCACAATGTTCCATACCCCCTGTCGTCAAAATGTTCCATGACCCTTTTCATCAAATTGCTCCATGACCTTGTCATCACAATGCTCCCTGCCCTTCTCATCACAATGCACCACGCCCTTGTCATCAGAATGCTCCATGAACTTTGTCATCACAATGCTCCATGACCCATGGCATCACAATGCTCCATGCCATTGTCATCACAATGATACCTGAACCCTCTCATCACATTGTTCCATGGAATTGTCATCAAAAAGATCCATGACGCTTGTCATCACACTGCTCAATGCCCTTCTCATCACAATGCTCCATGCCCTTGTCATTACAATCCTCCATGATGCATGTATCACTGTGTTCCATGCCCTTGTCATCACAATGTTCCATGCCCACTCTCATCACAATAGTCCATGAAACTTTTCAGACCAATGCTCCATGCCATTGTCATCACAATGCTCCATTACCCCTGTCATAACAATGCTCCATGACCCCTGCCAATACAACGTTCCACGGCCTTGTCATCACAGGGCTCGATGACCCTTGTCATCACAATGCTCCAAGACCACTGTAATCACAATGCTCCATGCCCTTGTCATCACAAAGCTCCATGACGCATGTCATCAGAATGCTCCATGGTGTTCTCATCACCATGCTCCATGCTCTTGCCATCACAATGCTCCATTACCCCTGTCATAACAATGCTCTATGAACCCTGCCATCACAACGTTCCATGCCCTTGTCCTCACAAAGCTCCATGACGCATGTCATCAGAATGCTCCATGCCCCTTTTCATCTCAATGCTCCATGAACTTTGTCATCACAATGCACCATGCCCATCATCATAATGCGTCAGTCTATTGTCAACACAATGAAATCAAAATGCTCCATGACCTCTGTGATCACAAATCCTTGTGATCAAAATGTTCCATAACACTTATCATCACAACACCCTATGACACTCGTCATCACGATTATCCATGGTCTTCTCATCACAATGCTCCATGACTTTGTCATCACAATGCTTAATACCCTTGTCATCACAATGCTCCCTGACACTTGTCGTCAGTATGCTCCTTGAACCCTGTCATGACAAGGCTCCATGCCTTTTTCATCACAATGTCCCATGCTGTTTTCATCACAATGCTCCATGCCATTGTCATCAAAATACTCCACAATATCATCATCAGAATGCTCCATGACCCTTGTCATCACAATGATCCATGACCCCTGTTATCACAATTCTCCATACCCCTTGTCATTACAGTGCTCCATGACGCTCGTCATCACAATTATGCATGGTCTTCTCATCACAATGCTCCACGTTCTTGCAATCACAATGATCCATGCCCTGGTCATCACAATGCTCTATGACCAATGTCATCACAATGGTCTATGACACCTGTCATCGCAATGCTCCATACCCCTTGTCATTATAGTGCTCCATGACGCTCGTCATCACAATTATCCATGGTCTTCTCATCACAATGCTCCACGGTTTGCCATCACAATGCTCCATGCACTGGTCATCACAATGCTCCATGTCCCGTGTCATCACAATTCTCCAAGTTCTTGGCATCACTATGCTCCATGACACTTCTCATCACAGTGTTACATGCTTTGTCATTAAAATTCTCTATGCACTTGTCATCGCAATGCTCCATGACCCCTGTCATAGCAAGCTCCATGTGCTTGTCATCACAGTGCTTCATGAACTTGTCATCAAAATTCTCAATGCTCCTTGTCATCACAATGCTCCATGCCCTTGCCATCAGAATGTTCCATGACCCTTGTCATCACAATTCTCCAAGCCCTTGTCATCAAAATGCTCCATTACCTTTGTCATCACAATCCTCCATGACACTTTGCATCACAATGCTCCATTCCATTGTCATCGAAATGGACCATGACATATGTCATCACAATGCTCCCTGACACCTGTCTTCACAGTACTCCATGACCTTCTCATCACAATGCTCCATGCCCATTCATCACAAAGCTCTATGACCCCTGTCATCACAATGCTCCGTGACTCCAGTCATCACAATGCTTCATGACCTTTGTCATCACAATGGTCCATGCCCTCGTCATCACAAGGCTCTGTGACCATTGTCACCACAATGATCCATGAACATTTCATCACAATGCTCAGTGACTCTTGTCATCACAATGCTCCATGCCTTTGTCAGCACAATACTCCATGACGCATGGCATCACAATACGCCATGCGCTTGTCATCACAATGCTCCACATCGTTGTCATCACAATGCTCCATAAACCTTGTCATCACAATGCTCCATGCGTTTGTCAGCACAATGCTCCATGACACATATCATCACAATGCGCCATGCGTTTGTCATCACAATGCTCCACAACCTTGTTATCACAATGCTCCATGCACTTCTCATCAAAATGCTCTCTCACCACTGATATCACAATGTTCCATCACTAATCATCACAATACTCCCTCACCCCTGTCATCACAATGTTCCATGACTCTTGTCACAACAATGCTACATGCCCTTATCATCAAAATGCTCCATGCTCCTGACATCACAATGTTCCATAACCCCTGTCATCACAATGCTCCATGACCCTTTTCATCACAATGTTCCATGACCCCTGATATCACAATGTTCCATAAACACTGTCATCAAAATGTTCCATGACCCTTTTCATCCAATTGCTCCATGACCCTGTCATCACAATGCTCCCTGCCTTTCTCATCACAATGCATCACGCCCTTGTCTTCAAAATGCTACATGGCCTATGTCATCACAAAGCTCCATGACCCTTGGCATCACAATGCTCCATGCCATTGTCATCACAAAGCTCCATGAAACCTCTCATCACATTGCTCCATGACGTTTTCATCACAAAGCTCCATGACGCTTGTCATCACAATGCTCGATGCCCTTCTCATCACAATGCTCCATGCCCTTGTCATTGCAATCCTCCATGACCCATGTATCACAGTGTTCCGTGCCCTTGTCATCACAATGCTCAATGCCCACTCTCATCACAATAATCCATGAAACTTTTCAGACCAATGCTCCATGCCCTTGTCATCACAATGCTACATTACCCCTGTCATAACAATGCTTCATGACCCCTGCCATCACAATGTTCCACGGCCTTGTCATCACAAGGCTCCATGACCCTTGTCATCACAATGCTCCAAGACCCCTGTAATCATAATGCTCCATGCCCCTTTTCATCTCAATGTTCCATGAACCCTGTCATCACAATGCACCATGTCCATCATCATAATGCTTCATGCTACTGTCATCAAAATGAAATCAAAATTCTCCATGACCTCTGTCATAAAAATGCTCCAAACCCTTGTGATCACAATATTCCATAACACTTGTCATCACAACGCCCCATGACGCTGTTCATCACAATTATCCATGGACTTCTCATCGCAATGCTCCATGACATTTGTCTTCACAATTCTCAATACACTTGTCATCACAATGCTCCCTGACACTTGTCGTTAGTATGCTCATTGAACCCTGTCATGACAAGTCTCCATGCCTTTTCCATCACAATGATCCATGCCCTTTTCATCACAATGCTCAATGCCATTGTCATCACAATACTTCACAAGCTTGTCATCAGAATGCTCCGTGACCCTTGTCATCACAATGATCCATGACCCCTGTCATTACAATGCTCCATGCCCCTTGTCATTACAGTGCTCCATGATGCTCGTCATCACAATTATCCATGGTCTTCTCATCACACTGCTCCACGATCTTGCCATCACAATGCTCCATGCCCTGGTCATCACAATGCTCCATGTCCCTTGTCATCACAATTCTCCACGTCCTTGTCATCACAATGCTCCATGACAGTTCTCATCACAATGTTACATGCTCTTGTCATGACAATTCTCCATGCACTTGTCATCACAATGCCCCATGGCCCCTATCATAGCAAGCTCCATGCCTTTGTCATCACAATGCTTCATGACCTTTTCATCAAAATTCTCAATGCCCGTTGTCATCACAATGCTCCATGCCCTTGTCATCACAATGCTCCAAGCCCTTGTCATCACAATGCTCCATTACCTTTGTCATCCCAATCCTCCATAACACTTGGCATCACAATGCTCCATGCCATTGTCATCACAATGGACCATGAAATATGGCATCACAATGCTCCCTGACACCTGTCTTCACAATACTCCATGACCTTGTCTTCACAATGCTCCATGCCCTTGTCATCACAATGTGCCATGCCCACTGTCAACACAATTATCCATGAAATTTGTCAGACCAATGCTCCATGCCCCTGTCATCACAAAGCTCCATGCCCTTGTCATCACAATGCTCCATGACCCCAGTCATCACAGTGCTCCGTGACTCCAGTCATCACAAGGCTTCATGACCTGTGTTATCACAATGGACCATGGCCTCATCATCACAAGGCTCTGTGAACTTTGTCACCACAATGCTCCATGAACTTTTCATCACAATGCTCCGTGACAATTGTCATCAAAATGCTCCGTGCCTATGTCAACTCAATGCTCCATGACCCTTGTCATCACAATGCTCCATGCGCTTGTCAGCACAGTGCTCCAAGACCCATGTCATCACAATGCACCATGAGCTTGTCATCACAATGCTCCAAAACCTTATCATCGCAATGCTCCATAAACCTTGTCATCACAATGCTCCATGCAATTCTTATCAAAATGCTCTCTCACCACTGATATCAACATGTTCCCTCACTAGTCATCACAATACACCCACTCCCCTGTCATCACAATGGTTCATAACCCCTGTCATGAAAATGTTCCATGACCCCTGACATCTCAATGTTCCATAACCCCTGTCATCAAAATGTTCCATGACACTTTTGATCAAATTGCTCCATGACCCTCTCATCACAATGTTCCCTGCCCTTCACAACAGAATGCACCACACCCTTGTCATCAAAATGCTCCATGACCTTTGTCATCACAAAGCTCCATGACCCTTGGCATCACAATGCTGCATACCATTGTCATCAAAATGCTCCATGAACCCGCTCATCACATTGTTCCATGACCTTGTCATCGCAGGCTCCATGATGCTTTTCATCACAATGCTCCATGCCATTCTTATCACAATGCTCCATGCCCTTGTCATTACAATCCTCCATGACCCATGTATCACAGTGTTCCATGCCCTTGTGATCACAATGCTCCTTGCCCCCTCTCATCACAATAATCCATGAAACTTTTCAGACCAATGCTCCATGCCCTTGTCATCACAATGCTCCATTACCCCTGTCATAACAATGTTCCATGACCCCTGCCATCACAATGTTCCACAGCCTTGTCATCAAAAGGCTCCATGACCCTTGGCATCACAATGCCCCAAGACCCCTGTAATCACAATGCTCCATGCCCTTGTCATCACAAAGCTCCATGACGCATGTCATCAGAATGCTCCATGCCCATTTTCATCTCAATGCTCCATGAACGCTGTCATCACAATGCACCATGCCCATCATCATAATACTTCATGCTATTGTCATCACAATGAAATCAAAATTCTCCATGACCTCTGTCATAACAATGCTCCAAACCCTTGTGGTCACAATGCTCCATAACACTTGTCATCACAACGTCCCATGATGCTGGTCATCACAATTATCCATGGACTTCTCATCACAATGATCCATGACATTTGCCTTCACAATTCTCAATACACTTGTCATCACAATGCTCCCTGAAACTTGTCGTCAGTATGCTCATTGAACCCTGTCATGACAAGTCTCCATGCCATTTTCATCACAATGCTCCATGCCATTGTCATCACAATACTCCACAAGCTTGTCATCAGAATGCTCCATGACCCTTGTCATCACAATGATCCATGACCCCTGTCATCACAATGCTCCATGACACCTGTCATCACAATGCTCCATGCCCCTTGTCATTACATGCTCCATGATGCTCGTCATCACAATTATCCATGGTCTTCTCATCACAGTGCTCCACGGCCTTGCCTTCACAATGCTCAATGCCCTGGTCATCGCAATGCTCCATGTCCCTTGTCATCACAATTCTCCACGTCCTTGTTGTCACAATGCTCCATGACAGTTCTCATCACAATGCTACATGCTTTGTCATCACAATTCTCCATGCACTTGTCATCGCAATGCCCCATGACCCCTGTCATAGCAAGCTCCATGCCTTTGTCATCACAATGCTTCATGACCTTTTCATCAAACTTCTCAATGCCATTGTCATCACAATGCTCCATGCCCTTGTCATCAAAATGCTCCAAGCCCTTGTCATCACAATGCTCCATTACCTTTGTCATCCCAATCCTCCATAACACTTGGCATCACAATGCTCCATGCCATTGTCATCACAGTGGACCATGAAATATGTCATCACAATGCTCCCTGACACCTGTCTTCACAATACTCCATGACCTTGTCTTCACAATGCTCCATGCCCCTGTCATCACAATGCTCCATGACCCCAGTCATCACAATGCTCCGTGACTCCAGTCATCACAAGGCTTCATGACCTGTGTCATCACAATGGTCCATGCCCTCGTCATCACAAGGCTCTGTGAATTTTGTCACCACAATGCTCCATGAACTTTCATCAAAATGCTCCATGACCCTTGTCATCACAATGCTCCTTTCGCTTGCCAGAACAGTGCTCCACGACCCATGTCATCACAATGCGCCATGAGCTTGTCATCACAATGCTCCACAACATTGTGATCACAATGCTCCACAAAATTGTCATCACAATGCTCCATGCACTTCTTATCAAAATGCTCTCTCACCACTGATATCAACATGTTCCCTCACTAGTCATCATAATACACCCTCTCCCCTGTCATCACAATGGTCCATAACCTCTGTAATGAAAATGTTCCATGACCCCTGATATCTCAATGTTCCATAACCCCTGTCATCAAAATGTTACATGACACTTTTCATCAAATTGCTCCATGACCCTCTCATCACAATGCTCCCTGCCCTTCACAACAGAATGCACCACACCCTTGTCATCAAAATGCTCCATGAACTTTGTCATCACAAAGCTCCATGACCCTTGGCATCACAGTGCTGCATACCATTGTCATCAAAATGCTCCATGAACCCGCTCATCACATTGTTCTATGCCCTTGTCATCACAGGCTCCATGATGCTTTTCATCAAAATGCTCCACGCCATTCTTATCACAATGCTCCATGCCCTTGTCATCACAAAGCTCCATGACGCATGTCATCAGAATGTTCCATGCCCCTTTTCATCTCAATGCTCCATGAACCCTGTCATCACAATGCACCATGCCCATCATCATAATGCTTCAGGCTATTGTCATCACAATGAAATCAAAATTCTCCATGACCTCTGTCATCACAGTGATCCAAATCCTTGTGATCAAAATGTTCCATAACACTTATCATCACAACACCCCATTATGCTCGTCATCACAATTATCCATGGTCTTCTCATCACAATGCTCTATGACCTTGGTCATCACAATGCTCAATACCCTTGTCATCACAGTGCTCCCTGACACTTGTCATCAGTATGCTCCTTGAACCCTGTCATGACAAGGATCTGTGCCTTTTTCATCACAATGATCCATGCCCTTTTCATCACAGTGCTCCAAGACCCCTGTAATCACAATGCTCCATGACCTTGTCATCACAAAGCTCCATGATGCATGTCATCAGAACGCTCCATGGCCTTCTCATCCCAATGCTCCATGCCCTTTGTCATCACAATGCTCCATGACCCTTGTAATCACAATGCTCCATACCCCTTGTCATTACAGTGCTCCATGATGCTCGTCATCACAATTATCCCTGCTCTTCTCATCACAATGCTCCACGTTCTTGCCATCACAATGCTCCATGCCCTGGTCATCACAATGCTTCATGTCCCCTGTCATCACAATTCTCCACGTTCTTGGCATCACTATGCTCCATGACACTTCTCATCACAGTGTTACATGCTTTGTCATCACAATTCTCTATGCACTTGTCATCAAAATTCTCAATGGCCCTTGTCATCAAAATGCTCCATGACCCTTGTCATCACAATGCTTCAAGCCCTTGTCATCAAAATGCTCCATTACCTTTGTCATCACAATCCTCCATGACACTTGGCATCACAATGCTCCATTCCATTGTCATCACAATGGACCATGACATATGTCATCACAATGCTCCCTGACACCTGTCTTCACAATACTCCATGACCTTCTCATCACAATGCTCCATGCCCTTTCATCACAATGCTCTATGACCCCTGTCATCACAATGCTCCGTGACTCCAGTCATCACAATGTTTCATGACCTTTGTCATCCCAATGGTCCATGCCCTCGTCATCACAAGGCTCTGTGTCCATTGTCACCACAATGCTCCATGATTTTGTCAGCACAATACTCCATGACCCATGGCATCACAATGCACCATGTGCTTGTCATCACAATGTTCCACATCGTTGTCATCACAATGCTCCATAAACCTTGTCATCATCATGCTCCATGCGTTTGTCAGCACAATGCTCCATGACACATATCAACACAATGCACCTTGCGTTTGTCATCACAATGCTCCACAACCTTGTTATCACAATGCTCCATGCACTTCTCATTGAAATGCTCTCTCACCACTGATATGACAATGTTCCTTCACTAATCATCACAATACCCCCTCACCCCTGTCATCACAATGTTCCATGACTCTTGTCACAACAATGCTACATGCCTTATCATCAAAATGCTCCATGCCCCTGACATCACAATGTTCCATAACCCCTGTCATCACTATGCTCCATGACACTTTTCATCACAATGCTCCATGACCCCTGATATCACAGTGTTCCATAAACACTGTCATCAAAATATTCCATGACGCTTTTCATCCAATTGCTCCATGACCCTGTCATCACAATGCTCCCTGCCCTTCTCATCACAATGCACCATGCACTTGTCATCAAAATGTTCCATGGCCTATGTCATCACAAAGCTCCATGACCCTTGGCATCATAATGCTCCATGCCATTGTCATCACAAAGCTCCATGAAACCTCTCATCACATTGCTCCATGATGTTGTGATCACAAAGCTCCATGATGCTTGTCATCACAATGCTCCATGCCCTTGTCATTGCAATCCTCCATGACACATGTATCACTGTGTTCCGTGCCCTTGTCATCACAATGCTCCATGCCCGTTTTCATCACAATAATCCATGAAACTTTTCAGACCAATGCTCCATGCCCTTGTCATCACAATGCTCCATTACCCCTGTCATAACAATGCTCCATGACCTCTGCCATCAAAATGTTCCACGGCCTTTTCATCACAAGGCTCCATGACCCTTGTCATCACAATGCTCCATGAACCCTGTCATCACAATGCACCATGCCCATCATCATAATGCTTTAGGTTATTGTCATCACAATGAAATCAAAGTGCTCCATGACCACTGTCATCACAACGCCTCATGAACCCTGACACACAATGATCTGGGACTCTTGTCATCAAAATCCTCCATGACCCTTGTCATCACAATGATCCATGCCCTTGTCATCCCAATGCTCCATGACCCCTGTAATCACAGTGCTCTGTGACACTTGTCATCACAGTGCTCCATGAAACTTGTCATCATAATGCTTCTTGTCTTTGTCAGCAAAATGCTACATAATCTTGTCACCACAATGCTCCATGCGCTTGTCATCACAATCCTCCATGACCTTTGGGATCACATTGCTTCATGCCCGTGTCATATCTCTCTTGCCTTTCTGGTTTTTACAGATATTCGGATGTCCCTTTTGACCGGTGGGAAGTGACAATTCTTTGTAGTGTGGATTTGCATTGCACGCTTGCTTGATTGGCCAAAAAGGGCGTATGCGTTTTCTCCTGAATATACTCAGGAGAAAAGGCATACGCCCTTTTTGGCCAAGTGCATCACTGTCCAAGTCGTGATGCTTTTCCTGTGCTTTAAAGGCGATTCCAATTTACCTCTTGAAATATGTTTTGTGCAATTCTGCCTCATTTTCAAGTCCACTTCATTGCCTTCCCTCAACAGATTTTTGGAAGACAGTAGTCCTTTATAACTCTGCAGGTTTGTGAATTGCTGTGCCCCTGAGCTCCAATTTTCAAATCCCATTTTTGTGAGCTGGCCGCAAATCCACAATTTTGCTTCAGGACCTATACTGGTTCCAGGGGTGGCTATATTGGTTCCCTGCAGGTGGCTGAGGCTTTGGTTAATTCTTCTTCCTGACGAGAAATTAGAGTGACATGTGACGGTCCAAATGCCTACATCTACTCTCTGATTGGTTCTCCCTCTTCCCTTTCATCCTCTGCACAATTAGCAAACTGTGCAAACCAGGAGGTTATAGGGGCTGACTTTCCTAAGCTGGGAGATTGATAGTAAAGCAGTTGGAATGCCAAACTGGAGCACAAGGAGAGGAAAAATTAGGAGAGTTTTAGAAACCTTTCGCCATCACAGGGTGTCCATTCTCTAGGTTTCCCATACATGTTATAACTGTAGTGATATTCCCTTCTACCTGGAGATTTGTGACCTATGGAATGCTTGTATGCATTACTACTGTAAAGGGTCTGCATTTTCTCTCCCAATCTCACCAGTCCTCTCAGTCCCAAGTGTCCAGCCTTATGTCTCATTCAGCTGTCTTTGCAGATAGGGTCATTCCAGGTTTCATCAGAACGCCTGAAGGAATTGTGTAAGAATTACGCTATTTTTTGGTTTTGTTTTTGAAATTCATTTTTATAATGGGGTTGAGCTGATTTTCACTGACGTGTTTATGCCGGTCTAGATACAATTGATTCCCTTACGGAGACATATCAATACATAGGTTTTAAGATTCTTACTAGTCAGATATATTCCTCTGCGGGGAATAGGGGTGTTGAGTCCCGTTCACTGAGGAAGGTGTAGGTCTTGTCTATTCTGTATTTGGTTTATGGAATGGTACCTGTGCTAATATCAAACTCTAGTTTTATGCATCACCCCACCTCTCCTTTCCCCTGAAGCAGGCATAAGAGTTTTTTTCTAAATGAGAGACTCTGTTCTCTTTCCTAATTCAGTTCATGTGTTGTGATATTGACATTCCCTCTATAACTGATATCTTATGATAAGATTCTTTTTCTGTGTGACTAATTTCCCTTAGAATCATCATACCTAAATCCACTCATTATGCTGCTACTGGCCTTATATACATTGATTTCACGTCTGAGTGATATTCCGTTGTACAAAATTACCACAAGTTCTTTATACATTTCTCTTTTTCCTGGCATATTTTAGGTGTACCAAAGTTGAGGTTCTTCTATGCAGAGCAGCCCTAAACTTTGGGGTGCCTGTGTCTTATTGATATTTAGCTTTCCCAAGTTATATGCCCATGAGTTGAAGTCCCCTTTGCTCGGGGACTTTGTATTTTAGATGTTTTAGGAAACAGCATACACTTCTTCAGAATGGCTCTTGGATATTTATACCCCACCCATCAGCGTGACTAGGCTCCCTGTTTTACATGGCCTCTCCTGCATTTCTGGTTTGTACATATTTTTTGGATGGCCTTTCTGAGCAGTGGAAATTGAGACTTCTTTGTTGCGTGGATTTGCATTTCCCTCTTGTTTGGTTGGCCAAAATTTCTGTATGTGTTTTTTCCCTGAAGATATTCACGAAAAAAAACGCATACACACTTTTGCCCAACTGCATCATTTTAGAAATTCTGCTGCTTTTCATATGCTTTAAATGTGAGTAGAATCTACCTTTTGAAATCTGTTTCCTGAAATTCTGCCTCTCATTCAGATCCTCTTCGTTGCCTTACCTGAATATATTTTTGGACGTTGGTTATCATTTATATCTTTGCAGGTCTTTGAATTGTCTGCTCCTGAGCTCCATTTCGCAACTCGCATTTTTTGTGAGCTGGCCGCCAAACTATTGGATTGCTTCCGGCCCTATTCTGGTTCTGGGGAGGCAGGCTGAGCCTCTGGTTAATTCTTCTTCCTAATGGGAAATTAGAGTGGCATATGCCTGTCAAAACTCCTACAGCTAATCTCTCATTGGTTCCCCCTCTTCCCATTTATCCTCTGCACAAATTGAAAACTGTGTAAAACAGGAGGTTAAAGGTGCTGATTCTCCAAGTGGGGAGATTGTTAGTAATGTGGCTAGAATGGTGAACCCCAGCACCAGGAGATCAAAAATGAGGTGCATTTTAGACACCTTTCCTGAGCACACGGTGTACATTCATCTCGGTTTCCCAGGCATGATTTCACTGTCAGAAGATTCCCTTGAACCTGCAGATTTGGGACCCATGGAATGGGTACCAGGCAGTATTACTTTAAAAGGTCTGCATTTCCTCACCCACCCTCTCTAACATCTCTTAGCCTGCATAGCTTCCAGCCTTATATATCATCCTGCTGTGGGTCTACATGTGTTCAATCCCTGTTACATCGTAGCTTACTATGGTGAAAGCATGATATACATTTCCCCCGCCAAGCTTATTAGCTCCCCTCTGGGTGCAGTAAGTACTTCAAGCAGTAGTCTGCTCTTTCGGGGCACAGTCTTGTTGTTTTCTGAGAGAAACTCTAGGTCAAGTGATGGTCACACAAGTCATCTTGGGGGCCCGTTGCCCCCGTTTGTCTCTCTGGAGGTTGGAGTTGGAGGGCCTCCTCACTCGAGGTCAGTGTGTCCACAGAGCGACCCCTGCAACTTCAGGGCTTGTTGCGTGGTTAGGATCACCTCGTGGGGTCCTTTTCCCTTAGGAGGGAGCTGGCCTTGCAGGCGGCTGATTTCCAGCTTTTTAGATACCCCAGTATCCTGGCCTGAGGAGTCGGTGGGCAAAGCCCTTGGTGACCATAATTTATCATACCTGAAGGGCATTCTTGTGTTGCTCCATTTCAAGTGGTCCCAGTTTTTGCACTAAGCTCCAAGGGTGATTAACCTTTGACCAGGTATGTAAAGGTCAAAGGGTTTAGCTAAATTAGGGAGTTCCTGGGCAAGGGTCTGAATTGACTGCTCTTTCCATTCTTGAGAGGCTGCTTCTGGATTCTATTCAAAAGATTAATCATCTTTTCATGTCAGTGTTTCATGTAGAGGCCCAGCTATTAGACTGTAGTTAGGGATCCAGATGCAGAAAACCTTGGCCTCCCCAGGAACCCCTAAGCTGTCTTCTAGTTTTAGAAGAGGTAAGGCTGCAAATGGCTTCTTCCCTATCCTGGGATGCGTTTCTCCGAGTATCTGTGAGAATGAAGCCCAGGCATGTCACCTTAGCCTGGGATATTTGAGCCTTTTTCTTGGACACCTTCTATCCTTTCTTGGCTAGGTAGTTCAGAGGCGTCTTTAGTAGGCCTGGCGATCAGAATGTCCTCTGCATATTGAAGGAGGGTTCCCTTTCACAGAGGTAGAACTTTTAGGTCTTTAGAGGACATTTTCCCAATGATGGTGTGGGGATTTTTGAACCATTGGGGCAGGACGGCCCAGCATTATTGCTTTGGTTGTATGTTGTGTCCTGCCACTCACAAGCCAAAAATTCTTGTGACTCTGAGATGAATGGAATACAGAAGAAGTCATCATTGAAGTCTAATACAGAATGCCATGGCCTGGTGGATGGTAGAATGACCAGCAGGGTGTAGGAAATAGGAGCTACTGGATGTATATCCTCGGTGGCTTCACTGACTGTCCTGATATCCTTTACCAGGTTTCCAGCAGCCCATGGGGCTCTCGTGGTCAGGCCAATCCCACGATATGGAGCTTACCTGGGCTGCACCCCCCACCCCACAGCCCACGGGGCTCTCGTGGTTAAGTCCCTCCCCGGGTATGGAGCTCACCTGTGCAGCTACCCAGCAGCCCATGGGGCTCTCATAGTCAGGCCCTTCCCAGGATACGGAGCTCCCCTGGGCAGGTACCCCAGAAGGGCTGGAAACACAGGAACTGTGCACATAGCCCACCTTGCAGAGAACCCCCAGCTCACCTGTCGCTCACAGCTGACACAGAACACCTCAGAGCAGGACTTGAACTAACAAACAGCAGCTCTGACAGGTCTGTGACACTGGCTATCACTCTGTGCAGTCTCTCTCGGCCTGGTCTTCCAGACACTTCCACTGCAGCCAGGGCACCAGGCCTCTGTCTCCACCCACCATCACTCCTCTCCCTGACTCCTGGGTTCCTCTCATTAGTATAAGGTCTTCTTGAAGTTGTTTTCCACTCATGGACTAGATAAAATGAGAAGAAAACAAGCCGCAGCTGCAGCCCCTTGTCTATCCTGACTCTCAAGAACCCACACCTGTTCCTTGGGCGTGGCCCGTTTAGCAAGGTTAATTTTCTGCAACTGTGAGCCCCTGAGGGGTGAGGATTGGCTGATTTGGGCAGCGTGACACTGCCTGCCAGCCCTCCCCAGGTGTGCCTGGGTTGAGGTCAATATAAACACCTCTCCAGTCAGCAAGAGCCCCTGTAGCTGTGCCTGACGCCATATTCTCTGCCCCGTCAGCAGTGTCGGGGCTGGGGTGGTGGGAGGGAGTGAGGGGCCGTGGCTTTGTGGGTGGCCCAGTGTGAGTGGGGCTCTGCTGGACTTTCTGTAGGAGTTGCCAGGCTGCCACCTGCTGAAGAAGAGGATGTGTCACCCATACCTGCCGCTGGAATGTCTCCCCGGGCAGAGGTGAGGAAGTAAAAATGCAGTGGGGGCCATGGCAGGAGGGGTATCTCAGGCAGGGAAATGGAAAGCTTCCAGAAGAGCATCTGGGGCCAGGACCATCATGGCTGGCCTGCAGGCACCAAGTCGTCCTGCGTTCTGTCGCTGGTGTGGCTCCACAGCCCTTCCTCTAGGCTTGCAAGTTCTTGTACATATTCATGTGTTTTACCTGGAAAGGGTGGGAAGAGTTCAGCTGCAGCAGGGCTGGGGCTCAGCTCACATTTACTCACAGATGCCTCGACACAGTCCTCCAGCTTTGCAATGAGGATGCTCCTTGTGGGGGGGGAGTGCTGCTGACTGCATGGGAGACGATTTCCCACCTCTGACCAACTTAAGAATATTTTACCACTGGAGCAAGTGCCTTGATAGGATTTTCCTCTGTATAACTGGTGGGTTCTGTTTTTTTGTTTTCTTTTTTTCTTTTCTTTCTTTTTGGTTCAAGGTAGATTATATTTATTCCTCTTTTTTTAATTTGGAGATATAAACATGGAAATAATGCATTAAGATAAAGACGTCTATATGAAGGGAAAAACATTTTTTGGTTTATTTTATTAAATGTTATTTATTTATTTTTATTTTTTTTAAAATTTATTTATTTCTTTTATACAGCAGGTTCTTATTGGATATCTATTTTATACATATAAGTGTGCACATGTGAATCCCAGTCTCCCAATTCATCCCACCACCACCCTCACATGGCATTACCCCCTTGGTGTCCATATGTTTGTTCTCTATATCTGTGTCTCTATCTCTGCCCTGCAAACCGGTTCATCTGTACCATTTTTCTAGGTTCCACATATATGCATTAACATACAATATTTGTTTTTCTCTTTCTGACTTACTTCACTCTGTATGACAGTCGGTAGATCCATCAAGGTCTCTACAAATGACCCAATTTCATTCCTGTGTATGGCTGAGTAATATTCCATTGTATATATGTACCACATCTTTATCCATTCATCTGTCTGTGGGCACTTAGGTTGCTTTCATTACCAGGCTATTGTAAATAATGCTGCAATGAACATTGTGGTGAATGTGTCTTTTTGATTTATGGTTTTCTCTGGGTATATGCCCAGTAGTGGAATTGCTGGATTATATGGTAATTCTATTTTTAGTTTTTTAAGGAACCTCCATACTGTCTCCTTAGAGACTATATCAATTTTCATTCCCAACAATAGTGGAAGAAGGTTCCTTTTCTCCACACCCTCTCCAGCATTTGTTGTTTGTAGATTTTCTGATGATGCCCATTCTAACAGGTGTGACGTGATACCTCATTGTAGTTTCGATTTCCATTTCTATAATAATTAGTGATGTTGAGCAGATTTTCATGTGCGTACTGGCCATCTCTATGTCTTCTTGGAAGAAATGTCTATTTAGATCTTCTTCCATTTTTGTATTGGGTTGTTTGTTTTATTAATATTGAGCTACATGAGCTGTTTATATTTATATTGGAGATTAATCATTTGTCCATTGATTCGTTTGCAAATATTTTCTGCCATTCTGAGGGTTGTCTTTTCGTCTTGTTTGTAGTTTCCTTTGCTTTGCAAAAGCTTTTACATTTCATTAGGTCCCATCTGTTTAGTTTTCTTTTTTATTTCATTACTATAGGAGGTGGATCAAAAAAGATCTTGCTGTGATTTACGTCAGAGTATCCTTCGTAAGTTTTCCTCTCAGAGTTTTATACTGTCCCGTCTTACATTAAGGTCTCTAATCCATTTTGAATATATTTTTATGTATGGTGTTGGGGAGTGTTCTAATTTCATTCTTTTACATGTAGCTGTCCATATTTCCCAGCACCAATGATTGTAGAGACTGTCTTATCTCCATTGTATAGTCTTGCCTCCTTTGTCATAGATTAGTTGACCATAGGTGTGTAGGTTTATCCCTGGGCATTCTTTTTTTTTTCCTTTTACACGTTTATTGGAGTATAATTGTTTTACAATGGAGTGTTAGTTTCTGCTGTATAACAAAGTGAATCAGCTGTACATATAAAAATATCACCAGATCACCTCCCTCTTGCATCTCCCTCCCACACTCCATATCCCACCCCTTTATGTGGTCACAAAGCACCGAGCTGATCTCCCTGTTCTATGTGGCTGCTTCCCAGTAGCTATCGGTGTTACATTTGGTAATGTATTTATGTCCATGCCACTCTGTCACTTCGTCTCAGCTTACCCATCACCCTTCCAGTGTCCTCAAGTCCTTTCTCTATGTCTGTGTCCTTAATCCTGTCCTGCCACTAGGTTCTTCAAAAATTGTTTTTTCTTCATTAGATTCTGTATATCTCTGTTAACATACAGTATTTGTTTTTCCCTTTCTGACTTACTTCACTGTGTAGGACAGATCCGAAGTCCATCCACCTCAGTACAAATAACTCAGTTTTGCTTCTTTTTATGGCTGAGTAATATTCCATTGTATATATGTGCCAGATCTTCTTTATCCATTCATCTGTCGATGGACACTTAGGTTGCTTCCATGTCCTGGCTATTGTAAATAGAGCTGCAATGAACATTTTTGTACATAACTCTTTTTGAATTATGTTTTTCGCAAGTCAAATGCCTAGTAGTCGGATTGTTGTGTCGTATGGTACCTCTATTGTTAGCTATTTAGAGGAACCTCTGTACTGTTCTCCCTAGTGCCCATATCAATTTACATTCCCACCCACAGTGCAAGTGTGTTCCCTTTTCTCCAATAAAGGCCTCTCCAGCATTTATTGTTTTGTAGATTTTTTGATGATTGCCACTCTGACTGCTGTGCGGTGATACCTCACGGTAGTTTTGATTTGCATTTCTCTAATGATTAGTGATGTTCAGCATCCTTTCATGTGTTTCTTGGTAATCTGTATATCTTCTTTGGAGAAATGTCTATTTAGGTCTTCTGCCCGTTTTTGGATTGGCTTGTTTGTTTTTGTGATATTGAGCTACATGAGGTGCTTGTAAAGTTTGGAGATTAATCCTTTGTCAATTGCTTCATTTGAAAGTATTTTCTCCCATTCTGAGGGTTGTTTTTGCATCTTGTTTATGTTTTCCTGTACTGTGTAAAAGCTTTTAACTTTCATTAGGTCCCAGCTGTTGATTTCTGTTTTTATTTCCATTTCTCTAGGAGGTGAGTCAAAAAAGATCTTGCTGTGATTTATGTCATAGAGTGTTCTGCCTATGGTTTCCTCTAAGTGTTTTATAGTGTCTGGTCTTCTATTTAGATCTCTAATCCATTTAGAGTTTATTTTTGTGTATGGTGTTATGGAGTGTTCTAATTTCATTCTTTTATGTGTAGGGGTCCATTTTTCCCAGCACCAATTACTGAAGAGACTGTCTTTTCTCCATTGTATATCCTTAGCTCCTTTGTCATAGATGAGATAGCCATAGGTATGTAGGTTTCTCTCTGGGCTTTCTGTCCTGTTCCATTGATCTGTGTTTATGCCAATCTAAATACACTTGATTCCATTATGGAGACTTATAAATACATAGGTTTCAAGATTATTACCAGTCAGATATATTCCTCTTCAGTGAATAGGGTGTTTTGTGTCCAGTTCATTGAGAAAGGAGTAGGTCTTGTCTATTACATATTTGGTATATGGAATGGTATCTGTGCTAATTTCAAACTCTGCTTTTACACATCACCCCACGTCACCTTTCCCCTTAAGGAGGCATAAGTGTGTTTTCTAAATGTGTAACTCTGTTCTCTTTTGAAATTCAGTTCATGTGTAGCCATGTTTACATTCCCTCTATAAGTGATGTATTACAATAAGTTTCTTTTTCTTTGTGGCTCATTTCACTTAGCATCATCGTACCTAAAGCCACTCATTATGCTGCTATTGGCCTTATGACATTGATTTTATGTCTGAGTGACATTCCATTGTATATAAGTACCACAACATCTGTATCCATTTTTTTCCTTTCCTGGGATATTTAAAGTGTACCAAAGTCGAGGTTCTTGTAAACAGAGCAGCCCTAAATTTTGGGCTGGCTGTGTGTTGTGGATTTTTAGTTTTCCCAAAATACACGCCCATGAGTGGAAGTGTGCTATGCTCTGTAGCTCTGTTTTAGAAAACAACATACAGTTCTCCAGAGAGGCTGTTGGCAATTTACATCCTGTCCATCGGTGTAACCTGGCTACCTTTTCTCCATGGCCTGTCCTGCATTTGTGATTTTTACACTATTTGTGGATGGCCTTTTTCACTGGAGGTAAGGGACACTTCTATGTAGTGCGGATTTTCAATGCCTGATGGCTTGCTTGGCCAAAAAGGGCGTATGCATTTTTTCCTGAATATATTCAAGAAAATACATATACTCCCTTTTCGGCCAAGGGCAACATTGTTGAAGTTCTGTCGCTTTTCATGTGCTTTAAAGATGACTCCAGTGTACCTCTTGAAATCTGTTTCCTTCAATTCTGCCTTGCATTCAAATCCTCTTCACTGCCTTACCTCAATATATTTCTGGATGATAGTTGTCCTTTAAAACTCTGCAAGTTTGTGAATTGCTGTGTCCCTGAGCTCCATTTTTCAACTCGCCTATTTGTGAGCTGGCTACAATACCGCAGGATGGCTTTAGGCCCTAGTCTGGTTCCGGGGTTTCAGGCTGAGCCTTTGGTTAATTCTTCTTCCTGATGGGAAACTAGAGTGGCATGTGCCCATTCAAACACCTACAACTAATCTCTCATTTGTTTCCCCTCTTCCTGTTCATCTTCTGCACAGTTTGCAAACTGTGCATAACAGGAGGGTAAAGGCGCTGACACTCCAAGTGGGGAGATTTTTAGTAATGCAGATGGAATGGTGAAGCCGAGCACGACGAAAGGAAAAATGAGCTACCTTTTAGAAAACTTTCCCAATTGCACAGTGTACCATCCACTGGGTTTCCCATGCATGTTTTAACTGTAGGAAGATTCCCTTAAACATGGAGAGTTGGGACCACTAGCATGGGTAGCACATAGTATTGCTCTAAGTGGTGTTCTTTTGCTCACACAACCTCAGCAATCTTGTCAGCCCCAAGTGTCCAGTCTTATGTCTCATCCAGTTGTGGGTGTAAAGGTGGTCAATCCAGGTGGGATCACAGGCCCTGAACGTAATTTGTAAGACTTTCTCTCTGTTTTGCTGTTTTTGCATTTTGCTTTAGAAACTTAATTTTATAAGGAGGTTTAGCTGAATTTCAGTGCTGAGTTCATGCCATTATACACACATATGATTCCTTTATGGAGACATGAGAATACATATGTTTTAAAATTCTTAGAGTCAGATATATTCCTCTGCAATGAATAGGGGGTGTTAAGACCAGTTCATTGTGCTGGGTGTAGGTGTTGTCTATTACATACTTGGTTTATGTAACGGTATCTGTGCTAATTTAAAACTGTGGTTTTATGCATCACCCCACCTCACCTTTCCCCTTAAGCAGGCAGAAGATTGTTTTCTAAATGTCTGACTCTGTTGTGTTTGTAATTCAGTTCATGTGTAGCCATGTGTACATTCACCCTATGAGTGATATGTTATGATAAGATTCGTTACTCTGTTATCTTTCCTAACTCAGTTCATGTGTAGCCATGCTTACAGGATCTTCATAAGTGATATCTTATGATAAGTTTCTTTTTCTGTGTGACTTATTTCACTTAGAATCATCGTACCTGAATCCACTCACTTTGCTGCTACTGGTCTTATGACATTGATTTCATGGCTGAGGGATATTCCATCGTACGTAAGTACCACAATGTTTTGAACCATTTTTATATTTCCTGGGATATTTAAGGTGTACCCAAGTTGAGGTTCTTGTAGTCAGTGCAGCCCTAAATTTGGAGGTGGCTCTTTCTTATTGATTTTCAGTTTTCCCAAGGTATATTCCCTAGACTGGAAGTGGCCTTGGCTCTGTAGCTCTGTTGTTTACTTGTTTTAGGGAACACAATGCACTCCTCCAGAGAGGCAGTTGGCAATTTACATCCTGCCCATTAGCCTAACAAGGCTCCCTGCTCTCCAGGGCCTGTCTTGCCTTTCTGGTTTTTACACATTTTTCGGATGTCCCTTTTGACCTGTGGGAAGTGATAGTTATTTGTAGTGCAGATTTGTATTGCCCGCTTGCTTGCTTGGCCAAAAAGGGCATATGCATTTTTTCCTGAATATATTCAGGAGAAAACGCATATGCCATTTTTGGCCAAGTGCATCATTGTTGAAGTTGTGCCCCTCTTCCTGTGCTTTAAAGGCGATTACAATGTACCTGTTGAAATCTATTTCCTGCTCTTCTGCCTCGCTTTCAAGTCCGCCTCGTTGCCTTCCCTCAACAGATTTTTGGACGATAGTTGTCGTTTATTACTGTGGCAGTTTGGGTATTGCTGTGTCCCTGAGCTCCGTTTTAAAACTCGCTATTTTGTGAGCTGACCGCAAATGCACAATTTTGGTTCAGGACTTATACTCGTTCTTGGCCGGCAAGCTGAGACTTTGGTTAATTCTTCTTCCTGACTGGAAAATACAGTGACATGTGCCTGTCCAAATGGCTAACAGCTACTATATCATTGGTTCACCCTCTTCCCAATCATCTTCTGCAAATTTTACAACCTGTGCGAACCAGGAGGTTAAAGGGGCCATCTCTCCAAGAGGGGAGATAGTAAAGCAGTTGGAAAGTTAAACCGGAGGATCAGGAGAGGGAATATTAGGAGAGTATTAGAAAACTTTCACCATCGCAGTGTGTCCATTCTCTAGGTTTACCGTACAGTTTATACCTGTAGTAATATTACATACAACAGGGAGAGTTGGGAAACATAGAATGGGTGGCACGCATTATTGCTTTAAAGGGTCTGCATTTGCTCACCAAATCTCACCAATCCTCTCAGTCCCAAGTGTCCAGCCTTATGCCATATCCAGCTGTCATTGTAGACAGGGTCATTCCAGGTTTCATCAGAGACCCTGAAGGAATTGTAAAGAATTTCCCTGTTTTTCAGTTTTGTTTTTGAAATTCCTTTTTATAGTGTGTTTGAGCTGATTCTCGCTGCCAAGTTTATGCCAGTCTGGACACACTTGATTCCCTTAAGGAGACATATCAATACATAGGTTTTAAGAATCTTACTAGTCAGATATATTACCCTGCGGGAAAAATGGGATTTTGAGTCCCTTTCACTGAGGAAGTTGTATGTCTTGTCTATTCCATAGTTGGTTTTTGGAACGGTCCCTGTGCTTATATCAAACTCTGGTTTTATGCATCACCCCACCTCTCCTTCCCCCTTAAGCAGGCATAAGAGTGTTTTCTAAATGTGAGACTCTGTTCTCTTTCCTAACTCACTTTATGTGTAGCCATGTTTACAGGAACTTCATAAGTGATATCTTATGATAAGTTTCTTTTTCTGTGTGACTTATTTCACTTAAAATCACCGTACATGAATCCACTCATTTTGCTGCTACTGGTCTTATGACATTGATTTCATGGCTGAGGGATATTCCATCGTACGTAAATACCACAATTTTTTAAACCATATTTATATTTCCTAGGATATTTCAGGTGTATCCAAGTTGAGGTTGTAGTAAGCAGTGCAGCCTTAAATATCGGGGTGGCTCTGTCTTATTGATTTTCAGTTTTCCCAAGGTATATTCCCTAGACTGGAAGTGCCCTTGTCTCTGCAGGTCTGTTGTTCACTTGTTTTAGGGAACACAATGCACTCCTCCAGTGAGGCAGTTGGCAATTTACATCCCACCCATCAGCATAACAAGGCTCCCTGTTCTCCAGGGCCTGTCTTGCCTTTCTGGTTTTTACACATTTTGTGGATGTCCCTTTTGACAGGTGGGAAGTGATTCTTGTATGTATTGCAGATTTGCATTGCCCGCTTGCTTGCTTAGCCATAATGGGCGTATGCGTTATCACCTGAATATATTCAGGAGAAAACGCATATGCCCTTTTTGGCCAAGTGCATCATTGTCGAAGTTGTGGCCCACATCCTGTGCTTTAAAGGTGATTCCAGCGTACCTCTTGAAATCTGTTTCCTGCTATTCTGCCTCGTTTGCAAGTCCGCCTCGTTGCCTTTCCTGAACAGATTTTTGGACGATAGTTGTTCTTTATTACTGTGCCAGGTTGTGAAATGCTGTGCCCCTGAAGTCCATTTTTCAACTCGTTTTTTGTGAGCTGAACGCAATACGAAATGTTTGGTTCAGTACATATACCGGTTCCCCGTGGGTGACGGAGACTTTTGTTAATTCTTCTTCCTACCGGGAAATTAGAGTGACATGTGCCCGTCCAAGTGCCTAACAGGTACACTCTCATGGGTTCTCCGTCTTCCGTTTCAACGTCTACCAAACTGGCAACCTGTGCGAACCTAGATGTTAAAGGGGCTGCCTCTGCCATTTGGGAGATGGATAGTAAAGCAGTTGGAAAGTCAAACCGGAGCACCAGGAGAGGGACTATTCATTGTGTTATAGAAACCTTTCATATTCACAGTGTGTCCATTGTCTAGGATTCCTGTACATGTTATATCTGTAGTAATATTCCCTTGAACCTGGAGAGTTGGGACCCATGCAATGGGGGCCATGCATTATTGCTTTAAAGGGTCTGCATTTGCTCACCCAATCTCACCAATCCTCTCAGTCCCAAGTGTCCAACCTTATGCCACATCCAGCTGCCATTGTAGGTAGCGTCATTCAACGTTTCATCAGAGACTCTGAAGGAATTGTAAAGAATTCCCCTGATTTTTGTTTTGTTTTTGAAATTCATTTTTATAGTGGGTTTGAGCTGATTCCCGCTGCCATGTTTATGCCTGTCTAGACACATTTTATTCCCTTAAGGAGACATATCAATACATAGGTTTTAAGATTCTTACTAGTCAGATATATTCCTCTGTCAGAAAAATGGGATTTTGCGTCCCTTTCACTGAGGAAGGTGTATGTCTTTCTTTTCCATTGTTGGTTTTTGGAACGGCAAGTGTGCTTATATCAAACTCTGATTTTATGCATCACCCTACCTCTCCTTCCCCCTTAAGCAGGCATAAGAGTGTTTTCTAAATGTGAGACTATGTTCTCTTTCCTAACTCAGTTCATGTGTAGCCATGTTTACAGGATCTTCATAAGTGATATCTTATGATAAGTTTCTTTTTCTGTGTGACTTATTTCACTTAGAATCACTGTACATGAATCCACTCATTTTGCTGCTACTGGTCTTATGACATTGATTTCATGGCTAAGGGATATTCCATCGTATGTAAGTAGCACAATTTTTTGAACCATTTTTATATTTCCTGGGATATTTCTGGTGTACCCAAGTTGAGGTTCTTGTAGTCAGTGCAGCCCTAAATTTGGAGGTGGCTCTTTCTTATTGATTTTCAGTTTTCCCAGTGTATATTCCCTAGACTGGAAGTGCCCTTGGTTCTGTTGCTCTGTTGTTTACTTGTTTTAGGGAACACATTACACTCCTCCAGTGAGGCAGTTGGCAATTTACATCCCGCCCCTCAGCATTACAAGGTTCCCTGTTCTCCATGGCCTGTCTTGCCTTTCTGGTTTTTACACATTTTGTGGATGTCCCTTTTGACCGGTGGGAAGTGATACTTCTTTGTAGTGCAGATTTGTATTGCCCGCTTCATTGCTTGGCCAAAAAGGGCGTATGCGTTTTCTCCTGAATATATTCAGGAGAAAACCTATACGCCCTTTTTGGACAAGTGCATCATTGTAGAAGTTGTGCCCCTCTTCCTGTGCTTTACCGGCAATTCCAACATACCTCTTGAAATCTGTTTCCTGCTATTTTGCCTCACTTTCAAGTCTGCCTCATTGCCTTCCCTCAATAGATTTTTGGATGATTGTTGTCCTTTATTACTGTGCCAGTTTGTGAATTGCTGTGACCCTGAGCTCCATTTTTCAACTCGTTTATTGTGAGCTGTACAGAAGTGAAAATTTTGGTTCAGGAACTATACTGGTTCCCGGTGGGTGGCTGAGACTTTTGTTAATTCTTCTTCCTGCTGGGAAATAAGAGTGACATGTGCCCATCCAAATGCCTAACAGCTACTCTCCCATTGGTTCTCCCTCTTCCTTTTCATCCTCTGCCAAATTGGCAACCTGAGCGAACCAGGAGGTTAAATGGGCTGTCTCTCCAAGTTGGGAGATTGATAATAAAGCGTTGGAAAGTCAAACTGGAGCACCAGGAGAGGTACTATTCTTTGAGTTTTAGAAACCTTTCATATTCACAGTGTGTCCATTCTCTAGGTTTCCTGTACATGTTATATCTGTAGTAATATTCCCTTCAACCTGCAGAGTTGGGACCCATGGAATGGGTGCCATGCATTTTTGCTTTAAAAGGTCTGCATTTGCTCACCCAATCTCACCAATCCTCTCAGTCCGAAGTGTCCAGCCTTATGCCACATCCAGCTGTCATTGTAGATAGGGTCATTCTTCGTTGCATCAGAACCCTTGAAGGAATTGTGTAAGAATATCGCTGTTTTATTTGTTTTGTTTTTCTAATTCATTCTTATAATGGGGTTGCGATGATTTTCCCTTAGTTGTTTATGCCGGTCTAGGCACACTTGATTCCCTTTCGGAGACATATCAATACATAGGTTTTAAGATTCTTACTCGTCAGATATATTCCTCTGCGGGAAATAGGTATTTTGAGTCCCGTTCACTGAGGAAGGAGTAGTTCTTGTCTATTCTGTATTTGGGTTATGGAACGGTACCAGTGTTAATATCAAACTCTGGTTTTATGCATCACCCCACCTCCCCTATCTCCTTAAGCAGTCATAAGAGTGTTTTCTAAATGTGAGACTCTGTTCTCTTTCCTAACTCATTTAATGTGTAGCCATGTTTACATTCCTTTCATAAGTGATATCTTATGCTGTTTCTTTTTCTGTGTGACTTATTTCACTTAGAATCATCGTACCTGAATCCAATCATTAGGCTCTTATTGGCCTTATTATATTGATTTCATGGCTGAGGGATATTCCATCATACATAAGTACCACAATTTCTTTACCATTTTTGTCTTTCCAGGGATATTTAAGGTGTCCCGAAGTCATGGTTCTTGTAAGGAGTGCTGCACTAAATTTTGTGGTGGCTGTGTTATTGATTTTAAATTTTCTGAAGGTATATTCCCTTGACTGGAAGTGCCTTAGGTTGTGAAGCTCTGTTGTTTACTTCTTTTAGGGAACACAATGCACTCCTCCAGACTGGCTGTTGTCAATATACGTCCCACCCATCAGCATAACAAGGCTCCCTGTTCTCCAGAACCTGTCTTGCCTTTCTGGTTTTTAGACATTTTACAGATGTCCCTTTTGACCAGTGGGAAGTGATACTTCTTTGTAGTGCAGATTTGCATTGCCCGCTTGCTTGCTTGGCCAAAAAGGGCGTATGCGTTTTCACCTGAATATATTCAGGTGAAAACGCATACGCCCTTTATGGACAATTCCATAATTTTCGAAGTTGTGATGCTTTTCCTGTGTTTAAAGGTGATTCCTATGTACTTCATGAAATCTGTTTCGTGCAATTCTGCCTCATTTTCACGTCCACCTCGTGGCTTTCCCTCAACAGAATATTTTAAGAGTAGTCCTTTATAACTCTGAATGTTAATGAATTGCTGTGCCTCTGAGCTCCATTTTTCAACTCGCGTTTTTGTGAGCTGACCACAAATCCATAATTTTGCTTCAGGACATATACTGGTTCCGGGGAGGGCAGGCTGAGAGTTTGGTAAATTCTTCTTCATGACGGGAAATTAGAGTGACATGTGGCCGTCCAAATGCCTATAGCTTCTCTCTCATTGGTTCACCCTCTTCCCTTATATCCTCTGCACACTCTGCCAACTGTGCGAACCAGGAAGTTATAGAGGCTGACTGTCCAAGTTGGGAGATTGATATTAAAGCAGTTGGAATGTCAAACTGGAGCACAAGGAGAGAAAAAAATTAGTAGAGTTTTAGAAACTTTTCACCATCAGAAGGTGTCCATTCTCTAGGTTTCCCATACATGTTATAACTGTAGTGATATTGCCTTCTACCTGGAGAGTTGGGAACCATGGAATGGGTGGCAGGCATTATTGCTTTAAAGGGTCTGCATTTTCTCACCCAATCTCACCAATCCTCTCAGTCCCAAGTGTCCAGCCTTTTGTCTCAGGCCACTGTGGATGTAGATGTGGTCAGTCCCAATTGCATCAGAGCCCCTTAATGAATTCTGTAAGGATTTCGCTGTTTTTGTGTTTTACTTTGAAATTTATTTTTATAATGGGCTTGAGCTGATTTTCACTGCCCTGTTAATGCCACTCTATACACTCTTGATTCCCTTACGGAGACATATAAATACATAGGTATTAAGATTCTTACTAGTCAGATATATTAATCTGCAGGGAATAGGGGATGTTGCGTTCACTTAACTGAGCAAGGAGTAGGTGTTGTCTATTACACATTTGTTTTATGGAACACTACCTGTGCAGATATCAAACTCTGGTTTTATGCAACAACCCACCTCACCTTTCCCCTTAAGCAGGCATAAGAGTTTTTTTTCCCTAAATGTGAGACTCTGTTCTGTTTTCTAATTCAGCTCATGTGTAGCCATGTTTACATTCCCTTCATAAGTGATAGCTTATGATAAGTTTCTTTTTCTGTATTTCTTATTTCCCTTAGAATTATCGTACCTTACTCCAGTCATTATGCTGCTACTGACTTTCTGACATTGATTCCATGGCTGAGGGATATCCCATGGTACGTATGTACCACAACTTCTTTATCCACTTTTGTCTTTCCTGGCACATTTAAGGTGTACTGAAGTAGATTTTTTGTAAACAAAGCAGCCCTAAACTTTGGGGTTGTTGTTTCTTGTAGATTTTCAGTTTTCCCAATGTATACGCCCATGAGTGGGAGTACCCTGAGCTCTGTAACTCAGTTATCAGATGTTTTAGGAAACACGATGGACTTGTGCAGAGTGGCTCTTGGCAATTTACGTCATTCCCATCAGCGTAACAAGTGTCACTGTTCCACACGGCTGTGCTGCATTTCTAGATTTTACAGTTATTTTGGGGATGTTCTGTTTGACCAGTGGGAAATGAGACTGATTTGTCATCCGGCTTTGCATTGCCCACCTGATTTGTTGGCCAAAATGTGCGTATGCATGTTTTCTTGAATATATTGTGGAAAAAGCACATACGCCCTTTTGGACAAGCGCATCATTATCGAAGTTGTGCCACATTAGCTGGGCTTAAAAACAATTCCTATCTACCTCTTCAAATATGTTTCCTGCAGTCCTGCCTCAATTTCCGTTCCTCCTCGTTTCCTTCCCTCAACAGAGTTTTGGACAATAGTTGTTCATTATAACTCTGAAACTTTGTGAATTCCTGAGACCCTGAGCTCCATTTTTCAACTCGCTTTTTTTCTGAGCCTTGCCACAAACCCGTAGGTTTGCTTCAGACCCTATCTGGGTTCTGAGGAGGCAGAATGAGGTTTGGGTTAACTCCTCTTCACGATGGGAAATTAGAGAGCCATGTGCCCATCCAAATGCTTAGCGCAAATCTCTCATTGGTTACACCTCTTCCCTTTCATCCTCCACAAAATTTGTGAACAGTGTGAAACATGAGGTTAAATGTGCTGATTCTCCAAGAGTGGAGATTAATAGTAAAGTGACTGGAATGGCAAACCCGAGCACAAGGAGAGGAAAAAGGTGGGTTTTAAAAAGCTGTCTGGATCACACGTTGTCCCATCCTCTGGGTTTCCCATGCAATTTTGAGCAGTATTAAGATTCCCTTGATTCTAGAGTGCTGGAACCCATAGAATGCGTTGCATGCCTTATTGCTTTGAATGGTCTGCATTTGCTCACAACCTCACCAATGCTCTCAGCCCCAAGTGTCCAACGTTATGTCTCATCCACCTGTGGGTGTAGATGTGGACAATCCAGGTTGCTTCAGAGCCCCTGAATGAATTGTGTAAGAATTTTGTTGTATTTGTGTATTGTTTTTTAAATTAATTTTTGTAACAGGGTTGAGCTGATGTTCACTGCCGTGTTTATGCCACTCTATACACGTTTGATTCCCTTACAGACATATTTGAAGACATAGGAATTAAAATTCATACTAGTCAGATATATTCCTCTGCAGGGAATAGGGGATGTTGAGTCCAGTTCACTAAGCAAGGAGTAGGTCTTGTCTATTACACGTTTGGTTTATGGAATTGTACCTGTGCTAATATTGAACTCTGTTTTTATGCACCACCTCACCTCACCTTTCCCTTTAAGCAGGTATAAGTGTTATTTTTTTCTAAATGTGAGACTCTGTTCTGTTTTCTAATTCAGCTCATGTGTATTCATGCTTACATACCCTTCATAAGTGATATCTTATGATAAGTTTCTTTTTCTGTGTTACTTATTTCACTTAGAAACATCGTACCTAAATCCAGTCATTATGCTGCTACTGACTTTATGACATTGGTTCCATGGCTGAGGGATATTCCATAGTATGTAAGTACCACAACTTCTTTATCTATTTTTTTTTTTCTGTCCTGGGATATTTAAGGTGTACTGAAGTCGATTTTGTTGTAAACAGAGCAGCCCTAAACTGTGGTTTGGCTGTTTCTTTTTGATTTTCTGTTTGTCCAATGTACTAGCCCATGAGTGGAAGTACCCTAGGCTCTGTAGCTCAGTTTTTAGATGTTTTAGGAAACACCATGGACTTCTCCAGAGTGGCTCTTGTCAATTTACATCCTGCCCATCATTGTCACAGGCCTTACTGTTCCACACAGCAGTGCTGCCTTTCTAGTGTTTACAATTTGTTTGGGTGTTCCGTTTAAACGGTTGGAAATGAGACTACTTTGTAGTGAGGAATTGCATTGCCCACTTGCTTCGTTGGTCACAAAGGGCATATGTGTGTTTAGTTAAATATATTGCGGGAAAACACATACGCCATTTTTGGCCAAGTGCATCGTGGTCAAAATTGTGCCACATTTCCTGTGCTTACAATGGGATTCCAGTCTACTTCTTGAAATATGTTTCCTGAAATCCTGCGTCGAATTAAACTCCTCATTGTTTCCTTCCTTCAACAGATTTTGGACGATAGTTGTCCATTATAACTCTGCAGGTTTGTGAATTCTAGAGAACCTGAGCTCAGTTTTTCAACTCGTTTTGTTTCTGAGCTGGCCACAAACCTGCAAGATTGCGTCAAGTCATATCCGTGTTCTGGTGCATCAGGCTGAACATTTGGTTTAATATACTTCATGATGGAAAATTAGAGTGGTGTGTGCCCATCGAAATGCTTACAGCATGTCTCTCATTGGTTCCCCCTGTTCCCTTTTAATCTCTGCACAAATTGCAAACTGTGTGAAACAGGAGGTTAAAGGCACTGACTCTCTAGGCAGGGAGATTTATAGTAAAGTGGCTGGAATGGTGAAAACGAGCACAAGGAGATGATAAAGGAGGTGTATTTTAGAAACCTGTCTGGATCACACGTTGTCCCATCCTCTGGGTTTCTCATGCATGTTTCAGCTGTAATAAGATTTCCTGGACCCCAGAGAGTTGGGACCCAAGCAATGGGTTGCACGCATTATTGCTTTAAATGGTCTGCATTTGCTCACAAAACCTCACCAATCCTCTCAGCCCCATGTGTCCGGCCTTATGTCTCATCCAGCTGTGGGTGTAGATGTGGTCAATCCCAATTGCATCAGAGAATCTTAACGAATTCTGTAAGGATTTCACAGTTTTTGTGTTTTAGTTTGAAATTTATTTTTATAATGGGGATGAGCTGATTTTCACTGCCCTGTTTATGCCACTCTATACACTCATGATTACCTTAAGGAGACATATCAATACATAGGTATTAAGAATCCTACTAGTCAGATATATTAATCTGCAGGGAATAGGGGATGTTGTGTTCAGTTCACTGAGCAAGGAGTAGGTCTTGTCTATTACACATTTGTTTTATGGAACGCTACCTGTGCTAATATCAAACTCTGGTTTTATGCATCAACCTACCTCACCTTTCCACTTAAGCAGGCATAAGAGTTTTTTTCCCCTAAATGTGAGACTCTGTTCTGTTTTCTAATTCAGCTCATGTGTAGCCATGTTTACATTCCCTTCATAAGTGATAGCTTATGATAAGTTTCTTTTTCTGTATTTCTTATTTCCCTTAGAATCATCGTACCTTAATCCACTCCTTTTGCTGCTACTGTCTTTATGACATTGATTCCATGGCTGACGGGTATCCCATAGTACGTAAATACAACAACTTCTTTATACACTTTTGTCTTTCCTGGCATATTTAAGGTGTACTGAAGTCGATTTTTTTCTAAACAAAGCAGCCCTAAATTTTGGGGTTGTTTTTTCTTGTTGATTTTCAGTTTTCCCAATGTATACGCCCATGAGTGGGAGTACCCTGAGCTCTGTAGCTCAGTTATCAGATGTTTTAGGAAACACGATGGACTTGTGCAGAGTGGCTGTTGGCAATTTACATCCCTCCCATCAAGGTAACAAGTGTCACTGTTCCACACGGCTGTGCTGCGTTTCTAGATTTTACATTTTTTTGGATGTTCTGTTTGAACAGTGGGAAATGAGACTTATTTGTAGTCCATCTTTGCATTACCCACTGGATTTGTTTGCCAAAATGTGCGTATGCGTGTTTTCTTGAATATATTGAGGAAAAAGCACATACGCCCTTTTGGACAAGTGCATCATTGTCGAAGTTGTGGCACATTTCCTGGGCTTAAACGCAATTCTTATCTACCTCTTCAAATATGTTTCCTGCAGTCCTGCCTCAATTTCCGGTCCTCCTCGTTTGCTTCCCTCAACAGATTTTTGGACGATAGTTGTCCATTATAACTCTGAAAGTTTGTGAATTCCTGAGACCCTGAGCTCCATTTTCCAACTCGCTTTTTTTCTGACCTTGCCACAGACCCGTAGGTTTGTTTCAGGCCCTATCTGCGTTCTGAGGCGGCAGAATGAGGTTTGGGTTAACTCTTCTTCATGATGGGAAATTAGAGTGCCATGTGCCCGTCGAAACGCAAATCTCTCATTGGTTCCACCTCTTCCCTTTCATACTCCACACAATTTGTGAACAGTGTGAAATATGAGGTTAAATGTGCTGATTCTCCAAGAGGGGAGATTAATAGTAAAGTGACTGGAATGGCAAACCCGAGCACAGGAGAGGAAAAAGGAGGGTTTTATAAAGCTGTCCGGATCACACGTTGTCCCATCCTCTGGGATTCCCATGCATTTTTGAGCAGTAATAAAATTCCCTTGAATCCAGACTGTTGGGACCCATGGAATGGGTTGCATGCCTTATTGCTTTAAATGGTCTACATTTGCTCACAACCTCACCAATGCTCTCAGCCCCAAGTGTCCATCGTTATGTCTCATCCACCTGTGGGTGTAGATGTGGTCAATCCACGTTGCTTCAGAGCCCCTGAATGAATTTTGTAAGAATTTTGTTGTATTGGTGTATAGTTTTTTAAATTAATTTTTATAATAGGGTTGAGCTGATGTTCACTGCCGTGTTTATGCCACTCTATTCACGTTTGATTCCCTTACGGACATATTTGAATACATAGGAATTAAAATTCATACTAGTCAGATATATTCCTCTGCAGGGAATAGGGGATGTTGAGTCCAGTTCACTGAGCAAGGAGTAGGTCTGGTCTATTACACGTTTGGTTTATGGAATTGTACCTGTGTTAATATCAAACTCTGTTTTTATGCACCACCCAACCTCACCTTTCCTTTTAAGCAGATATAAGTGTTATTAATATCTAAATGTGAGACTCTGCTCTTTTTTCTATTTCAGCTCATGTGTATCCATGTTTATATACACTTCATAAGTGTTATCTTATGATAAGTTTCTTTTTCTGTGTTACTTATTTCACTTAGAAACATCGTACCTAAATCCAGTCATTATGCTGCTACTGACTTTATGACATTGGTTCCATGGCTGAGTGATATTCCATAGTATGTAAGTATCACAACTTCTTTTTTTTTTTTTTTTTTTTTTGCGGTATGCGGGCCTCTCACTGTTGTGGCCTCCCCCGTTGCGGAGCACAGGCTCCGGACGCGCAGGCTCCGGACACGCAGGCTCAGTGGCCATGGCTCACGGTCCCAGCCGCTCCGCGGCATATGGGATCCTCCCAGACCGGGGCACGAACCCGTATCCCCTGCATCAGCAGGCGGACTCTCAACCACTTGCACCACCAGGGAGGCCCTACAACTTCTTTATCTTTTTTTTTATGTCCTGGGATATTTAAGGTGTACTGAAGTCGATTTTGTTGTAAACAGAGCAGCCCTAAACTGTGGTGTGGCTCTTTCTTGTTGATTTTCTGTTTGTCCAATGTATTAGCCCATGAGTGGAAGTACCCTTGGCTCTGTAGCTCTGTTTCCAGATGTTTTAGGAAACACCATGGACTTCTCCAGAGTGGCTCTTGTCAATTTACATCCCGCCCATCATTGTCACAAGACTTCCTGTTCCACACAGCTGTGCTGCCTTTCTAGTGTTTACAATTTGTTTGGATGTTCTGTTTAACCGGTTGGAAATGAGACTACTTGGTAGTGAGGATTTGCATTGCCCACTTGCTTGGTTGGTCAAAAAGGGCATATGCGTGTTTACTTAAATATATTGCGGGAAAACACATACGCCATTTTTGGCCAAGTGCATCGTTGTCAAACTTATGCCACATTTCCTGTTCTTAAAATGTGATTCCAATCTACTTCCTGAAATATGTTTCCTGAAATCCTGCATCTAATTAAAGTCCTCATTGTTTCCTTCCTTCAACAGATTTTCCACGATAGTTGTCCATTATAACTCTGCAGGTTTTTGAATTCTAGAGAACCTAAGCTCAGTTTTTCAACTCGCTTTGTTTGTGAGCGGCCAAAAACCCGCAAGATTGCATCAAGTCATATCTGTGTTCTGGTGCATCAGGCTGAGAATTTGGTTTAATATATTTCATGATGGGAAATTAGAGTGGTGCGCGCCCATCGAAATGCTTACAGCATGTCTCTCATTGTTTCCCCCTATTCCCTTTTAATCTCTGCACAAATTGCAAACTGTGTGAAACAGGAGGTTAAAGGCACTGACTCTCTAGGCAGGGAGATTTATAGTTAAGTGGCTGGAATGGTGAACCCGAGCACAAGGAGATGATAAAGGAGGTGTATTTTAGAAACCTGTCTGGATCACAGGTTGTCCCATCCTCTGTGTTTCTCATTCATGTTTCAGCTGTAATAAGATTCCCTGGAACCCAGAGAGTTGGGACCCAAGGAATGGGTTGCAAGCATTATTGCTTTAAATTGTCTGTATTTGCTCACAAACTCTCATCAATCCTGTCAGCCCCATGTGTCCAGGCTTATGTCCCATCCAGCTGTGGGTTTAGATGTGGTCAGTCCCAATTGCATCAGAGCCCCTTAACTAATTCTGTAAGGATTTCACTATTTTTGTGTTTATGTTTGTAATTTGATTTTATAGTGGGCATTAGCTGATTTTCACTGCCATGTTTCTGCCACTCTATACACTCTTGATTCCCTTACGGAGACATATCAATACATAGGTATTAAGATTCTTACTAGTCACATATATTAATCTGCAGGGAATTGGGGATGTTGCGTTCAGTTCACTGAGCAAGGTGTAGGTCTTGTCTATTACACATTTGTTTTATGGAACGCTACGTATGCTAATATCAAACTCTTGTTTTATGCATCAACCCACCTCACCTTTACCCTTAAGCAGGCAGAAGAGTATTTTTTTCCCTAAATGTGAGACTCTGTTCTGTTTTCTAATTCAGCTCATGTGTAGCCATGTTTACATTCCCTTCATAAATGATAGCATATGATAAGTTTCTTTTTCTGTGTTACTTATTTCCCTTAGAATCATCGTACCTTAATCCAGTCCTTTTGCTGCTACTGTCTTTATGACATTGATTCCATGGCTGAGGATTATCCCATAGTACGTAAATACAACAACATCTTTATCCACTTTTGTCTTTCCTGGCATATTTAAGGTGTACTGAAGTCGATTTTTTTCTAAACAAAGCAGCCCTAAATTTTGGGGTTGTTTTTTCTTGTTGATTTTCAGTTTTCCCAATGTATACTCCCATGAGTGGGGATACCCTGAGCTCTGTAACTCAGTTATCAGATGTTTTAAGAAACACGATGGACTTGTGCAGAGTGGCTGTTGGCAATTTACATCCTTCCCATCAACGTAACAAGTGTCACTGTTCCACACGGCTGTGCTGCGTTTCTAGATTTTACATTTTTTTTTGGATGTTCTGTTTGACCAGTGGGAAATGAGACTTATTTGTAGTCCAGCTTTACATTACCCACTGGATTCGTTTGCCAAAATGTGCGTATGCGTGTTTTTTTGAATATATTGAGAAAAAGCACATACGCCCTTTTGGACAAGTGCATCATTGTCGAAGTTGTGGCACATTTCCTGGGCTTAAACGCGATTCTTATCTACCTCTTCAAATATGTTTCCTGCAGTCCTGCCTCAATTTCCGGTCCTCCTCGTTTGCTTCCCTCAACAGATTTTTGGACGATAGTTGTCCATTGTAACTCTGAAAGTTTGTGAATTCCTGAGACCCTGAGCTCCATTTTCCAACTCGCTTTTTTTCTGACCTTGCCACAGACCTGTAGGTTTGTTTCAGGCCCTATCTGCGTTCTGAGGCGGCAGAATGAGGTTTGGGTTAACTCTTCTTCATGATGGGAAATTAGAGTGCCATGTGCCCGTCGAAACGCAAATCTCTCATTGGTTCCACCTCTTCCCTTTCATACTCCACACAATTTGTGAACAGTGTGAAATATGAGGTTAAATGTGCTGATTCTCCAAGAAGGGAGATTAATAGTAAAGTGACTGGAATGGCAAACCAGATCACAAGGAGAGGAAAAAGGAGGGTTTTATAAAGCTGTTCTGATCACACATTGTCACATCCTCTGGGTTTCCCATGCATTTTTGAACAGTAATAAGATTCCCTTGAATCTAGAGTGTTGGGACCCATGGAATGGGTTGCATGCCTTATTGCTTTAAATGGTCTGCATTTGCTCACAACCTCACCAATGCTCTCAGCCTCAAGTGTGCAGCATTATGTCTCATCCACCTGTGGGTGTAGATATGGTCAATCCAGGTTGCTTCAGAACCCCTGAATGAATTTTTTAAGAATTTGGTTGTATTTGTGTATTGTTTTTTAAATTAATTTTTATAATAGGGTTGAGCTGATGTTCACTGCCATGTTTATGCCACTCTATACACGTTTGATTCCCTTACAGACATATTTGAATACATAGGAATTAAAATTCGTACTAGTCAGATATATTCCTCTGCAGGGAATAGGGGATGTTGAGTCCAGTTCACTGAGCAAGGAGTAGGTCTTGTCTATTACATGTTTGGTTTATGGTATTGTACCTGTGCTAATATCAAACTCTGGTTTTATGTACCACCCCACCTCACCTTACCCTTTAAGCAGATATAAGAGTTATTTTGTTCTAAATGTGAGACTTTGTTCTGTTTTCTATTTCAGCTCATGTGTATCCATGTTTATATAACCTTAATAAGTAATACCTTATGATAAGTTTCTTGTTCTGTGTTACTTATTTCACTTAGAAACATCGTACCTAAATCCAGTCATTATGCTGCTACTGGCTTTATGATATTGATTCCATGGCTGAGGGATTTCCCATAGTATATAAGTGCCTGGAATGGTGAACCTGAGCAAAAGGAGAGGAAAAAGGAGGTGTATTTTAGAAAGATATCCGGTTCACACGTTGTCCCATCCTCTGGGTTTCCCATGCATGTTTTAGCTCTAATAATATTCTCTGGACCCCAGAGAGTTGGGACTCAAGGAATAGGTTGCACACATTATTGCTTTAAATGGTCTGCAGTTGCTCACACAACCTCACCAATCCTCTCAGTCCCAAGTGTCCAGCCTTATGTCTCATCCAGCTGTTGGTGTAGATGTGGTCAGTCCCAATTGCATCAGAGGCCCTTAACAAATTCTGTAAGGATTTCGCTGTTTTTGTGTTTTAGTTTGAAATTTATTTTTATAATGGGCTTGAGCTGATTTTCACTGCCCTGTTAATGCCACTCTATACACTCTTGATTCCCTTCCGGAGACATATCAATACATAGGTATTAAGATTCTTACTAGTCACATATGTTAATCTGCAGGGAATAAGGGATGTTGAGTTCAGTTCACTGAGCAAGGAGTAGGTCTTGTCTATTACACATTTGTTTTATAGAACGCTACCTGTGCTAATATCAAACTCTGGTTTTATGCATCAACCCACCTCACCTTTCCCCTTAAGCAGGCAGAAGAGTTTTTTTTTCCCTAAATGTGAGACTCTGTTCTGTTTTCTAATTTAGCACATTTGTAGCCATGTTTACATTCCCTTCATAAGTGATAGCTTATGATAAGTTTCTTCTTCTGTTTTACTTATTTCCCTTAGAATCATCCTACCTTAATCCAGTCCTTTTGCTGCTACTGTCTTTATGCCATTGATTCCATGGCTGAGGGATATCCCATAGTACGTAAGTACCACGACTTCTTTATCCACTTTTGTCTTTCCTGGCATATTTATGGTGTACTGAAGTCGATTTTTTTGTAAACAAAGCAGCCCTAAATTTTGGTGTTGTTGTTTCTTGTTGATATTAAGTTTTCCCATTGTTTACGCCCATGAGTGGGAGTACCCTGAGCTCTGTAGCTCAGTTATCAGATGTTTTAGGAGACACGATGGACTTGTGCAGAATGGCTCTTGGCAGTTTACGTCCTTACCATCAGCGTAACAAGTGTCACTGTTCCACACGGCTGTGCTGCATTTCTAGATTTTACAATTTTCTGGGAGGTGTTCGGTTTGACCATTGGCAAATGAGACTTATTTGTAGTCTGGCTTTGCATTCCCCACTAGATTCGTTGGCCAAAATGTGCGTATGCGTGTTTGCTTTTATATATTGTGGAAAAAGCACATATGCCCTTTTGGACAAGTGCATCATTGTCGAAGTTGTGCCACATTTCCTTGGCTTAAATGTGATTCCTATCTACATCTTCAAATATGTTTCCTGCTGTCCTGCCTCAATTTCCCGTCCTTATCGTTTCCTTCCCTCAACAGATTTTTGTATGATAGTTGTCCAGTATAACTCTGAAAGTTTGTGAATTCCTGAGACGCTGAGCTCCATTTTTCAACTCGCTTTTTTTCTGAGCTTGGCACAGACCCGTAGGTGTGCTTCAGGCCCTATCTGGGTTCTGAGGCGGCAGAATGTGGTTTGGGTTAACTCTTCTTCCTGATGGGGAATTAGAGTGGCATGTGCCCGTCCAAATGCTTACAGCATGTCTCTCATTGGTTCCCCCTATTCCCTTTTAACCTCCACACAATTGGCAAACTGTGTGAAACAGGAGGTTAAATGTGATGACTCTCTAAACGGGGACATTTATAGTAAAGTCACTGGAATGTTGAACCCGAACACAAGGAGAAAAAAAGGTGTGTTTTACAAACCTTTCCAGATCACACGTTGTCCTATCCTCTGGGAATCCCATGCATGTTTTAGCTGTAATAAGGTTCCGTGGACCCCAGAGATTTGGGACACATGGAATGGGTTGCATGCATTATTTCTTTAAATGGTCTGCATTTGCTCACACAACCTCAGCAATCCTCTCAGCCCCAAGTGTCCAGACTTATGTCTCATCCAGCTGTGGGTGTAGACGTTGTCAGTCCAGATTGCATCTGAGGCCCTTAACGAATTCTGTAAGGATTTTTCTGTTTTTGTGTTTTGTTTTTGAAATTTATCTTTCTAATGGTGTTGAGCTGATTTTCACTGCCGTGTTTTTGGCACTCTATACACCCTTGATTCCCTTACGGAGACATATCGAAACAGAGGTATTAAGATTCTTACTAGTCAGATATATTAATCTGCAGGTAATACGGGATGTTGAATTCAGTTCACTGAGCAAGGAGTAGGTCTTGTCTATTACACATTTGTTTTATGGATGGTACCTGTGCTAATATCAAACTCTGGTTTTATGCATCAGCCAACATCCCCTTTCCCCTTAAGCAGGGATAAGAGTTTTTTTCTAAATGTGAGACTCTTTTCTATTTCCTAATTCAGCTCCTGTGTAGCCATGTTTAAATTCCCTTCATAAGTGATATCTTATGATAAGGTTTTTTTCCGTGTTACTTATTTCCCTAAGAATCATTGAACCTAAATCCAGTCATTATGCTGCTATTGGCTTTATGATATTGATTCCCTGGCTGAGGGATTTCCCATCCTACATAAGTACCACAACTTCTTTATCAACTTTTTTCTTTCCTTGGATATTTGAGGTGTACCGAAGTTTACTTCTTGTAAACAGAGCAGCCCTAAACTTTGGGGTGGCTGTTTCTTGTTAATTTTCAGTTTTCCCAATGTACAGGCCCATGAGTGGAAGTACCCTAAGCTCTGTAGCTCAGTTTTCAGATGTTTTAGGAAACACCATGGACTTCTCCAGAGTGGCTCTTGGCAACTGACATCCCTCCCATCAGCGTAACAAGGCTCACTGTTCCACAAGGCTGTGCTGCATTTCTAGATTTTACAAATTTGGGGGGATATTCTGTTTGACCAGTGGTAAATGAGACTTATTTGTAGTGAAGATTTGCATTGCCCACTTGTTTCATTGGGCAAAATGTGTGTTTGTGTGTTTTCTTGAATATATTGAGGAAGAAACACATACGCCCTTTTGGCCAAGTGCATCATTGTCGAAGTTGTGCCATATTTCCTGTGCTTAAAAGGCGATTCCTATCTACCTCTTCAAATATGTTTCCTGCAGTCCTGCCTCAATTTCCGGTCCTCCTCGTTTCCTTCCATCAACAGATTTTTGGACGATAGTTGTCCATTATAACTCTGAAAATTTGTGAGTTCCTGTGAACCTGAGCTCCATTTTTCAACTCGCTTGTTTTCTGAGCTTGCAACGAACCTACATGATTGCTTCAGGCCCTATCTGGGTTCTGGGGTGGCAGGCTGAGGTTTGGGTTAACTCTTCTTCTTGATCGGACATTAGAGTGACATGTGCCCGTCCAAATGCTTACAGCAATTCTCTCCTTGATTCCACCTCTTCCCTTTCATCCTCCACACAATTGGTGAACACAGTGAAACATGAGGATAAATGAGCTGACTCTCCAAGAGGGGAGATTAATAGTAAAGTGACTGGAATGGCAAACCCGAGCACAAGGAGAGGAAAAAGGTGGAGCGTTTTAGAAAGCTGTCCAGATCACACGTTGTCCCATCCTCTGGGTTTCCCATGCATGTTTCATCTGTAATAACATTCCCTTGAATCTAGAGTGTTGGGACCCATGGAACGGGTTGCATGCATTATTGCTTTAAATGGTCTGCATTTGCTCACAACCTCACCAATGCTCTCAGCCCCAAGTGTCCAGCGTTATGTCTCATCCAGCTGTGGGTGTAGATGGGTCAATCAAGGTTGCTTCAGAGACCCTGAATGAATTTTGTAAGAATTTTGCTGTTTTTGTGTACTGTTTTTGAAATTAATTTTTATAATGGGGTTGAGCTGATGTTCACTACCGTATTTATGCCACTCTATGCACCCTTGATTCCCTTACGGAGATATTTGAGTACATAGGAATTAAAATTCATACTAGTCAGATATATTCTTCTGCAGGGAATAGGGGATGTTGAGTCCAGTTCACTGAGCAAGGAGTAGGTCTTGTTTATTACACGTTTGGTTTATGGAATTGTACCTGAGCAAATATCAAACTCTGGTTTTATGCATCACCCCACCTCACCTTTCCCTTTAAGCAGATATAAGAGGGTTTTTTTTCTAAATATAAGACTGTTCTGTTTTCTAATTCAGCTCATGTGTAGCCATGTTTACATGCACTTCATAAGTGATATCTTATGAGAAGTTTCTTTTCCTTTGTTACTTATTTCACTTAGAAACATCGTACCTAAATCCAGTCATTATGCTGCTACTGGCTTTATGACTTTGATTCCATGGCTGAGGGGTATACCATAATATGTAAGTACCACAACTTCTTTATCATTTTTTTTCTTTGCTCGGATATTTAAGGTGTACTGAAGTCGATTTTCTTGTAAACAGAGGAGCCCTAAATTTTGGGGTGGCTGTTTCTTTTTGATTTTCTCTTTGCCCAATTTATTAGCCCATGAATGCAAGTACCCTTGGCTCTGTAGGTCTGTTTTTAGATGTTTTAGGAAACACCATGGACTTCTCCAGAGTGGTTCTTGTCAATTTACATCCCACCCAGCAGCGTCACAAGACTCCCTGTTCCACACAGCTGTTCTGCCTTTCTAGTTTTTACAATTTTTTTGGATGTTCTGTTTGACCGGTGAGAAATGAGACTTCTTTGCGGATTTGCATTGCCCACTTGCTTGGTTGGCCAAAAAGGGCAAATGTGTGTTTTCTTGAATATATTGCTAGAAAACACATATGCTATTTTTGCCCAAGTGCATCATTGTCTAAATTGGGCCCCATTTCCAGTGCTTAAAATGTGATTCCAATCTACTTCTTGAAATATGTTTCCTGCAATCATGCCTCAATTTCAAGTCCTCCTCGTTTCTTTCCTTCAAGGGATTTTGGACGATAGTTATCCATTATAAATCTGCATGTTTGTGAATTCCTGAGAACCTGAGCTCCATTTTTCAACTCGCTTTGTTTGTGAGCTAGCCACAATCCTTCAGGATTGTGTCAGTCCATATCAATGTTCTGGTGCGGCAGGGTGAGCATTTGGTTAACTCTTCTTCGTGATGGGAAATTAGAGTGGCATGTGCCCATCCAAATGCTTACAGCATGTCTCTCATTGTTTTCCCCTATTCCCTTTTAATCTCTGCATAAATTGCAAACTGTGTGAAACAGGAGGTTAAAGGCGCTGACTCTCTAAGCGGGGAGATTTATAGTAAAGTCGCTGGAATGTTGAACCCGAGCACAATGAGAGGAAAAAGAAGTGTGTGTTAGAAACCTATCCAGATTACACGTTGTCCCATCCTCTGGGATTCCCATGTATGTTTTAGCTGTAATAAGATTCCTTCGATCCCAGAGATTTGGGACACATGGAATGGGTTGCACACATTATTGCTTAAATGGTCTGGATTTGCTCACAGAACCTCACCAATCCTCTCAGCCCCAAGTGCCCAGCCTTATGTCTCATCCAGCTGTGATTGTAGAGGTGGTCAGTCCTGATTGCATAAGAGCCCCTGAATGAACTTCGTAAGAATTTCCCTGCTTTTTTTGTTTGTTTTTGCAATTTATTTTTATAATGGGGTTAAGCTGATTTTCACTGCCATGTTTATGCCACTCTATACACCCTTGATTCCCTTACGGAGACTTATCAATACAGAGGTATTAAGATTCTTACTAGTCAGATATATTAATCTGCAGGAAACAGGGGATGTTGAGTTAAGTGCACTGAGTAAGGAGTAGGTCTTGTCTATTACACATTTGTTTTATGGAACGGTATCTGTGCTAATATCAAACTCTGGTTTTATGCGTCAACCCACCCCACCTTTCCCCTTAAGCAGGCATAAGAGATTTTTTTTCTATATGTGAGACTTTGTTCTGTTTTCTAATTCATCTCATGTGTAGCCATGTATACATTCCCTTCGTAAGTGATATCATATGATCAATTTCTTTTTCTGTGTTACTTATTTCCCTTAGAATCATCGTACCTTACTCCAGTCATTATGCTGCTACTGTCTTTTTGACTTTCATTCCATTACTGAGGTATATACCATAGTGCATAAGTACCACAATTTCTTTATTCACTTTTGTCTTTCCTGGGATATTTAATGTGTACTGAAGTCGATTTTTTTTGTATACAAAGCAGCCCTAAACTTTGAGGTGGCTGTTTCTTGTTGATATTTAGTCTTCCCAAGTTATATGCCCGTGAGTGGAAGTCCCCTATGCTCGGTAGCTTTGTTTTTTAGATGTTTTAAGAAACACCATACTCTTCTCCAGAGCAGCTCTTGGATATTTATACCCCACCCATCAGCGTGACAAGGCTCCTTGTTCTCCATGGTCCCTCCTGCATTTCTGGTTTGTACACTTTATTCTGATGGCCCTTCTGAGCAGTGGAAATAGAGACTTCTTTGTTGTGCAGTTTTGCATTGCTCACTTGCTTGGTTGTCCAAAAACAGTGTATGTGTTTTTTCCTGAAGGTATTCAGCAAAAAACGCAGACACCCCTTTGCCCAAATGCATTGTTTTAGAAATGCGGATGCTTTTCATGTGCTTTAAATGTGAGTCCAATCCATCTCTTGAAATCTGTTTCCTGCAATTCTGTCTCTCATTCAGATCCTCTTCGTTGCCTTACCTGAATATATTTTTGGACGTTGGTTATCATTAATATTTTTACAGGTCTTTGAATTACCTGCCCCTGAGCTCCATTTTTCAACTCGCTTTTTATGTGAGCTGGCCGGCAAGCCACTGGATTGCTTCAGACCCTATTCTGGTTGTGGGGAGGCAGGCTGAGCTTTTGGTTAATTCTTCTTCCTAATGGGAAATTAGAGTGACATGTGCCTGTCGAAACTCCTACAGCTAGTCTCTCATTGGTTCCCCCTCTTCCCGTTCATCCTCTGCACAAATAGCAAACTCTGTGAAACAGGAGGTTAAAGGTGCTGATTCTCCAAGTGAGGAGATTGTTAATAACAAGGCTGGAATGGCGAACCCCAGCACCAGGAGATCAAAAATGAGGTGCATTTTAGACACCTTTCCTGATCACACGGTGTACATTTGTCTCGGTTTCCCATGCATGTTTTCACTGTAGGAAGATTCCCTTGAACCTGCAGATTTGGGACCCATGGAATGGGTACCAGGAAGTATTACTTTAAAAGGTATGCATTTCCTCACCCAGCCTCTCTAACATCTCTTAGTGTGCATAGCTTCCTGCCTTATATATCATCCTGCTGTGTGTCTAGATGTGTTCAATCCATGTTACATCGTAGCCCTTCAACAAAAGTTGTAAAAATTTTTGTGTGTTTCACTGTTTTTACAAATATTTTAATATTTATTATTATATTGGTTACAACTGATTTTCAAAGCTCTGTTTTTTGCTGCTGTACATCCACTTGATTCATGTACTATGAGACATCAATAAATTATTTTTCAGATTCTTACCAGTCATATATATTATTTTCCAGTGATTTGAGTGCGCTGAGTGCAGTTCTTTGAGGTACCTTTTATGCCTTGTCGATTACTCAATTTGGTACTTGGAACAGTATCTTTGCTAATTTCAACCTCCTGGGTAATGCCTCACCCTTCTCCACCTTTCCCATTTAGCAGCCTTATGTCTGATTTTACATATTTGACTATGTTTCTTTTTTTCATTTATTTCATGTGTAGCCATTTTTCATTCCACCTTTAAGTGACATCTTATGATATGTGTCTTTTTCTTTCTGACATATGTCACTTAGAACGATCGTATGTAACTCCTCCAGAGTTGTTACAACTAACCTTATTCCATTGATTTCTGGCTGAGTAATATTCCACTCTACATAAGTACCACATCTCTTTTATCCCTTTTATGCTTTCAGGAACATTTAGGTTATATCCAAGTCGAGGCTCTTTTTAACAGAGTAGTGGTAAACGTTGGGGGGCCTGTTTCCTGTTGATTTTTCTTTTTCGCAAGGTATACGCCCATGAGTGCAAGTGCCCTATGCTCTGTAGCTCATTTTTTACATGTTTTACAAAAACAGTACACTTCTTTACACTGGCCATTGGCAAATTACATTTCCACTATCAGCCTCACAGGGCTCCCTTTTCTCCCCACCCCATCCTGCATTTCTGGTATTTACACGTTATGTGGATGGCCCTTCTGACTGATGTGAAGTGATACATTTTGTAGTATTGATTTCCAGTGCCCACCTGTTTGGTTGGATAAAAAGTGTGTATGGCCTTTACTTGAATATATTCAGAAAAAACTGCATACGCCTTTTTTGGCCAACTGAATCATTGGTGATGTTCAGCACCTTTTCTTGTGCTTTAATGGGGAGTCCTTTCGACCTCTTCAAATCTCTTTCCTGCCACTCTCCCTTGCTTACAAGTCCTTTTCTGTGACTTACCTCAAGACATTTTTCGACGATAGATATTTTCAACTCTGCAGTTTCATGAATTTTAGTGCCCCTGAGTTCCATTTTTCAACTTGTGTTTTTGGAAACTGGCCACAAAACACCGGGATTTCCTCTAGCCCTATTCTGTTTCCGTGGTCAATTCTAGCCTTTGATGAATTTGCCTTCTGGATTGGAAATTAGAGTGGCATGTACCTGTCTGAACACCTAGGACTTGTCTTTAATTTTTTCTCATCCTTCCGCTTCATCCTCTGGACAAATTCCAAACTGTGAGCAACAGGATATGGACAGTGCTGATATCCCGAAGTGAGGAGATTGTTAGCAAACATGCTGGGGGGGTGAACCCGAGCACCAGGCGACAAGGAGATGAGGTGCCTTTTCCAAACTCTTTCCGATCAAATGGTGTACCATCCTCTAGGTGTGACAGGTATGTTTTAACAGTAGGAAGGGTCCCGTGAATGTAAGGGGAACACCAGGGATTTTTCCAAATCAGTGCCTCCCCGAACCCCAAACTGGGGAATTTGTAAGCTATGGCTACACGTATGTCCATTAAGGGCCTTGTGAAATAGGCAGAGTCCGAACTTTAGATGATTGAAGTCTTCAGGTTCAGAAACACTCATCTTTGGCCTCGCTTAGTTTACATTTTATCTGTCATTTATAGATGATGTCGATAAAAATATCTATTCTTTTTCAGATTATTTCGCTTTATAGGTTATTTCAAAATATTCACTGTAGTTCCCTGTGCTGTACAGTAGTTCCTTGTTGATGATCTATTTTATACATAGCAGTGTGTATGTGTTAATCCCAAACTGTTAATTTATCCCTCCTGCTACCTTTCCCCTTTGGTAATAATAAATTATAAGGTTTTATACTTCTCATAAATGGGGGAGATGAAAGAGGTATCATTATCAATGGAAAAGCATTGAAAACATGATTGAAGCTTCAGCCAAGAGTATTCGATGTACATCCTTGGAAATAAATCACTTCATTTCTCTAATGTTGACCTGACAAATAAGACAGACGTCTTCACTAAACTTGCTTATAGGAAAGTGATGGAAATATCAAATGTTAGTCTTAAAAACATCTTATTTTACCCGAGCATTATACACTGCTCTATGTTAACTACAGTTTGGCTCACACACCTGTTCATTGAAGTTACAATGTTCTCAATTTCTGTTACTGATCCTCCAGAGTGGACCCCAACAGGAGTCCCCCTGCCCAGTGTCATTGGAGCCAACAGATCAAGACTGAGTTTGGTTCAGGAGCAAAGGAAACTTTATATTTTGAAAACAGAATGGAGAGGTGAGAGTGTGCTCTCCCCCACTGGCTGTGTGCTGGGCTGCTGTGTAGGGATCCCTATACCATCAGCAGGAGGGAGGGTATGGAGCTCTCGAGGGCCGGGTTCCCTGCAGCTCAGGCTCTATGTCGCAGAGTCTGCATGGGGTCCCGTTAGCTGAGGTGTCGACTCAGCCATTCTGCACTAGGAAATCGGGTCTGAAGTGCCGGGTGTGGGACCTCTGCATGCGGAACCCTAGGAGCACGTGAAATTAGACAAAGCACAAAGGAAAAAAAAGGTTAGACATTATTTTATTGCCCAGATTCTATTTTTATCTCCCAGGAATTTTTAATGAACTTTGCCGGAGATGAACACCTCCTCTGTTTTTTGTCCCGTTCCTCATTCTTGGGGTATTGAGGGTGCAGACCCCTCTTCTGTTACCTCTTCATGCTGAATTGGGAGTTCTCATACACGGGGGGAGGGACAAAACTTATCCCCAGCAGCCTCCAGGTGTGGTTGATTTTCCCCAGGTCTCCTGCCTCACTGCTCATCTGCCTGAGCACCAGCATTGGAAGTGTTATAGATTCTAATGACCTTTAAAGGTCCAGGAAAGAGATGCACAGAGACGCTGTGGTGGCAGTTTTCACCACACCCCACATTTGTTCAGCGACCTTAAGCTGACGGATTCTGTCTGCCTAGATGCTCTGACCAGTAGTCTGTGCTTTCTTTAATTAGGTCCGTGAATTAACATACAAACAGCACCAGGTGTCAGAGCTCTGCCCGCTCAACTGCCAGGCAGTGCATGGACTGTGGTGATCCAGGACCATGACGGCCACTGAGTCAAAGGCCTTTTAAGTAGCCAGGAGTCCAGCCGGTCATATTGGCCACTGTCTCTGTGGAGTCTTTAGGGTTTTCTATGGTGAAAGTGTGATATAACTTTCCTCTGCCAAGCTTATTAGCTCCCCTCTGGGTGCAGTAATTCCTGCAAGCACTAGTCTGCTCTTTGGGGGTACAGTCTTCTTGTTTGCTGAGAGAAACTCCAAGTCAAGTGATGGTCACACAAGTCATCATAGGGGCCCGTTGACCCCGTTTGTCTCTCTGGAAGTTGGAGTTAGAGGACTACCACACTCGAGTCCAGTGTGTCCATGGAGTGACCCCTGCAACTTCAGGCCATGATGGGTGGTTAGGATCACCAAATGGGTTCCTTTTCCCTTAGGACCGAGCTGGCCTTGCGGGCTGCTGATTTCCAGGTTTTTAGATACCACACTATCCTGGCCTGATGGGGCGGGAGGCAAAGGCCTTGGTGACCATAGTTTATCATACCTGAAGGGCATTCTTCTGTTGGTCCATTTCAAGTGGTCCGTGTTTTGCACTAATGTTCCAAGGGCGATTAATCTTTGACCGGGTATGTAAAGGTCAAAGGGTTTAGCTAAATTAGGGAGTTCCTAGGCAAGTGTCTGAATTGACTGCTCTTTCCATTCTTGAAAGGCTGCTTCTGGATTCTATTCAAAAGGATCATTATCTTTTCTTGTCAGTGTTTCATATAGAGGCCCAGCTATTAGACTGTAGTTAGGGATCCAGATGCAGAAAACCTTAGCCTCCCCAAGAACCCTTAAGCTGTCTTCTAGTTTTAGAAGAGGTAAAGCAGCAAATGGATTCTTCCCTTTCCGGGGATGTGCTTCTTCGAACATCTGTGAGAATGAAGCCCAGGCAAGTCACCTTAGCCTTGGATATTTGAGTATTTTTCTTAGACACCTTCTATCCTTTCTTGCCTAGGTAGTTGAGAGGCGTCTTTAGTAGGGCTGGCGATCAGAATGTCATCTGCATGTTGAAGGAGGGTTCCCTTTTACAGAGGTAGAACTTTTAGGTCTTTAGATAATGTTTTCCCAATGATGGTGTGGAGATTTTTGAACCATAGCAGCAGGACGGCCCAGCATTATTGCTTTGGTTGCATGTTGTGTCCTGCCACTCACAAGCCAAAAATTCTTGTGACTCTTGGACGAATGGAATACAGAGAAAGGCATCATTGAAATCTAATACAGAATGCCATGACCTGGTGGATGGTAGAATGACCAGCAGGGTGTAGGAAATAGGAGCTACTGGATGGATATCCTCTGTTGCTTCACTGACTGTCCTGATATCCTTTACCAGGTCTCCAGCAGCCCACGGGGTTCTCGTGGTCAAGTCCATCTCAGGGTATGTGGCTCACCTGTGCAGCTACCCAGCAGCCCATGGGGCTCTCATAGTCAGGCCCTTCCCAGGATATGGAGCTCCCCTGGGCAGGTACCCCGGTAGGACTTTTTTATAACTGGAGCAAGTGCCCTGATACGATTTTCCTCTGTGTAACTGGGGGGTTCTGTTTTATTTATTTTTTTCTTTTTTCTTTTTGGTTCAAGGTAGATTTTATTTATTATCTTTTTTATTTAGAGATATAAGCATGGAAAAATGCATTCATGTAAATACATCTATGTGAAGGGAAAAACTTTTTTTCTGTTTTATTTTATTAAATGTTATTTATTTATTTTTAATTTTTTAAAATTGATTTATTTCTTTTATACAGCAGGTTCTTATTGGATATCTATTTTATACATATAAGTGTGCACATGTGAATACCAGTCTCCCAGTTCATACCACCACCAACCTCACATGGCGTTCCCCCCTTGGTGTCCATATGTTTGTTCTCTACATCTGTGTCTCTATCTCTGACCTGCAAACCGGTTCATCTGTACCATTTTTCTAGGTTCCACATATATGCATTAATATACAATATGTTTTTGACATAATTCACGCTGTATGACAGTCTCTAGGTCCATCAACATCTCTAGAAATGACCCAATTTCATTCCTATGTATGGCTGAGTAATATTCCATTGTATATATGTACCACATCTTTATCCATTCGTCTGTCTGTGGGCACTTAGGTTGCTTTCATTACCTGGGTATTGTAAATAGTGCTGCAATAAAGAGTGTGGTGAATGTGTCTTTTTGATTTCTGGTTTTCTCTGGGTATATGCCCAGTAGTGGGATTGCTGGATTATATGGTAATTCTATTTTTAGTTTTTTCCACAAGTTTTCTTGAGTACCTATACTGGTTCTGGGGGGGCAGGATGATACTTTGGTTAATTATTCTTCCTGACGGGAAATTACAGTGACATATGCCCGTCCAAATGCCTACAGCTACTCTCTCATTGGTTCTCCCTCTTCCCTTTCATCCTCTGCACAATTTGCAAACTGTGAGAAACAGGAGGTTAAAGGGGCTGACTCTACAAGTTGGGAGATTGATAGCAAAGCAGTTGGAATGGCAAAGCGGAGAAACAGTAGAGGAAAAATTAGGAAAGTTTTAGAAACTATTGGCGATCACAGGGTGTCCATTCTCTATGTTTCCCATACATGTTATAACTGTAGTAATATTCCCTTAAACCTGGAGAGTTGGTACCCAAGTTATGGATGACAGGCATTATTGCTTTAAACGGTCTGCATGTGCTCACACAATCTCACCAATCCTCTCAGTCCCAGGTGTCCAGCCTTAGGTCTCATCAAGCTGTCAGTGTAGATAGGGTCATTCCAGGTTTCATCAGAGCCCCTGAAGGAATTGTGTAAGAATTTCGCAGTTTTTTTTTTTTTGTTCTGTGTTTGAAACTCCTTTTTATAATGAGGTTGAGATGATTTTCACTGCTGTGTTTACACAGATCTAAAAACACTAGATTCCCTTATGGAGACATATCAATACATATGTTTTAAGATACTTACTGGTCATATATATTCCTCTGTGGGAATATGGGGTTTTGAGTCCCATTCACTCAGGAAGGAGTAGGTCCTGAATATTACATAATTTTTTTATGGAACAGTACCTGTGCTAATATTAAACTCTGGTTTTATGCATCACCCCACCTCTCTTCTCCCCTTAAGCAGGCATAAGAGTTTTTTCTAAATGTGAAACTCTGTTCTGTTTTCTAATTCAGTTCATGTGTAGCCATGTTTACATTCCTTTCATAAGTGATATCTTATGACAGGTCTCTTTTTCTCTGTCACTTATTTCACTTAGAATCATTGTACCTAAATCCACTCATTATGCTGCCATTGGCCTTATGACATTGAATTAATTGCTGAGGGATATTCCATCGTACGTAAGTTCCACAATTTCTTTACCCATTTTTTGTCTTTCCTTGGATATTTAAGGTGTACCGAAATCGAGGTTCTTGTAAGCAGTGCAGCCGTAAATGTTGGGGTGAAAGTGTCTTATTGATTTTCAGTTTTCCCAATGTATACGCCATGAGTGGAAATACCCTAAGCTCTGTAGCTCAGTTTTCAGATGTTTTAGGAAACACCATGGACTTATCCAGAGTGGCTCTTGGTAATTTACATCCCTCCCATCAGCGTAACAAGGCTCACTGTTCCACACGGCTGTGCTGCATTTCTAGATTGTACAATTTTTTTTTTGATGTTCTGTTTGACCAGTGGGAAATGAGACTTATTTGTAGTCCGGCTTTGCATTGCCCACTTGATTCATTGGCCAAAAAGTGTGTATTCGTGTTTTTTTGAATATATTGAGGAAAAACCGCATCCGCCCATTTGGCCAAGTGCATCACTGTTGAAGTTGTGCCACATTTCCTGTCCTTAAAAGGCGATTCCTATCTACCTCTTCAAATATGTTTCCTGCAGTCCTGCCTCAATTTCCGGTACTCCTCGTTTCCTTCCCTCAACAGATTTTTGGACAATAGTTGTCCATTATAACTCTGAAAGTTTGTGAATTCCTGAGACGCTGAGCTCCATTTTTCAACTCGCTTTTTCTCTGAGTTTGCCACAGACCCGTAGGATTGCTTCAGGCCCTATCTGGGTTCTGGGGCGACAGAATGAGGTTTGGGTTAACTCTTCTTCGTGATGGGAAATTAGAGTGCCATGTGCACGTCCAAATGCTAACAGCAAACCTCTCATTGCTTCCACCTCTTCCTTTTCTTCCTCCAAACAATTTGTGAACAGTGTGAAACATGAGTTTAAATGTGCTTATTCTCCAAGAGGGGAGATTAATACTAAAGTGACTGGAATGGCAAACCCGACAGAAGGAGAGGAAAAAAGAGGAGGGTTTTATAAAGCTGTCTGGATCACACTTTGTCCCATCCTCTGGGTTTCCCATGCATGTTTTAGATGTCGTAAGATTCCCTTGAATCTAGAGTGTTGGGACCCTTGGAATGCGTTGCATGCATTATTGCTTTAAATGGTCTGCATTTGCTCACAACCTCACCATTGCTCTCAGCCCCAAGTGTCGAACGTTATGTCTCATCCACCTGTGGGTGTAGATTGCGTCAATTCAGGTTGCTTCAGAGCCCCTGAATGAATTTTGTAAGAATTTTGTTGTTTTTGTGTATTGTTTTTGAAATTAATTTTTATAATGGGGTTGAGCTGATTTTCACTGCTGTGTTTATGCCACTCTATACACGTTTGACTCCTTTACGGACATATTTGAATACATAGGAATTAAAATTCATACTAGTCAGATATATTCCTCTGCAGGGAATAGGGGATTTTGAGGCCAGTTCACTGATCAAGGAGCAGGTCTTGTATATTACACGTTTGTTGATGGAATTGTACCTGTGTTAATATCAAAGTCTGGTTTTATGCATCTCCCCACCTCACCTTTCACTTTAAGCAGATATAAGAGTTTTTTTTTTTCTAAATTGAGACTCTGTTCTGTTTTCTAATTCAGCTCATGTGTAGCCATGTTTACATTCCCTTCATAAGTGATATCTTATGATAAGTTTCTTTTTCTGTGTTACTTATTTCACTTAGAAACATAGTACCTAAATCCAGTCATTATGCTGCTACTGGCTTTATAACATTGATTCCATGGCTGAGGGATATCCCATAGTACGTAAGTACCAAAATTTCTTTATCAACTTCTTTCTTTCCTGGGATTTGTAAGGTGTACTGAAGTCAATTTTCTTGTAAACAAGCAGCCCTAAACTTTGGTGTGACTGTTTCTTGTTGATTTTCTGTTTGCCCAATGTATTAGCCCATTAGTGGACGTACCCTAGGCTTTGTAGCTCTGTTTTTAGATGTTTTAGGAAACACCATGGACTTCTCCAGAGTGGCTCTTGTCAATTTACATCCTGCCCATCATTGTCACAAGACTTCCTGTTCCACACAGCTGTGGTGCCTTTCTGTTTTTTATAAATTTTTTGTATGTTTTTTTTAAACGGTTGGAAATGAGACTACTTTGTAGTGAGGATTTGCATTGCCCACTTGCTTGGTTGGCCAAAAATGGCATATGCGTGTTTCTTTGAATATAGAGTGGGAAAACACATACGCCATTTTTAGCGAAGTGCATCATTGTCAAAATTGGGCCGCATTTCCTGTGCTTAAAATGTGATTCCAGTCTACTTCTTGAAATATGTTTCCTGAAATCCTGCCTCGAATTAAAGTCATCCTCATTTCCTTCCTTCAACAGATTTTTGGACGATAGTTTTCCATTAAAACTCTGCAGGTGTGTGAATTCCACAGAAGCTGAGCTCAGTTTTTCAACTCGCTTTGTTTGTGAGCTGGCTACAAACCCGCAGGGTTTTGTCAGGCCATATCCGTGTTCTGGTGCAGCAGGCTGAGCATTTGGTTAAATATTCTTCGTGATGGGAAATAAGAGTGGCATGTGCAAGTCCAAATGCTTACAGCATGTCTCTCATTGTTTTCCCCTATTCCCTTTTAATCTCTACACAAATTGCAAACTGTGTGAAACAGGAGGTTAAAGGCACTGACTCTTTAAGGGGGAGATTTATAGTAAAGTGGCTGGAATGGTGAACCCGAGCACAAGGAGAGGATAAAGGAGGTGTATTTTAGAAACCTTTCTGAATCACAAGTTTTCCCATCCTCTGGGTTTCCCATGCATGTTTTAGCTGTAATAAGATTCCCTGGATCCCAGGGTGTTGGGACCTGAGGAATGGTTTGCACGCATTATTGCTTTAAATGGTCTGCATTTGCTCACACAACCTCACCAATCCTCTCAGCCCCTAGTGTCCAGCCTTATGTCTCATCCAGCTGTGGGTGTAGATGTGGTCAGTCCCAATTGCATCAGAGGCCCTTAACAAATTCTGTAAGGATTTCGCTGTTTCTGTGTTTTAGTTTGAAATTTATTTTTATAGTGGGGTTGAGCTGATTTTCACTGCCGTGTTTATGCCACTCTATACACTCTTGATTCCCTTATGGAGACATATCAATACATAGGTATTAAGATTCTTACTAGTCACATATATTAATCTGCCGGGAACAGAGGATGTTGAGTTCATTTCACTGAGCAAGGAGTAGGTCTTGTCCATTACATATTTGTTTTATGGAACTGTACGTGTGCTAATATCAAACTCTGCTTTTATGCATCAACCCACCTCACCTTTCCCCTTAAGCAGGCATAAGTGGTTTTTTTTCTAAATGTGAGACTCTGTTCTGTTTTCTAATTCATCTCATGTGTAGCCATGTTTACATTCCCTTCATAAGTGATATCTTATGATAAGTTTCTTTTTCTCTGTTATTTATTTCCCTTAGAATCATTGTACCTTACTCCAGTCATTATGCTGCTACTGGCTTTATGACATTGATTCCATGGCTGTGGGATATCCCATAGTACGTAAGTACCACAACTTCTTTATCCACTTTTGTCTTTCATGGTATATCTGAGGTGTACTGAAGTCGATTTTTTTTGTAAGCAGAGCAGCCCTAAACTTTCTGTGGCTGTTTCTTGTTGATTTTCAGTTTTCCCAATGTATATGCACAAGAGTGGAAATATCCTAAGCTCTGTAGCTCAGTTTTCGGATGTTTTAGGAAACACCATGGACTTGTCCATAGTGGCTCTTGGTAATTTACATCTCTCCTATCAGCGTAACAAAGCTCACTGTTCCTCACGTCTCTGCTGTATTTCTAGATTTACATTTTTTTGGATGTTCTCTTTCACCATTGGCAAATGAGACTTATTTGTAGTCCGTCTTTGCATTGCCCACTTGATTCGTTGGCCAAAAAGTGTGTATGCGTGTTTTCTTGAATATATTGAGGAAAAAACGCATCCGCCCGTTTGGCCAAGGGCATCATTGTCGAAGTTGTGCCACATTTCCTGTGCTTAAAAGGTGATTCCTATCTACCTCTTCAAATATGTTTCCTGCAGTCCTGCCTCGATTTCCGGTGCTCCTCATTTCCTTCCCTCTACAGATTTTGGGACGATAGTTGTCCATTATATCTCTGAAATTTTGTGAATTCCTGAGACCCTGAGCTCCATTTTTTAACTCGCTTTTTTTCTGAGCTTGCCACAGACCCGTAGGATTGCTTCACGCCCTATCTGGGTTCTGAGGTGGCAGAATGAGGTTTGGGTTAACTCTTCTTCGTGATGGGAAAATAGAGTGCCATGTGCCCGTCCAAATGCTTACAGCAAATCTCTTATTACTTCCACATCTTCCCATTCATCCTCCACACGATTTGTGAACAGTGTGAAACATGAGGTTAAATGTGCTGATTCTCCAAGACGGGAGATTTATAGTAAAGTGAGTGGAATGGCAAACCCGAGAACAAGGAGACGAAAAAGGTGATGCGTTTTAGAAAGCTGTCCAGTTCACACACTGTCCCATCCTCTGGGTTGCCCAAGCATATATTAGCTGTCATAAGATTCCCTTGAATCTAGAGTGTTGGGACCCTTGGAATGCGTTGCATTCATTATTGCTTTAAATGGTCTGCATTTGCTCACAACCTCACCAATGTTCTCAGCCCCAAGTGTCCAACGTTATGTCTTATCCACCTGTGGGTGTAGATAGGGTCAATCCAGGTTGCTTCAGAGCTCCTGAATGTATTTCGTAGGAATTTTGGGGTTTTTTTGCGTATTGTTTTTGAAATTAATTTTTATAATGGGGTTGAGATGATTTGCCCTGCTGTGGTTATGCCGCTCTATACACGTTTGATTCCCTTATGGATATATTTGAATACATAGGAGTTAAAATTCATAATAGTCAGATATATTCCTCTGCAGGGAATAGGGGATGTTGAGTCCAGTTCACTGAGCAAGGAACAGGTCTTGTCTACTACACGTTTGGTTTATGGAACAGTACGCGAGCTAATATCAAACTCGGGTGTTATGCATCACCCCACCTCACCTTTCGCCTTAAGCAGATATAAGAGGGTTTTTTTCTAAATGTGAGACTCTGTTCTGTTTTCTAATTCAGCTCATGTGTAGCCATGTTTACCTTCCTTTCATAAGTGATATCTTATGATAAGTATCTTTTTCTGTGTAATGTTTTTCCCTTAGAATCATCGTACCAAATCCAGTCATTATGCTGCTACTGTCTTTATGACATTGAATCCATGGCTCAGGGATATCCCATAGTATATAAGTACCACAACTTGTTTCTTTCCTGGGATATTTAAGGTGTACTGAAGTCGTTTTTCTTCTAAACGGAGCAGCCCTAAACATTGGTGTTGCTGTTTCTTGTTGATTTTCTGTTTGCCCAATGTATGAGCCCATGAGTGGAAGTTCCCTAGGCTCTGTAGCTGTGTTTTTAGATGTTTCAGGAAACACCTTGGACTTCTCCTGAATGGCTCTTCTCAATTTACATCCCGCCCATCATTGTCAAAAGACTCCCTGTTCCACAAAGCAGTGCTGCCTTTCAAGTTTCCACAATTCTTGTGAATGATCTGTTTAACCGGTTGGAAATGAGACTACTTTGTAGGGAGGATTTGCATTGCCCACTTGCTTGGTTGGCCAAAAAGTGTATATGTGTGTTTCCTTGAATACATTGCGGGCAACCACATATGCCATTTTTGGCCAAGTGCATCATTGTTCAAAATTGGGCCGCATTTCCTGTGCTTAAAATGCAATTCCAATCAAATTCTTGAAATATGTTTCCTGTAATCCTGCCTCGAATTAAAGTCTTCCTCGTTTCCTTCCATCTACAGATTTTTGGACGATAGTTGTCCATTATAACTCTGCAGGTTTGTGAATTCCAGAGAACATGAGCTCAGTTTTTCAACTAGCTTTGTTTGTGAGCTGGCCACAAACCCGCAGGATTGCATCAGGGCATATCCGTGTTCTGCTGCAGCAGGCTGAGCATTTGGTTAAATATTATTCGTGATGGGAAATTAGAGGGGCGTGTGCCTGTCCAAATGCTTACAGCATGTCTCTCATTGGTTCCGCCTATTCCCTTTTAATCTCCACACAACTTGCAAACTGTGTGAAACAGGAGGTTAAAGGCACTGACTCTCTAAGCGGGGAGATTTATTGTAAAGTGCCTGGAATGGTAAACCCGAGCACAAGGAGAGGATAAAGGAGGTGTATTTTAGAAAGATGTCCGGGTCACACGTTGTACCATCCTCTGGGTTTCCCATGCATGTTTTAGCTGTAATAAGATTCCCTGGACCCCAGAGAGTTGGGAATCAAGGAATAGGTTGCACATATTATTGCTTTAAATGGTCTGCATTTGCTCACACAACCTCACCAATCCTCTCAGCACCAAGTGTCCAGGCTTATGTCTCATCCAGCTGTGGGTGTAGATGTGGTCAGTCCCAATTGCATCAGAGGCCCTTAACAAATTCTGTAAGGATTTCGCTGATTGTGTGTTTTAATTTGAAATTTATTTTTATAATGGAGTTGAGCTGATTTTCACTGCCGTGTTTAAGCCACTCTATACACTCTTTATTCCCATATAGAGACATATCAATACATAGGTATTAAGATTCTTACTAGTCAGATATATTAATCTGCAGGGAATAGGGAATGTTGAGTTCAGTTCACTGAGCAAGGAGTAGGTCTTGTCTACTACACATTTTTTTATGGAACGGTACCTGTGCTAATATCAAACTCTGGTTTTATGCATCAACTCACGTCACCTTTCCCCTTACGCAGGCATAAGTGTGTTTTATTTTTTTTCCTAAATGTGAGACTCTGTTCTGTTTTCTAATTCAGCTTATGTGTAGCCATGTTTACATTCCCTTCATAAGTGATATCTTATGATAAGTTTCTTTTTCTGTGTAACTTTTTTCCCTTAGAATCATCGTACCTTACTCCAGTCATTATGCTGCTACTGACTTTATGACATTGATTCCATGGCTGAGGGATATCCCATAGTACGTAAGTACCACAACTTCTTTATGCACTTTTGTCTTTCCTGGGATATTTGTGGTGTACTGAAGTGCGTTTTTTTGTAAACAACGCAGCCCTAAACTTTGGGGTGACTGTTTCTTGTTGATTTTCAGTTTTTCCAATGTATACGCCCATGAGTGGAAGTACCCTAAACTTCTTAGCTCAGTTTTCAGATGTTTAAGGAAACACAGTGGACTTCTCCAGAGTGGCTCTTGGCAATTTACATCCCTCCTATCAGCGTAACAAGGCTCACTGTTCCACACGGCTCTGCTGTATTTCTAGATTTTACATTTTTTTGGATATTCTGTTTCACCATTGGCAAATGAGACTTATTTGTAGTTCAGCTTTGCATTCCCCACTTGGTTCGTTGGTCAAAAAGTGCATATGCGTGTTTTCTTGAATATACTGAGGAAAAAACGCATCCGCCCGTTTGGCCAAGGGCATCATTGTCGAAGTTGTGACACATTTCCTGTGCTTAAAAGGCAATTACTATCTACCTCTTCAATTATGTTTCCTGCAGTCCTGCCTCAATTTCTGGTCCTCCTCGTTTCCTTCCCTCAACAGACTTTTGGACGATAGTTGCCCATTATAACTCTGAATGTTTGTGAATTCCTGAGACCCTGAGCTCCATTTTTTAACTCGCTTTTTTTCTGAGCTTGCCACAGACCCGTAGGATTGCTTCAGGCACTATCTGGGTTCTGGGGCCTCTGAATGAGGTTTGGGTTAACTCTTCTTCATGATGGGAAAATAGAGTGCCATGTGCCCGTCCAAATGCTTACAGCAAATGTCTTATTACTTCCACCTCATCCCATTCATCCTCCACACAATTTGTGAACAGTATGAAACATGAGGTTAAATATGCTGATTCTCCAAGACGGGAGATTTATAGTAAAGTGACTGGAATGGCAAACCTGAGTACAAGGAGACAAAAAAGGAGAAGCGTTTTAGAAAGCTGTCCGGATCACACACTGTCCCATCCTCTGGGTATCCCATGCGTGTTTTTGCTGTCATAAGATTCCCTTGAATCTAGAGTGTTGTGACCCTTGGAATGGGTTTCATGCATTATTGCTTTAAATGGTCTGCATTTGCTCACATCCTCACCAATGCTCTCAGCCCCAAGTGTCCAACGTTATGTCTCGTCCAACTGTGGGTGTAGATGGGGTCAATCCAGGTTGCTTCAGAGATCCTGAATGAATTTCATAAGAATTTTGTTGTTTTGGGGTATTGTTTTTGAAATTAATTTTTATAATGGGGTTGAGCTGATTTTCCCTTCCGCGGTTATGCCGCTCTATACACGTTTGATTCCCTTACAGACATATTTGAATACATAGGAATTAAACTTCATACTAGTCAGATATATTCCTCTGCAGGGAAAAGGGGATGTTGAGTCCAGTTCACTGAGCAAGGAGTAGGTCTTGTCTATTACACGTTTGGTTTATGGAACAGTACGTGTGCTAATATCAAACTCGGGTGTTTTGCATCACCCCACCACATCTTTTGCTTTAAGCATATATAAGTTTTTTTTCCTAAATGTGAGACTCTGTTCTGTTTTCTAATTCAGCTCATGTGTAGCCATGTTTACCTTCCCTTCAAAAGTGATATCTTATGATAAGTTTCTTTTTCTGTGTTACTTATTTCACTTAGAAACATCGTTCCTAAATCCAGTCTTTATGCTGCTACTGGCTTTATGACATTGATTCCATGGCTGAGGGATATCCCATAGTATATAAGTACCACAACTTTTTTCTTTCCTGGGATATTTAAGGTGTACTGAAGTCGTTTTTCTTATAAACGGAGCAGCCCTAAACATTGGTGTTGTTGTTTCTTGTTGATTTTCTGTTTGCCCAATGTATTAGCCCATGAGTGGAAGTACCCTAGGCTCTGTAGCTGTGTTTTTAGATGTTTCAGGAAACACCAAGGACTTCTCCTGAATGGCTCTTCTCAATTTACATCCCGCCCATAATTGTCACAAGACTTCCTGTTCCACACAGCTGTGCTGCCTTTCAGTTTTCTATAATTTTTTTGAATGTTCTATTTAAATCGTTTGGAAGTGAGACAAGTTTGTAGTGAGGATTTGCATTGCCCACTTGCTTGGTTGGCCAAAAAGGGCATATGCGTGTTTCATTGCATATGGAGTGGGAAAACACATAAACCATTTTTAGCCAATTGCATCATTGTCAAAATAGGGTTGCATTTCCTGTGCTTAAAATGTGATTCCTATCTACTTCTTGAAATGTTTCCTGAAATCCTGCCTCGAATTAAAGTCCTCCTCATTTCCTTCCTTCAACAGATTTTTGGACGATAGTTTTCCATTAAAACTCTGCAGGTGTGTGAATTGCAGAGAACTTGAGCTCAGTTTTTCAACTCGCTTTGTTTGTGAGCTGGACACAAACCCGCAGGATTCTGTCAGACCATATCCGTGTTCTCATGCAGGAGCCTGAGCATTTGGTTAAATATTCTTCGTGATGGGAAATTAGAGTGGCGTGTGCAAGTCCAAATGCTTACAGCATGTCTCTCACTGTTTTCCCCTATTCCCTTTTAATCTCTACACAAGTTGGAAAATGTGTGAAACAGGAGGTTAAAGGCACTGACTCTTTAAGGCGGAGATTTATAGTAAAGTGGCTGGAATGGTGAACCTGAGCACAAGGAGAGGATAAAGGAAGTATATTTTAGAAACCTGTCTGGATCACACGTTTTCCCATCCTCTGGGTTTCCCATGCATGTTTTAGGTGTAATAAGATTCCATGGATCCCAGGGTTTTGGGACCCGAGGAATGGTTTGCATGCATTATTGCTTTCAATGCTCTGCATTTGCTCACACAACCTCACCAATCCTCTCAGCCCCTAGTGTCCAGCCTTATGTCTCATCCAGCTGTGGGTGTAGATGTGCTCAGTCCCAATTGCATCAGAGCCCCTTAACAAATTCTGTAAGGATCTCACTGTTTTTGTGTTTTAGTTTGAAATTTATTTTTATAATTGGGTTGAGCTGATTTTCACTGCCGTGTTTATGCCACTCTATACACTCTTGATTCCCTTATGGAGACATATCAATACATAGGTATTAAGATTCTTACTATTCACATATATTAATCTGCAGGGAATAGGGGATGTTGAGTTCATTTCACTGAGCAAGGAGTAGGTCTTGTCCATTACACATCTGTTTTATGGAACGCTACCTGTGCTAATATCACACTCTGGTTTTATGCATCAACCCACCTCACTTTTCCCCTTAAGCAGGCATAAGAGTTTTTTTTTTCTAAATGTGAGACTCTGTTCAGTTTTCTAATTCAGCTCATGTAGAGCCATGTTTACATTCCCTTCATAAGTGATATCTTATGATAAGTTTCTTTTCTCTGTTACTTACTTCCTTTAGAATCATCGTACGTTACTCCAGTCATTATGCTGCTACTGGCTTTATGACATTGATTCCATGGCTGAGGGATATCACATAGGACGTAAGTACCACAACTTCTTTATCCACTTTTGTCTTTCCTGGGATATTTGAGGTGTACTGAAGTCGATTTTTTTGTAAACACAGCAGCCCTAAACTTTGGTGTGGCTATTTTTTTTGATTTTCAGTTTTCCTAATGTATAAGCCCATGAGTGGAAGTACCCTAACCTCTGTAGCTCAGTTTTCTGATGTTTTAGGAAAAACCAAGGACTTGTCCATAGTGGCTCTTGGTAATTTACATCCCTCCCATCAGCTTAACAAGGCTCACTGTTCCACACGGCTCTGCTGCATTTCTAGATTTTACGTTTTTTTTTTTTTTGGATGTTCTGTTTCACCATTGGCAAATGAGACTTATTTGTAGTCCAGCTTTGCATTGGCCACTTGATTCATTTGCCAAAATGTGTGTATTCGTGTTTTTTTGAATATATTGAGGAAAAAACGCATCTGCCCTTTTGGCCAAGTGCATCATTGTTGAAGTTGTGCCACATTTCCTGTGCTTAAAAGGCGATTCCTATCTACCTCTTCAAATATGTTTCCTGCAGTCCTGCCTCAATTTCCGGTCCTCCTCATTTCCTTCCCTTAACAGATTTTTGGACAAGAGTTGTCCATTATAACTCTGAAAGTTTGTAAATTCCTGAGACCCTGAGCTCCATTTTTCAACTCGCTTTTTCTCTGAGTTTGCCACAGACCTGTATGATTGCTTCAGTCCATAAATGCGTTCTGGGGTGGCAGTATGAGGTTTGGGTTAACTATTCTTCATGATGGGAAATTAGAGTGCCATGTGCCCGTCCAAATGCTTACAGCAAATGTCTCATTCTTTCCACCTCTTCCCCTTCATCATCTTCACAATTTGTGAACAGTGTGAAACATGAATTTAAATGTGCTGATTCTCCAAGAGGGGAGATTAATACTAAAGTGACTGGAATGGCAAAGCCAACAGAAGGAGAGGAAAAAATAGGAGGGTTTTATAAAGCTGTCCAGATGACACGTTGTCCTATCCTCTGGGTTTCCCATGCATGTTTTAGCTGTCATAAGATTCCCTTGAATCTAGAGTTTTGGGACCCATGGAATGGGTTGCATGCATTATTGCTTTAAATGGTCTGCATTTGCTCACAACCTCACCAATGCTCTCAGCCCCAAGTGTCCAGCCTTATGTCTCATTCAGCTGTGGGTGTAGATTGCGTCAATTCAGGTTGCTTCAGAGCCACTGAATGAATTTCGTAAGAATTTTGTTTTTTGTGTGTATTGTTTTTGAAACTAATTTTTATAATGGGTTTGAGCTATTTTGCTTGCCGTATTTTTGCCACTCTATACACGTTTGATTCCCTTATGGACATATGAGAATACAAAGGAATTAAAATTCATTCGAGTCAGATATATTCCTCTGCAGGGAATAGGGGATGTTGAGTCCAGTTCACTGAGCAAGGAGTAGGTCTTTTCTATTATACGTTTGGTTTTCGGAATTGTACCTGTGTTAATATCAAGGTCTGGTTTTATGCATCACTGCACCTCACCTTTCACTTTAAGCAGATATAAGAGTTTTTTTCTAAATGTGAGACTCTGTTCTGCTTTCTAATTCTGCTCATGTGTAGCCATGTTTACATACCCTTCATAAGTGATATCTTATGATAAGTTTCTTTTTCGGTGTTACTTATTTCACTTAGAAACATCGTACCTAAATCCAGTCATTATGCTGCTACTGGCTTTAAGACATTGATTCCATAGCTGAAGGATATCCCATAGCATGTAAGTACCACAACTTCTTTATCAACTTTTTTTTTTCCTGGGATATTTAAGGTGTACTGAAGTCGATTTTCTTGTAAACAGAGCAGCCCTAAACTTTGGTTTGGCTGTTTCTTGTTGATTTTCTCTTTGCCCAATGTATTAGCCCATGAGTGGAAGTACCCTAGGCTCTGTAGCTCTGTTTTTAGATGTTTTATGAAACACCATGGACTTCTCCAGCGAGGCTCTTGTCAATTTACATGAGGCCCATCATTGTCACAAGACTCCTTGTTCCACACAGCTGTTCTGACTTTCTAGTTATTACAATTTTTTTGCATGTTCTGTTTAACCGGTTTGAAATGAGACTACTTTGTAGTGAGGATTTGCATTGCCTACTTGCTTGGTTGACCAAAAATGGCATATGAGTTTTGACTTGCATATATTGCGGGAAAACACATACGCCATTTTTGGCCAAGTGCTTCATTATCAAAATTGGGCCACATTTCATGAGCTTAAAATGTGATTCCAATCTACTTCTTGAAATATGTTTCCTGAAATCCGGCCTCACATTAAACTCCTCCACGTTTCCTTCCTTCAACAAATTTTTGGACGATAGTTGTCCATTATAACTCTGCAGGTTTGTGAATTCCAGAGAAACTGAGCTCAGTTTTTCAACTCGCTTTGTTTTTGAGCTGGCCACAAACCCTCAGGTTTGCGTCAGGTCATATCCATGTTCTGGTGCAGCAGGCTGAGCATTTGATTAAATATTCTTCATGATCGGAAAATAGAGTGTTGTGTGCCCGTCCAAATGCTTACACTATGTCTCTCATTGGTTCCCCCTATTCCCTTTTAATCTCCGCACAAATTGCAAACTGTGTGAAACAGGAGGTTAAAGGCCCTGACTCTCTAAGCAGGGAGAATAATAGTAAAGTGGCTGGAATGGTGAATCCGAGCACAAGGAGAGGATAAAGGAGGTGTATTTTAGAAACCTGTCTGGGTCACATGTTATCCCATCCTCTCGTTTTCCCCTGCATGTTTTAGATGTAATAAGATTCCCTTGGCCCCAGAGTGTTGGAACCCATGGAATGGGTTGCATGAAATATTGTTTTAAATGGTCTGCATTTGCTCACACAACCTCACCAATCTTCTCAGCCCCAAGTGACCAGCCTTATGTCTCATCCAGCTGTGGGTGCTGATGTGGTCAGTCCCAATTGCAAAAGAACCCCTTAACAAATTCTGTAAGGCTTACACTGTTTTTGTGTTTTAGTTTGAATTTTATTTTTTTAATGGGATTGAACTTATTTTCACTGCTGTGTTTATGCCACTCTATACACTCTTGATTCCCGTAAGGAGACATATCAATACATAGGTATTAAGATTCTTACTAGTCAGATATATTAATCTGCAGGGAAAAGGGGATGTTGAGTTCAGGTCACTGAGCAAGGAGTAGGTCTTGTCTACTACACATTTGTTTTATGGAACGCTACCTGTGCTAATATCAAACTCTGGTTTTATGCATCAACCCACCTCACCTTTCCCCTTAAGCAGGCATAAGAGTTTTTTTTTTTCTAAATGTGAGACTCTGTTCTTTTTCTAATTCAGCTCATGTGTAGACATGTTTACATTCCCTTCATAAGTGATATCTTATGATAAGTTTCTATTTCTCTGTTACTTATTTCCCTTAGAATCATCGTACCTCACTCCAGTCATTATGCTGCTACTGGCTTTATGACCTTGATTCCATGGCTGAGGGATATCCCATACTACGTAAGTACCGCAAATTCTTTATCCACTTTTGTCTTTCCTGGGTTATTTGAGGTGAACTGAAGTCGATTTTTTTGTAAACAAAGCAGCCCTAAACTTTTGGGTGGCTGTTTCTTGTTGATTTTCAATTTTCCCAATGTATACGCCCATGAGTGGAAGTACCCTAAGCTCTTTGGCTCAGTTTTCAGATATTTTAGGAAACAACATGGACTTGTCCAGAGTGGCTCTTAGCAGTTTACATCCCTCCCATCAGCATAACAAGGCTCACTGTTCCACAGGGCTGTGCTGCATTTCTAGATTTTACATTTTTTTTTTTTGATGTTCGGTTTGGTCAGTGGGAAATGAGACTATTTGTAGTCCGGCTTTGCATTGCCCACTTGATTCGTTGGCCAAATGTGCGTATGTGTGTTTTCTTGAATATAATGAGGTAAAACCCCATACGCCCTTTTGGCCAAGTGCATCATTGTCGAAGTTGTGCCACATTTCCTGTGCTTAAATGTGATTCCTATATACCTCTTCAAATATGTTTCCTGCAGTCCTTCCTCAATTTCCGGTCCTCCTCGTTTCCTTTCCTCAACAGATTTTTGGATGATAGGTGTCCTTTGTAACTCTGAAAGTTTTTGAATTCCTGAGACCCAGAGCTCAATTTTTCAACTCGCTGTTTTTCTGAGCTTGCCAGAGACCTGTATGATTGCTTCAGGCCATATCTGCATTCTGGGGTGGCTGAATGAGGTTTTGGTTAACTCTTCTTCATGATGGGAAATCAGAGTGCCATGTGCCCATCCAAATGCTTACAGCAAATCTCTCATTCGTTCCACCTCTTCCCCTTCATCCTCCACAAAATTTGTGAACAGTGTGAAACATGAGGTTAAATTTCCTGATTCTCCAAGAGCGGAGATTAATAGTAAAGTGACTGGAATGCCAAACCCAGCACAAGGAGACGAAAAAGGAGGTAGGGTTTATAAAGCTGTCCGGATCACACTTTGTCCCGTCCTCTGGGTTTCCCATGCATGTTTTAGCAGTCATAAGATCCCCTTGAATCTAGAGTGTTTAGACCCTTGGAATGGGTTGAATGCATTATTGCTTTAAATGGTCTGCATTTGCTCAAAACCTCACCAATGCTCTCAGCCCCAAGTGTCCAGTGTTAAGTCTCATCCCCATGTGGGTGTAGATGGGGTCAATCCAGGTTGCTTCAGAGCCCCTGAATGAATTTTGTAAGAATTTTGTTGTTTTTGTGTATTGTTTTTGAAATTAATTTTTATAATGGGGTTTAGCTGATTTTCCCTGCCATGTTTATGCCACTCTATACACGTTTGATTCCCATACAGACATATTTGAATACATAGGAATTAAACTTCATACTAGTCAGATATATTCCTCTGCAGGGAATAGGGGATGATGAGTCCAGTTCACTGAACAAGGAGTAGGTCTTGTCTGTTACACGTTTGGTTGATGGAACTGTACCTGTGTTAATATCAAAGTCTGGTTTTATGCATCACCCCACATCACCTTTCGCTTTAAGCAGATATAAGAGATTTTTTTCGAAATGTGAGACTCTTTTCTGTTTTCTAATTCAGCTCATGTGTAACCATGTTTACATACACTTCAGAAGTGATATCTTATGATAAGTTTCATTTTCTCTGTTACTTATTTCACTTAGAAACATCATACCTAAATCCAGTCATTATGCTGCTACTGGCTTTATGACACTGTTTCCATGCCTGAGGGATATCCCATTGTATGTAAGTACCACAACTTCTTTATCAACTTTTTTCTTTCCTGGGATATTTAAGGTGTACTGAAGTCGATTTTCTTGAAAACAGAGCAGCCCTAAACTTTGGTGTGGCTGTTTCTTGTTGATTTTTTGTTTGCCCATTGTATTAGCCCATGAGTGGAATTTCCCTAGGCTGTGCAGCTCTGTTTTTAGATTTTTTAGGAAACACCATGGTCTTCTCCAAAGTGGCTCTTGTCAATTTACATCCCACCCATCATTGTCACAAGTCTCCTTGTTCCAAACAGATGTGCTGCCTTTCTACTTTTTATTATTTTTTGGGATGTTATGTTAACTGGTTGGAAATGAGACTACTTTGTAGTGAGGATTTGCAATGCCCACTTGCTTGGTTGATCAAAAAGTGCGTATGCATGTTTTCTTAAATATATTGAGGAAAAATGCATCTGCCCTTTTGGCCAAGGGCATCATTGTTGAAGTTGTGCCACATTTCCTGTGCTTAAATGCGATTCCTATCTACCTCTTCAAATATATTTTCTGCAGTCCTGCCTCAATTTCCGTTCCTCCTCGTTTCCTTCCCTCAGCAGATTTTTGGACAATAGTTGTCCATTATAAGTCTGAAATTTTGTGTATTCCTGAGACCCTGAGCTCCATTTTTCAACTCGCTTTTTTTCTGAGTTTGCCACAGTACTGTATGATTGCTTCAGGCCATAACTGCGTTCTGGGGTGTCAGTATGAGGTTTGGGTTAACTATTCCTCATGATGGGAAATTAGAGTGCCATGTGCCCGTCCAAATGCTTACAGCATTTCTCTCATTAGTTCCCCGTATTCCCTTTTAATCTCCACACAAATTGCAATCTGTGTGAAACAGGAGGTTAAAGGCACTGACTCTGTAAGTGGGGAGATTTATAGTAAAGTGGCTGGAATGGTGAACCCGAGCACAAGGAGAGGATAAAGGAGGTGTATTTTTGAAACCTGTCCGGATCACATGTTGTCCCATCCTCTTGGTTTCCCATTCATGTTTTAGCTGTAATAAGATTCCCTGGACCCCAGAGAGTTGGGACCCAAAGAATGGGTTGCACGCATTTTTGCTTTAAATGTTCTGCATTTGCTTACACAACCTCACCAATTCTCTCAGCCCCAAGTGTCCAGGCTTATGTCTCATCCAGCTGTTGGTGTAGATGTGGTCAGTCCCAATTGCATCAGAGCCCCTTAAACAATTCTGTAAGGATTTCTCTGTTTTTGTGTTTTAGTTTAAATTGATTATTTTAATGGAGTTGAGCTGATTTTCACTGCCGTGTTTATGCCACGCTATACACTCTTGATTCCCTTATGGAGACATATCAATACATAGGTATTAAGATTCTTACTAGTCAGATATATTCCTCTGCAGGGAACAGGGGATGTTGAGTTCAGTTCACTGAGCAAGGAGTAGGTCTTGTCTATTACACATTTGTTTTATGGAACGCTACCTGTGCTGATATCAAACTCTGGTTTTATGCATCAACCCACCTCACCTTTCCCCTTAAGCAGGCATAAGAGTTTTCTTTTTTTCCTAAATGTGAGGCTCTCTTCTGTTTTCTAATTCAGCTCATGTGTAGCCATGTTTACATTCCCTTCATATGTGATATCTTTTGATAACATTATTTTTCTGTGTTACCTATTTCCCATAGAATCATCGTACCTTAATCCAGTCCTTATGCTGCTACTGTCTTTATGACATTGATTCCATGACTGAGGGATATACCATAGTGTGTAAGTACCACAACTTCTTTATCCACTTTTGTCTTTTCTGGGATATTTAAGGTGTACTGAAGTCGATTTTTTTGTAAACAATGCAGCCCTAAACTTTGGGGTGGCTGTTTCTTGTTGATATTTAGTCTTCTCAAATTATGTGCCCGTGAGTGGAAGTCCCCTATGCTCGGTAGCTTTGTTTTTTAGATGTTTTAGGAAACACCATATTCTTTTCCAGAGTGCCTCTTGGATATTTATACCCCACCCATCAGCGTGACAAAGCTCCCTGTTCTCCATGGCCCCTCCTGCATTTCTTGTTTGTACACTTTTTTCAGATAGCCCTTCTGAGCAGTGGAAATTGGGGCTTCTTTGTTGTGCAGATTTGTATTTCTCGCTTGTTTGTTTTGCCAAAAACTGTGTATGTGTTTTTTCCTGAAGATATTCAGCAAAAAACGCAGACACCCTTTTGCCCAAATGCATCATTTTAGAATTTCTGATGCTTTTCATGTGTTTTAAATGTGAGTCCAATCTATCTCTTGAAATCTGTTTCCTGCAATTCTGCCTCTCATTCAGATCCTCTTCGTTGCCTTACCTGAATATATTTTTGGACGTTGGTTATCATTTATATTTTTGCAGGTCTTTGAATTACCTGCTCCTGAGCTCCACTTTTCAACTCGCTTTTTATGTGAGCTGGCCGCCAAACCACTGTATTTCTTCAGACCCTATTCTGGTTCTGCGGAGGCAGGCTGAGCTTTTTGTTAGTTCTTCTTCCTAATGGGAAATTAGAGTGACATGTGCCTGTCGAAACTCCTACAGCTAGTCTCTCATTGGTTCCCCCTCTTCCCGTTTATCCTCTGCACAAATTGAAAACTGTGTGAAACAGGAGGTTAAAGGTGCTGATTCTCCAAGTGGGGAGATTGTTAGTAACAAGGCTGGAATGGCGAACCCCAGCACCAGGAGATCAAAAATGAGGTGCATTTTAGACACCTTTCCTGATCACACGGTGTACATTTGTCTCGGTTTCCCATGCATGTTTTCACTGTAGGAAGATTCCCTTGAACCTGCAGATTTGGGACCCATGGAATGGGTCCCAGGAAGTATTACTTTAAGAGGTCTGCATTTCCTCACCCAGCCTCTCTAACATCTCTTAGCATGCATAGCTTCCTGCCTTATATATCATCCTGCTGTGTTTCTAGATGTGTTCAATCCATGTTACATCATAGCCCTTCAACAAAAGTTTTAAAATTTTTTGTCTGTCTCACTGTTTTTACAAATATTTTAATATTTATTATTATATTGGTTACAGCTGATTTTCAAAGCTCTGTTTTTAGCTGCTGTACATCGACTTGATTCACGTACTGTGAGACATCAATAAATTATTTTTCAGATTCTTACTGGTCATATATATTATTTTCCAGTGACTTGAGTGTGCTGAGTGCAGTTCTTTGAGGTACCTTTTATGCCTTGTCGATTACTCAATTTGGTACTTGGAACAGTATCTTTGCTAATTTCAACCTCCTGGATAATGCCTCACCCTTCTCCACCTTTCCCATTTAGCAGCCTTATGTCTGTTTTTTACATATTTGACTATGTTTCTGTTTTGTCATTTATTTCATGTGTAGCCATTTTTCATTCCACCTTTAAGTGACATCTTATGTGTCTTTTTCTTTCTGACATATGTCACTTAGAATGATCGTATGTAACTCCTCCAGAGTTGTCACAACTGACCTTATTCCATTGATTTCTGGCTGAGTAATATTCCACTCTACATAAGTACCACATCTCTTTTATCCCTTTTATGCTTTCAGGAACATTTAGGTTATATCCAAGTCGAGGCTCTTTTTAACAGAGTAGTGGTAAACGTTGGGCGGTGGGGGGTGCTGTTTCCTGTTGATTTTTGTTTATCCCAAGGTATATGCCCATGAGTGCAAGTGCCCTATGCTCTGTAGCTCATTTTTTACATGTTTTAGCAAAAACAATACACTTCTTCAGAGTGGCCATTGGCAAATTACATTTCCACTATCAGCCTCACAGGGCTCCCTTTTCTCCTCGCCCCATCCTTCATTTCTGGTATTTACACGTTATGTGGATGGCCCTTCTGACTGATGTGAAGTGATACATTTTGTAGTATTGATTTCCAGTGCCCACCTGTTTGGTTGGATAAAAAGTGTGTATGGCCTTTACTTGAATATATTCAGAAAAAACTGCATATGCCTTTTTTGGCCAACTGCATCATTGGCGATGTTCAGCCCCTTTTCTTGTGCTTTAATGGGGAGTCCTTTCTGCCTCTTCAAATCTCTTACCTGCCACTCTTCCTTGCTTACAAGTCCTTTTCTGTGACTTACCTCAAGACATTTTTCAAAGATAGATATTTTCAACTCTGTAGTTTCATGAATTTTAGTGCCCCTGAGTTCCATTTTTCAACTTGTGTTTTTGGAAACTGGCCACAAAACACCGGGATTTCCTCTAGCCCTATTCTGTTTCTGTGTTCAATTCTATCCTTTGATGAATTTGTCTTTCGGATTGGAAATTAGAGTGGCATGTACCTGTCCGAACACCTAGGACTTGTCTCTAATTTTTTCTCATCCTTCCACTTCATCCTCTGGACAAATTCCAAACTGTGTGCAACAGGATGTTGATAGTGCTGATGTCCCGAAGTGAGGAGATTGTTAGGAAAGATGCTGGGGGTGGTGAACCCGAGCACCAGGCGACGGGGAGATGAGGTGCCTTCTCCAAACTCTTTCCGATCAAATCATGTACCATCCTCTTGGTGTGACAGGCATGATTTAGCAGTAGGAAGGGTCCCGTGCATGTAAGGAGAACACCAGGTTTTTTTCCAAATAAGTGCCTCCCCGAACCCCAAACTGGGGAATTTGTAAGCTATGGCTACACGTATGTCCATTAAGGGCCTTGTGAAATAGGCAGAGTTCGAACTTTAGATGATTGAAGTCTTCAGGTTCAGAAACACTCATCTTTGGCCTCGCTTAGTTTACATTTTATCTGTCATTTATAGATGATGTCGATAAAAATATCTATTCTTTTTCAGATTATTTCCCTTTATAGGTTATTGCAAAATATTCAGTGTAGTTCCCTGTGCTATACAGTAGTTCCTTGTTGATGATTTATTTTATACATAGCAGTGTGTATGTGTTAATCCCAAACTGTTAATTTATCCCTCCTGCTACCTTTCCCCTTTGGTAATAATAAATTATAAGGTTTTATACTTCTCATAAATGGGGGAGATGAAAGAGATGTATCATTTTCAATGGAAAAGCATTCAAAACAAGATTGAAGCTTCAGCCAAGAGTATTCGATGTACATCCTTGGAAATAAATCACTTCATTTCTCTAATGTTGACCTGACAAATAAGACAGACGTCTTCACTAAACTTGCTTATAGGAAAGTGATGGAAATATCAAATGTAAGTCTTTGAAACATCGTATTTTACCTGAGACTTACACACTGCTCTATGTTAACTACAGTTTGGCTCACACATCTGTTCATTGACGTTACAATGTTCTCAATTTCTGTTACTGATCCTCCAGAGTGGACCCCAACAGGAGTCCCCGTGCCCAGTGTCATTGGAGCCAACAGATCAAGACTGAGTTTGGTTCAGGAGCAAAGGAAACTTTATATTTTGACAACAGAATGGAGAGATGAGAGCGTGCACTCCCCCATGGGCTGTGTGCTGGGCTGCTGTGTAGGGATCCCTGTACCATCAGCAGGAGGGAGGGGATGGAGCTCTCGAGGGCCTGGATGGCTGCAGCTCAGGCTCTATGTTGCGGAGTCTGCATGGGGTCCCGTTAGCTGAAGTGTCGACCCAGCCATTCTGCACTAGGAAATCGGGTCTGAAGTGCCGGGTGTGGGACCTCTGCATGCGGAACCCTAGGAGCATGTGAAATTAGAGAAAGCACAAAGGAAAAAATGGTTAGACATTATTTTATTGCCCAGATTCTATTTTTATCTCCCAGGAATTTTTAATGAACTTTGCCGGAGATGAACACCTCCTCTGCTTTTTGTCCTGTTCCTCATTCTTGGGGTATTGAGGTTGCAGACCCTTCTTCTGTAACTGCTTCATGCTGAATTGGGAGTTCTCATACACGGGGGGAGGGACAAAACTTCTCCCCAGCAGCCTCCAGGTGATGTTGATTGTCCCCAGGTCTCCTGCTTCACTGTTTGTCCTCCTGAGCACCAGCATTGGAAGTGTTATAGATTCTAATGACCTTTAAAGGTCCAGGAAAGAGATGCACAGAGACGCTGTGGTGGCAGTTTTCATCCCACCCCACATTTGTTTGGCGACCTTAAGCTGACAGATTCCGCCAGCCTAGATGCTCTGACCAGTAGTCTGTGCTTTCTTTAATTAGGTCCCTGAATTAACGTACAAATAGCACCAGGTGTCAGAGCCCTGCCTTCTCAACTGCCAGAGAGTCCACGGACAGTGGTGACCCAGGACCATGACGGCCACTGAGTCAAAGGCCTTTTGAAGTAGCCAGGAGTACAGCCAGTCACATTGGCCACTGTCTCCGTGGAGTCTTTATGGTTTTCTATGGTGAATGTGTGATATACCTTTCCCCCACCAAGCTTATTAACTCCACTCTGGGTGCAGTAACTCCTGCAAGCACTAGTCTGCTCTTTCGGGGCACACTCTTGTTATTTTCTGAGAGAAACTCCAGGTCAAGTGATGGTCACACAAGTCATCATGGGGGCCCATTGACCCCGTTTGTGCCTCTGGAAGTTGGAGTTGGAGGGCTTACACATTCGAGTCCAGTGTGTCCATGGAGTGACCCCTGCAACTTCAGGGCATGATGGGAGGTTAGGATCACCAAATGGGTTCCTTTTCCCTTAGGATCGAGCTGGCCTTGCGGGCTGCTGATTTCCAGGTTTTTAGATACCACAGTATCCTGGCCTGATGGGGCGGCAGGCAAAGGCCTTGGTGACCATAGTTTATCATACCTGGAGGGCATTCTTTTGTTGATCCATTTCAAGTGGTCCCAGTTTTTGCACTAATGCTCCAAGGGCGATTAATCTTTGACTGGGTATGTAAAGGTCAAAGGGTTTAGCTAAATTAGGGAGTTCCTGGGCAAGGGTCTGAATTGACTGCTCTTTCCATTCTTGAAAGGCTGCTTCTGGATTCTATTCAAAAGGATCATCATCTTTTCATGTCAGTGTTTCATATAGAGGCCCAGCTATTAGACTGTAGTTAGGGATCCAGATGCAGAAAACCTTGGCCTCCCCAGTAACCCCTAAGCTGTCTTCTAGTTTTAGAAGAGGTAAGCCTGCAAATGGCTTCTTCCCTTTCCTGGGATGTGCTTCTCTGAACATCTGTGAGAATGAAGCCCAGGCAAGTCACCTTAGCCTTGGATATTTGAGTATTTTTCTTAGACACCTTCTATGCTTTCTTGGCTAGGTAGTTCAGAGGCGTCTTTAGTAGGGCTGGCAATCAGAATGTCCTCTGCATATTGAAGGAGGGTTCCCTTTTACAGAGGTAGAACTTTTAGGTCTTTAGATAATGTTTTCCCAATGATGGTGAGGAGATTTTTGAACCATTGCAGCAGGACGCCCCAGCATTATTGCTTTTGTTGTAAGTTGTGTCCTGCCACTCACAAGCCAAAAATTCTTGTGACTCTTGGACGAATGGAATACAGATGAAGGCATCATTGAAGTCTAATACAGAATGCCGTGACCTGGTGGATGGTAGAATGACCAGCAGGGTGTAGGAAATAGGAGCTACTGGATGGATATCCTCTGTTGCTTCACTGACTGTCCTGATATCCTTTACCAGGTCTACAGAAGCCCACGGGGCTCTCGCGGTCAGGGCAATCCCAGGATACGGAGCTCACCTGGGCTGGTCCACCCCACCCCCACAGCCCATGCAGCTCTCGTGGTCAAGTCCCTCTCAGCGTACAGGGCTCACCTGCGCAGCTACCCAGCAGCCCATGGGGCTCTCATAGTCAGGCCCTTCCCAGGATATGGAGCTCCCCTGGGCAGGTACCCCGGTAGGGCTGGGCACGCAGGAACCGTTCACATAGCCTGCCTTGCAGAGAACCCCCACCTCACCTGTCACTCACAGATGACACAGACCACCTCAGAGCAGGACTTGAACTAACAAACAACAGCTTTGATAGGTCTGTGACCCTGGGTAGCACTCTGTGTGGCCTCTCTCTGCCTGGTCTTCCAGACACTTCCACTGCAGGCAGGGCACCAAGCCTCTGTCTCCACCCACCATCACTCCTTTCCCTGACTCCTGGGTTCCTCTTATTAGGATCGGGTCTTCTTGATGTTGTTTCCTACTCATGGGCCTGATAATACGATAAGAAAACTAGCCGGAGCTGCAGCCCCTTGTCTATCCTGACTCTCAGGAGCACGCACCTGTTCCTTGGTCCTGGCCCATTTAGCAAGGTTCATTTTCTGCAACTGTGAGCCCCTGAGTGGTGAGGATTGGCTGATTTGGGCGGCCTGACACTGCCTGCCTGGCTTCCCCAGGTGTGCCTGGGTTGAGGTCAATATAACCACCTCTCCAGTCAGCCAGAGTCCCTGCAGCTGTGCCTGACGCCATATTCTCTGCCCCGTCAGCAGTGTCGGGGCTGGGGTGGTGGGAGGGAGTGAGGAGCCTCGGAGTTGTGGGTGGCCCGGTGTGAGTGGGGCTCTGCTGGACTTTCTGCAGGAGTGGCCAGGCTGCCACCTGCTAAAGAAGAGGATGTGTCACCCATACCTGCCGCTGGAATTTCTCCCTGGGCAGAGGTGAGGAAGTAAAAAAGCAGTGGGTGCCATGGCAGGAAGGGTATCTCAGGCAGGGAATAGGAAAGCTTCCAGAAGAGCGTCTGGGGCCAGGACCATCCTGGCTGGCCTACAGGTGCCAAGTCGTCCTGCGTGCTGTCGCTGGTGTGGCTCCACATCCCTTCCTCTAGGCTTGCAAGTTTTTATACATATTCAGGTGTATTACCTGGGAAGGGTGGGAACAGTTCAGCTGCAGCAGGCCTGGGGCTCATCTCACATTTACTCACAGACTCCTCGGCACAGTCCCCCAGCTTTGCGATGAGGAGGCTCCTTGTTGGGGGTGGGCTGCTGGCTGCATGGGAGACGATTTCCCAACTCTGACAAACTTAAGACTTTTTTATAACTGGAGCAAGTGCCCTGATACGATTTTCCTCTGTATAACTGGGGGGTTCTGTTTTATTTCTTTTTTCTCTTTTCTTTTTGTTTCAAGATAGATTTTATTTATTATCTTTTTTATTTAGAGATATAAGCATGGAGAAATGCATTCATATAAATAAATCTATGTGAAGGGAAAAACTTTTTTTTCTGTTTTATTTTATTAAATGTTATTTATTTATTTTTAATTTTTTAAAATTGATTTATTTCTTTTATACAACAGGTTCTTATTGGATATCTATTTTATACATATAAGTGTGCATATGTGAATCCCAGTCTCCCAATTCATACCACCACCAACCTCACATGGCGTTCCCCCCTTGGTGTCCATATGTTTGTTCTCTACATCTGTGTCTCTATCTCTGAACTGCAAACGGTTCATCTGTACCATTTTTCTAGGTTCCACATATGTGCATTAATATGCAATACTTGTTTTTTTTCTGTTTTTGACATAATTCACGCCGTATGACAGTCTCTAGGTCCATCAACATCTCTAGAAATGACCCAATTTCATTCCTATGTATGGCTGAGTAATATTCCATTTTATATATGTACCACATCTTTATCCATTCGTCTGTCTGTGGGCACTTAGGTCACTTTCATTACCTGGGTATTGTAAATAGTGCTGCAATAAAGAGTGTGGTGAATGTGTCTTTTTGATTTCTGGTTTTCTCTGGGTATATGCCCAGTAGTGGGATTGCTGGATTATATGGTAATTCTATTTTTAGTTTTTACCACAAGTTTGCTTGAGTACCTATACTGGTTCTGGGGGGGGACAGGATGATACTTTGGTTAATTATTCTTCCTGACGGGAAATTACAGTGACATATTCCCGTCCAAATACCTACAGCTACTCTCTCATTGGTTCTCCCTCTTCTCTTTCATCCTCTGCACAATTTGCAAACTGTGTGAAACAGGAGGTTAAAGGGGCTGACTCTACAAGATGGGAGATTGATAGCAAAGCAGTTGGAAAGTCAAACAGGAGCACCAGGAGAGGGACTATTCATTGAGTTTTAGAAACCTTTCGTATTCACAGTGTGTCCATTCTCTAGGTTTCCCGTACATGTTATAGCTGTAGTAATATTCCCTTCAACCTGGAGAGTTGGGACCCATGGAATGGGTGCCATGCATTATTGCTTTAAAGGGTCTGTATTTGCTCACCCAATCTCACTAATCCTCTCAGTCCCAGGTGTCCAGCCTTATGTCTCATCAAGCTGTTGGTGTAGATAGGGTCATTCTAGGTTTCATCAGAGCCCCTGAAGGATTTGTGTAAGAATTTCGCAGTTTTTTCTGTTCTGTGTTTGAAACTCCTTTTTATAATGGGGTTGAGCTGATTTTCACTGCTGTGTTTATGCCGGTCCAAAAACACTTGATTCCCTTATGGAGACATATCAGTACATATGTTTTAAGATACTTACTAGTCAGATATATTCCTCTGTGGGGAATAGGGGGTGTTGAGTCCCATTCACTCAGCAAGGAGCAGGTCCTGACTATTACATATTTTTTTTTTTATGGAACAGTACCTGTGCTAATGTTAAACTCTGGTTTTATGCATCACCCCACCTCTCTTCTCCCCTTAAGCAGGCATAAGAGTGTTTTCTAAATGTGAGACTCTGTTCTCTTTCATAATTCAGTTCATGTGTAGCCATGTTTACATTCCCTTCATTAGTGGTATCTTATGACAGGTCTCTTTTTCTCTGTCACTTATTTCACTTAGAATCATTGTACCTAAATCCACTCATTATGCTGCCACTGGCCTTATGACATTGAATTAATGGTTGAGGGATATTCCATCATACGTAAGTTCCACAATTTCTTGAACCATTTTTGTCTTTCCTGGGATATTTAAGGTGTACCGAAATCGAGGTTCTTGTAAGCAGTGCAGCCGTAAATGTTGGGGTGGCAGTGTCTTATTGATTTTCTGTTTTCGCAAGGTATATTTCTGTGACTGGAAGTGCCCTGGGCTCTGTAGCTTTGTTGTTTACTTCTTTTAGTGAACAGAATGCCCTCCTCCAGAGTGGTTGTTATCAATTTACATCCCGCCCATCAGCATAACAAGGCTCCCTGTTCCCCAGGGCCTATATTGCCTTTCTGGTGTTTACACATATTTTGGATGTTCCTTTTGACTGGTGGGTAGTGATACTTCTGTGTAGCCCTGATTTGCATTGTCCGCTTGCTTGGTTGGCCTAAAAGGGAGTATGTGTTTTTTCCTGAATATATTCAGGGAAAAATGCATATGCACTTTTTGGGCAAGTGCATCATTGTTGAAGTTGTGGTGCTTTTCCTGTGGTATAAAGGGGATTCCAGTCTACCTCTTGAAATCTGTTTCCTGAAATCCTTCCTCACATTCAGGTCCACCTCTTTGCCTTCCCTCAAAAGATTTTTGGATGATATTTCTCCTTTATAACTCTACAGGTTGGTGAAATGCTGTCACCCTAAGCTCCATTTTTCAACTCGCTTTTTTGTGAGCTAACTGCAAATTCATAATTTTACTTCAGGACCTATACTGTTTCTGGGGGGGCAGGCTGAGAGTTTGGTTAATTCTTTTTGCTGATGGCAAATTAGAGTGAAATGTGTCCGTCCAAATGTCTTCAGATACGATCTCATTGGTTCTCCCTCTTCCCTTTCATCCTCTGCAAAATTTGCAAACTGTGGAACCAGGAGGTTAAAGGAGCTGACTCTCCAAGTTGGGAGATTGATAGTAAAGCAGTTGGAATGTCACACCGGAGCACAAGGAGAGGAAAAATTAGGAAAGTTTTAGAAACATTTTGCCAACACAGGGTATCCATTCTCTAGGTTTCCCATACATGTTATAGCTGTAGTAATATTCCCTTCAACCTGGAGAGTTGGGACCCATGGAATGGGTGGCAAGCATTATTGCTTTAATGGGTCTGCATTTAGTCACCTAATCTCACCAATCCTCTCAGTTCCAAGTGTCCAGCCTTATGTCTCATCCAGCTGTCAGTGTAGGTAGGGACATTCCACGTTTCATCTGAGCTCCAGAAGGAATTGTGTAAGAATTTCACTGTTTTTCCTTTTGTTTTTGAAATTCATTTTTATAATGGTGTTGAGCTGATTTTTACTGCCGTGTCTATGCCGGTTTATACACATTTGATTCCCTTACGGAGACATATCAATACCTTGGTTATAAGATTCTTACTAGTCAGATATATTCCTCTGTGGGGAATTTGGGGTTTTGAGTCCCACTCACTGAGGAAGGAGTAGGTCGTGTGTATTACATATTTGGTTTATGGAACGGTACCTGTGCTAATATCCAACTCTGGTTTTATGCATCACCCACCTCTCCTTTCCCCTTAAACAGGCATAAGAGTGTTTTCTAAATGTGAGACTCTCTTCTCTTTCCTAATTCAGTTCATGTGTAGCCATGTTTACATTCCCTTCTTACTTGATATCATATGGTAAGTTTGTTTTTCTGTGTGACTTATTTCACTTAGAATCATCGAACCTAAATCCACTCATTATGCTGATACTGGCCTTATGACACTGATTTCGTGGCTGAGGGGTATTCCATCGTATGTAAGTACCACAACTTCTTTACCCATTTTTGTATTTCCTGGAATATTTAAGGTGTATCGAAGTCGAGGTTCTTCTAAGCAATGCAGGCGTAAATTTGGGGTGGCTGTGAATTATTGATTTTCAGTTTTCCCAATGTATATTCCCATGACTGGAAGTGCCCTAGGCTCTGAAGCTCTGTTGTTTACTTCTTTTAGGGAGCACAATGCACTCCACCAGAGTGGCTGTTGGCAGTATACATCCTGCCCATCAGCATAACAAGGTTGCCTGTTCTCCAGGGCCAGTCTTGCCTATCTGGTTTTTACATATTTTTCGGATGTCCCTTTTGACTGGTTGGAAGTGATCCTTCTTTGTAGTGCGGATTTGCATTGCCCACTTGCTTGGTTATGCAAAAAGATCATATGCCTGTTTTCTTGAATATATTGAGGGAAAAAGGCATACGCCATTTTAGGCCAAGTGCATCAATGTCGAAATTGTGCCGCATTCCCTGTGCTTAAAAGGTGATTCCAATCTACCTCCTGAATTATATTTCCTGAAATCCTGCCTCAATTTCAAGTCCTCCACCTTGCCTTCCCTCAATAGAATTTTGGACGTTGGTTGTACATTATAACTAGGCAGGTTTGTGAATTCCTGAGCCCCTGAGCTCCATTTTTCAACTCACTTTTTTTGTGAGCTGGCCGCAAACCCGCAGGATTTCTTCAGGCCCTATCCGGGATCTGGTGCAGCAGGCTGAGCATTTGGTTAACTCTTCTTCATGACGGGAATTTAGAATGACATGTGCCCGTCCAAATGCTTACAGCGTGTCTCTAATTGGTCCCACCTCTTCACTTTCATCTTCCGCACAAATTGTAAACTGTGAGAAACAGGTTAAAGGCACTGACTCTCCAAGATGGGAGGTTTATATTAAAGTGGCTGAAATGCAGAACCCGAGCACAAGGAGAGGAAAAAGGAGGAACGTTTTAGAAACCTGTCCGGATCATACGTTGTCCCATCCTCTGGGTTTCCCATGCATGTTTTAGCAATAATAAGATTCCCGCAAACCTAGAGAGATGGGACCCATGGAATGGGTTGCATGCATTATTGCTTTAAATGGTGTGCATTTGCTCACAAAACCTCAGGAATCCTTTCAGCCCCAAGTGTCCATCCTTATGTCTCTACCAGCTGTGGGTTTAGATGTGGTCAGTCCAGATTGCATCAGAGCCCCTAAACGAATACTGTAAGGATTTCACTGTTTTTGTGTTTTGTTTTTGAAATTTATTTTTATAATGGGGTTCAGCTGATTTTCAAGGCCGTGTTTTTGCCACTCTATACACCCTTGATTCCCTTACGGAGAGATATCAATACATAGGTATTAAGATACTTACTAGTCAGATATATTAATCTGCAGTGAGTATGGGATGTTGAGTACAGTTCACTGAGCAATGAGCAGGCCTTTTCTATTATACGTTTGTTTATGGAAGAGTACCTGTGCTAATATTAAACTCTTATTTTATGAATCACCCAACCTCATTTTCCTCATAAACAGGCATAAGATATTTATATTTTTTTCTAAATGTGAGACTCTGTTCTGTTTTCTAATTCAGTTCATGTGTAGCCATGTTTACATTCCCTTCATAAGTGATATCTTATGATAAGTTTCTTTTTCTGTGTTATTTATTTCCCTTAGAATCATCGTACATTAATCCAGTCATTATGCTGCTACTGTCTTTATGACATTGATTCCATGGCTGAGTGATATACCATAGTATGTAAGTACCAGAACTTCTTTATCCACTTTTGTCTTTCCTGGGATATTTAAGCTGTACCGAACTCAATTTTTTTTTGTAAACAGAGCAGCCCTAATCTTTGAGGAGGCTGTTTCTCATTGATTTTCGGTTTTCCCAATGTATACGCCCATGAATGGAAGTACCCTAAGCTCTGTAGCGCAGTTTTCAGACATTTTAGGAAACACCATGGACTTCTCCAGAATGGCTCTTGTCTATTTATACCCCTCCCATCAGCGTAACAAGGCTCACTGCTCCACACAGCTGTGCTGCGTTTCTAGAATTTACAATTTTTTTTGATATTCTATTTGACCAGTGGGAAATGAGAATTATTTGTAGAGTGGATTTGCATTGCACACATGCTTTGTTGGCCAAAAAGTGCGTATGCATGTTTTCTTGAATATATTGAGGAAAATACGCATACGGCCTTTTGACCAAGTGCATCATTGTCGATGTTGTGCCACATTTCCTGTGCTTAAAAGGCAATTCCTGTCTACCTCTTGAAATATGTTTCCTTCCATCCTTCCTCGATTTCCTGTCCTCCTCGTTTCCTTCCCTCAGCAGATTTTTGGACAATACTTGTCCATTATATCTCTGAAAGTTTGTGAATTCCTGAGACCCTGATCTCCATTTTTCAACTCACTTTTATTCTGAGCTTGCTGCAAACCCGCAGGATTGTTTCAGGCCCTATCTGGGTTCTGGGGCAGCAGGCTGAGCTTTTGGTTAAATCTTCTTTGTTACGGGAAATTAGAGTGACATGTGCCCTTCCAGATACTTACAGCAAATCTCTCATTGGTTCCACATCTTCCCTTTCATCCTCCACACAATTTGCCAAATGTGTGAAACATGAGGTTAAAGGTGGTAAGTCTCCAAGAGGGGAGATTAAGAGTAAAGGGACTGGAATGGCGAACACAAGCACAAGGAGTGGAGAAATGAGGAGCGTTTTAGAAAGCTGTCCGGATCACACGTTGTCCGATCCTCTAGGTTTCCCATGCATGTTTTAGGTATAATAAGACTCCCTGGACCCCAGACAGTTGGGACCCATGGAATGATTTGCACGCATTATTGCTTTAAATTGTCTGCATTTGCTCACACAACCTCACCAATCCTCTCAGCCCCAAGTGTCCAGCCTTATGTCTCATCCAGCTGTGGGTGTAGATGTGGTCAATCCAGGTTGCTTCAGAGCCCCTGAACGAATTCTATAAGAATTTTGCTGTTTTTACGTATTGTTTTTGAAATTAATTTTTATAATGGGGTTGATCTGATTTTCACTGCCACGTTTATGCCACTCTATACACTCTTGATTCCCTTATGGAGACATATCAATACATAGGTATTAAGATTCTTTCTCGTCATATATAATAATATGCAGGGAATAGGGGATGTTGAGTCCAGTTCACTGAGCAAGGAGTAGGCCTTGTCTTTTATACGTTAGGTTTATGGAATTGTACCTGTGCTAATATCAAACAATGGTTTTATGCATCAACCCACCTCACCTTTCCCCTTAAGCAGATATAAGAGATTTTTTTTTCTAAATGTGACACACTGTTCTGTTTTCTAATTCAGCTCATGTGTAGCCACGTTTACATTCCCTTCATAAATGATATCTTATGATACTTTTCTTTTTCTGTGTTACTTATTTCCCTTAGAATCATCGTACCTTAATCCAGTCATTATGCTGCTACTGGCTTTATGACATTGATTCCATGTCTGAGTTATTTCCCATCCTTCGTAAGCACCACAGCTCCTTTATCCACTTTTGTCTTTCCTGGGATATTTGAGGTTTACCGAATTTGATTTTTTAGTAAACAGAACACCCCTAAACTTCTGGGGGCTGATTCTTTGTGAATTTTAGTTTTCACAGTGTATACGCCTATGAGTGGAAGTACGGTAAGCTCTGTAGCTCAGTTTTTCAAATGTTTTAGGAAACTCGATGGACTTCTCCAGAGTGGCTCTTGGCAGTTTACATCCCTCATATCAGCGTAACAAGGCTGACTGTTCCACAAGGCAGTGCTGCGTTTCTAGATATTACAATCTTTTTTCGATGTTCTGTTTGACCAGTGGGAAATGAGACTTATTTGTAGTAGTGATTTGCATTGCCCAGTTGCTTCGTTGGCCAAAAATTGCCTTTGCAGGATTTCTTGAAAATATTGAGGAAAAAACGCATACACTGTTTTGGACAAGTGCATCATTCTTAATATTGGGCCGCATTTCCTGTGCTTGAAATGTGATTCCAATATACTTCTTGAAGTATGTTTCCTGCAATCATTGCACAATTTCAAGTCCTCCTCGTTTCCTTCCTTCAACAGATTTTTGGACGATAGTTGTCCATTATAACTCGGCAGGTTTGTGAAATCCTGAGAAACTGAGCTCAGTTTTTCAACTCGCTTTGTTTGTGACCTGGCCGCAAACCCACAGGATTGCGTCAGGCCATATATGTGTTCTGGTGCGGCAGGCTGACCATTTGGTTAAATCTACTTAGTGATGGGAAATTAGAGTGGCATTTGCCGATCCAGATGCTTAAGGCATGTGTCTCATTGGTTCGCGCTATTCCCTTTTAATCTCCGCACAAATTGTAAACGGTGTGAAACAGGAGGTTAAAGGTGCTGACTCTCTAAGCCAGGAGATTTATAGTAAAGTGGCTGGAATGGTGAAATTGAGCACAAGGAGAGGAAAATGGAGGTGCGTTTTAGAAACCTATCTGGATCACACGTTGTCCCATATTCTGGGTCTCCCATGCATGTTTTAGCTGTAATAAGATTCCCTGGACCCCAGAGATTAGGGACCAATGGAATGGGTTGCATGCATTATTGCTTTAAATGGTCTGCATTTGCTCACAAAATCTCACCAATCCTCTCAGCCTCAAGTGTCCAGCATTATGTCTCATCCAGCTGTGGGTGTAGATGTGGTCAGTCCACATTGCATCAGAACACCTTAAATTCTGTAAGGATTTCACTGTTTTTGTGTTTTCTTTTTGAAATTAATTTTTATAATGGGGTTAAGCTGATTTTCACTGCTGTGTTTATGCCACTCTATACACGTTTGATTCCCTTACAGACATATTTGAATATATAGGAATTAAAATTCATTCGAGTCAGATATATTCCTCTGCAGGGAATAGGGGATGTTGAGTCCAGTTAACTGAGCAAGGAGTAGGTCTTGTCTATTACACGTTTGGTTTATGGAATTACCTGTGCTAATATCAAACTCTGGTTTTATGCATCACCCCACCTCACCTTTCCCCTTAAGCAGTAATAAGAGATTTTTTTTTCTAAATGTGAGACTCTGTTCTGTTTTCTAATTCAGCTCATGTGTAGCCACGATTACATACCCTTCATAAGTGATATCTTATGATAAGTTTCTTTTTCTGTGTTACTTATTTCACTTAGAAACATCGTACCTAAATCCAGTCATTATGCTGCTACTGGCTTTATGACATTGATTCCATGGCGGAGGGATATCCCATAGTATGTAAGTACCACAACTTCTTTATCAACTTTTTGTCTTTCCTGGGATATTTAAGGTGTACTGAAGTCGATTTTCTTCTAAACAGAGCAGCCCTAAACTTTGGTGTGGCTGTTTCTTGTTGATTTTCTGTTTGCCCAATGTATTCGCCCATGAGTGGAAGTACCCTAGGCTCCGTAGATCTGTTTTTAGATGTTTTAGGAAACACCATGTACTTCTCCAGAGTGGCTCTTGGCAATTTCGATCCCACCCATCAGCGTCACAGGACTCCCTGTACCACACGGCTCTGCTGCCTTTCTAGTTTTTACAATTTGTTTGGATGTTCTGTTTGACCAGTGGGAAATGAGACTACTTTGTAGTGCGGATTTGCATTGCCCACTTGCTTGGTTGGCCAAAAAGGTCATATGCGTGTTTTCATGAATATATTCAGGGCACCCACATATGCCATTTTTGGCCAAGTGCATCATTGTCAAAATTGGGACCCATTTTCTGTGTTTAAAATGCGATTCCAATCTATTTCTTGAAATATGTTTCCTGCAATCGTGCCTCAATTTCAAGTCCTCTTCGTTTCCTTCCTTGAACAGGTTTTTGGACGATAGTTGTCCATTATAATTCTGCTGGTTTTTGAGTTCCTGAGTACCTGAGCTCCATTTTTCAACTCGCTTTGTTGGTGAGCTGGCCACAAAACCGCAGGATTGTGTCAGGCCATATCCTTGTTCTGGTACAGCAGGCTGAGCATTTGGTTAACTCTTCTTCGTGATGGGAAATTAGAGTGGCATGTGCCTGTCCAAATGCTTACAGCATGTCTCTCATTGGTTGCCCCTAATCCCTTTTAATCTCCACACAATTTGCAAACTGTGTGAAACAGGAGGTTAAAGGCAATGCCTCTCTAAGCGGGGAGATTTATAGTAAAGTGGCTGGAATGGTGAACCTGAGCACAAGGAGAGGAAAAATGAGGTGTGTTTCCGAAACCTGTCCAGATCACAAGTAGTCCCGATCTCTGGGTTTCCCAGGCATGTTTTAGCTGTAATATGATTCCCTTGGATCTAGAGTGTTGGGACCCATGGAACGGGTTTAACCCCTTATTGTTTTAAATGGTCTGCATTTCATCACACAACCTCACCAATGCTCTCAGTCCAAAGTGTCCAGAGTTATGTCACATCCAGCTGTGGGTGTTGATGTGGTCAATCTATGTTTCTTCAGAGACCCTGAATGACTTTTGTAAAAATTTTGCTGTTTTTGTGTATTGTTTTGAAATTAATTTTTATAATGTTGTTGAACTGATTTTTACTACCATGTTTATGCCACTCTATACACTCTTGATTCCCTTATGGAGATATTTCAATACATAGGAATTAAAATTCTTACTAGTCATATATATTCCTCTGCAGGGAATAGGGGATGTTGAGTGCAGTTCACTGAGCAAGGAGTAGGTCTTGTCTATTACATGTCTGGTTTAAGAAATTGTACCTGTGCTTATATCAAACTCTGGTTTTATGCATCACCCCATCTCACCATTCCCTTTAAGCAGATATAAGAGTATTTTTTGTAAATGAGAGACTGTGTTCTGTTTTCTAATTCAGCTCAGGTGTAGCCATGTTTATATTCCCTTCAAAAGTGATATCTTATGATAAGTTTCTTTTTCTGTGTTACTTATTTCACTTAGAAACATTGTACCTAAATCCAGTCATTATGCTGCTCCTGGGTTTATGACATTGATTCCATGGCTGAGGGATACCCCATAGTATGTAAATACCACAACTTCTTTATCCACTTTTGTCTTTCCTGGGATATTTAAGGTGTACCGAAGTTGATATTTTTGTAAACAGAGCAGCCTTGTAATTTGGGGTGGCTGTTTCTTGTTGATTTTCAGTTTTCCCAATGTATACGCCCATGAATGGAAGTACCCTTAGCTCTGTAGCACAGTTTTCAGATGTTTTAGGAAACACCGTGGACTTGTCCAGAGTGGCTCTTGACAATTTACATCCCTCCCATCAGCGTAACAAGGCTCACGGTTCCACATGGCTGTGCAGCCTTTCTACATTTTACAATTTTGGGGGGGATATTCTGTTTGACCAGTTGGAAATGAGACTTATTTGTAGTCCGGTTTTGCATTGGCCTCTTGCTTCGTTGGCCTAAAAGTGTGTATGCGTGTTTTCTTTTATATATTGTGGAAAAAACACATACACCCTTTTGGCCAAGTGCATCATTGTTGAAGTTGTGCCACATTTCCTCTGCTTAAAAGGCGATTCCAATATACCTCTTCAAATATGTTTCCTGCAGTCCTGCCTCTATTTCTGGTCCTCCTCGCTTCCTTCCCTCAACAGATTTTTGGACGTTAGTTGTCCATTATAACTCTGAAAGTTTGTGAATTCCTGAGACCCTGAGCTCCATTTTTCAACTCGCTTTTTTCTCTGAGCTTGCCACGAATCCTCAGGATTGCTTCAGGCCCTATCTGGGTTTTGGGGCGGCAGGCTGAGGTTTGGGTTAACTCTTATTCATGACGGGAAATTAGAGTGACATGTGCCCGTCCACATGCTTTCAGCAACTCTCTCATTGGTTCCACCTCTTCCCTTTCATCCTCCACACAATTTGCAAACTGTGTGAAACATGAGGTTAAATGTACTGACTCTCCAAGAGTGGAGATTAATAGTAAAGTGACTGGAATGGCAAACCCGAGCACAAGGAGAGGAAAAAGGAGGAGCGTTTTAGAAAACTGTCTGGATCACACGTTGTCCCATCCTCTGGATTTCCCATGCATGTTTTGGCTATAATAAGATTCTCTTGAATCTAGAGTGTTGGGACCCATGAAACGGGTTGCACGTATTATTGCTTTAAATGGTCTGCATTTGCTCAAACAACCTCACCAATGCTCTCAGCCCCAAGTGTCCAGCATTATTTATTATCCAGCTGTGGGTGTAGATGGGGTCAATCCAGGTTGCTTCAGAGCCCCTGAATGAATTTTGTAAGAATTTTGCTGTTTTTGTGTATTGTTTTTGAAATTTATTTTTATCATGGGGTTGAGCTGATTTTCACTGCCATGTTTATGCCACTCTATACACTTTTGGTTCCCTTAAGGAGACATATCAATACATAGGTATTAATATTCTTACTAATCAGATATATTAATCTGCAGGGAATAGAGGATGTTGAGTTCAGATCACTGAGCAAGCAGTCGATCTTGTCTACTAAACATTTGTTTTATGGAACGCTACCTGTGCTATTATCAAACTCTGGTTTTATGCAAAAACCCACCTCACATTTCCCCTTAAGCAGGCATAAGAGTGTTTTATTTCTTTTAATAAATGTGAGACTCTGTTATGTTTTCTAATTCAGCTCATGTATAGCCATGTTTACATTCCCTTCATAAGTGATATCTTATGATAAGTTTCTTTTTCTGTGTAACTTTTTTCCCTTAGAATCATCGTACCTTACTCCAGTCATTATGCTGCTACTGACTTTATAACATTGATACCATGGCTGAGGGATATCCCATAGTACGTAAATAACACAACTTCTTTATCCACTTTTGTCTTTCCTGGGATATTTGTGGTGTACTGAAGTGCATTTTTTTGTAAACAAAACAGCCCTAAACTTTGGGGTGGCTGTTTCTTGTTGATTTTCAATTTTCCCTATGTATACGCCCATGAGTGGAAGTACCCTATACTGTTTAACTCAGTTTTCAGATGTGTTAGGAAACACAGTGGACTTATCCAGAGTGGCTCTTGGCAATTTACATCCCTCCCATCAGCGTAAAAAGGCTCACTGTTCCACACGGCTGTGCTGCATTTCTAGATTTTATAATTTGTTATATATGCTCTGTTTGACCATTTTGAAATGAGACTTCTTTGTAGTCCGGCTTTGCATTGCCCACTTGATTCATTGGCCAAAAAATGCCTACGTGTGTTTCCTTGAATATATTGAGGAAAAAACACAACTGCCCTTTTGGCCAAGTGCATAATTGTCGAAGTTGTGCCATATTTTCTGTGCCTAAAAGGCGATTCCTATCCACCTCTTCAAATATGTTTCCTGCAGTCCTGCCTCAATTTCCGATCCTCCTCGTTTCCTTCCCTCAACAGATTTTTTGGACGATAGTTGTCCATTATAACTCTGAAAGTTTGTAAATTCCTGAGACCGTGAGCTCCATTTTTTAACTCGCTTTTTTTCTGAGCTTGCCACAGACCCGTAGGATTGCTTCAGGCCCTATCTGGGTTCTGGGGCGACAGAATGAGGTTTGGGTTAACTCTTCTTCGTGATGGGAAATTAGAGTGCCTTGTGCCCATCCAAATGCTTACAGTAAATCTCTTATTACCTCCTCCTCTTCCCATTCATCGTTCACAATTTGTGAACAGTGTGAAACATGAGGTTAAATGTGCTGATTCTCCAAGATGGGAGATTTATAGTAAAGTGAGTGGAATGGCAAACCCGAGCACAAGGAGACGAAAAAGGAGAAGCGTTTTAGAAAGCTGTCCAGATCACAAGCTGTCCTATCCTCTGGGTTTCCCATGAGTGTTTTAGCTGTCATAAGATTCCCTTGAATCTAGATTGTTGGGGCTCTTGGAATGGGTTGCATGCATTTTTGCTTTAAATGGTCTGCATTTGCTCACAACCTCACCAATTCTCTCAGCCCTAAGTGTCCAGCGTTATGTCTCATCCACCTGTGGGTGTAGATGGGGTCAATCCAGGTTGCTTCAGAGCCCCTGAATGAATTTCGTAAGAATTTTGTGGTTTTTGTGTATTGTTTTTTAAATTAATTTTTATAAAAGGGTTGAGCTGATGTTCACTGCCATGTTTATGCCACTCTATACACGTTTGATTCCCTTACGGACATATTTGAAGACATCGTAATTAAAATTCTTACTAGTCAGATATATTCCTCTGCAGGGAATAGAGGACGTTGAGTCCAGTTCACGGAGCAATGAGTAGGTCTTCTCTATTATACGTTTGGTTAATGGAATTGTATGTGTGCTAATATCAAACTCTGGTGTTATGCATCACCCCAACTAACCTTTCGCTTTAAACAGATATGAGTTTTTTTCTAAATGTGAGACTCTGTTCTGTTTTCTAATTCAGCTCATGTGTAGCCATGTTTACACAACCTTCAAAAGTGATATATTATGATAAGTTTCTTTTTCTGTGTTACTTATTTCACTTAGAAACATCGTACCTAAATCCAGTCATTATGCTGCTACTGGCTTTATGACATTGATTCCATAGCTGAGGGATATCCCATAGTATTTAAGTACCACAACTTCTTTATCAACTTTTTTTCTTTCCTGGGATATTTAAGGTGGACTGAAGTCTATTTTCTTGTAAATGGAGCAGTGTTAAACGTTGGTGTGGCTGTTTCTTTTTTCTTTTATTTTTTTTTTTGTTTCTTGTTGATTTTCTGTTTGCCCAATATATTAACCCATGAGTGGAAGTATCCTAGGCTCTGTAGCTCATTTTTTAGATGTTTCAGGAAACATCATGGTCTTCTCCCGAGTGGCTCTTGTGAATTTACATCCCACCCATCATTTTCAAAAGACTCCCTGTTCCACACAGCTTTGCTGCCTTTCTAGATTTTACAATTCTTTTGGATGTTCTGTTTAACCGGTTGGAAATGAGACTACTTTGTAGTGAGGATTTTCATTTCCCACTTGCTTGGTTGGCCAAAAAGGGCATATGCGTGTTTCCTTGAATATATTGCGGGAAAACACATATGCCATTTTTAGCTAAGTGCATCATTGTCAAAATTGGGCCGCATTTCCTGTGCTTAAAATGTAATTCCAATCTACTTCTTGAAATATGTTTCCTGAAATCCTGCCTCGAATTAAAGTCCTCCTCGTTTACTTGCTTCAACAGATTTTTGGACGGTAGTTTTCCATTAAAACTCTGCAGGTTTGTGAATTCCAGAGAACCTGAGCTCAGTTTTTCAACTCGCTTTGTGAGCTGGCCACAAACACGCAGTATTGTGTCAGGCCATATCCGTGTTCTGCTGTAGCAGGCTGAGCATTTGGTTAAATATTTTTCGTGATGGGAAATTTGAGGGGCATGTGCCCATCCGAATGCTTACAGCATGTTTCTCATTGGTTCCCCCTATTCCCTTTTAATCTCCACACAAATTGCAAACTGTGTGAAGCAGGAAGTTAAAAACACTGACTCTGTAAGTGGAGAGATTTATAGTAAAGTGGCTGGAATGGTGAACCCGAAAAAAAGGAGAGGTTAAAGGAAGTGTTTTTTAGAAACCTGTCAGGGTCACACGTTGTCCCATTCTCTGGGTTTCCCATGCATGTTTTAGCTGTAATAAGATTCCCTGGCCCCCGGAGAGTTGGGACCCAAGGAATGTGTTGCACGTATTATTGCTTTAAATGGTCTGCATTTGCTCACACAACCTCAACAATCTTCTCAGCCCCAAGTGTCCAGCCTTATGTCTCATCCAGCTGTGGGTGGAGATGTGGTCAGTCCCAATTGCATCAGAGCCCCTTAACAAACTCTGTAAGGATTTCTCTGTTTTTGTGTTTTAGATTGAAATTTATTTTTATAATGGGGTTGAGCTGATTTTCACTGCCATGTTTATGCCATTCTATACACTCTTGATTCCCTTACGGAGACATATCAATACATAGGTATTAAGATTCTTACTAGTCAGATATATTAATCTGCAGGGAATAGGGGATGTTGAGTTCAGTTCACTGAGCAAGTAGTAAGTCTTGTCTATTACACATTTGTTTTATGGAACGCTACCTGTGCTAATATCAAACTCTGGTGTTATGCATCATCCCACCTCACCTTTCGCTTTAAGTAGATATAAGAGATTTTTCTATAAATGTGAGACTCTGTTCTGTTTTCTAATTCAGCTCATGTGTAGCCATGTTTACATACCCTTCATAAGTGACATCTTATTATGTTTCTTTTTCTGTGTTACTTATTTCACTTAGAAACATCGTACCTAAATCCAGTCATTATGCTTATACTGTCTTTATGACATTGATTCCATGGCTGAGGGATATCTCATAGTATGTACGTACCACAACTTCTTTATCAACTTTTTTCTTTCCTGGTATATTTAAAGTGTACTGAAGTCGATTTTATTTTAAATGTAGCTGCCCTAAATTTTGGTGTGGCTGTTTCTTGTTGATTTTCTGTTTGCCCAATGTATTATCTCATGAGTGGAAGTACCCAATCTCTGTAGCTCTGTTTTTAGATGTTTTAGGAAACACCATGGCCTTCTCAGAGTGCATTTTGTCAATTTACATCCCGCCCATCATTGTCACAAGAGTCCCTTTTCCACACAGCTGTGCTGCCTTTCTAGTTTGTACAATTCTTTTGCATGTTCTGTTTAACCTGTATGAAATGAGACTAATTTGTAGTGAGGATTTGCATTGCCCACTTGCTTGTTTGGCCAAAAAGTGCATAAGCATGTATCCTTGAATATATTGCGGAAAAACACATACGCCATTTCTGGCCAAGTGCATCATTGTCAAAATTGGGCCACATTTCCGGTGCTTAAAATGTGATTCCAATCTACTTCTTGAAATATGTTTCCTGAAATCCTACCTCGAATTTAAGTCCTCCTCGTTCCCTTCTTTCAACACATTTTTGGACGATAGTTGTCCATTATAACTCTGCAGGTTTGTGAATTCCAGAGAACCTGAGCTCAGTTTTTCACCTCGCTTTGTTTGTGAGCTTGCCAGAAACCCGCAGGATTGCGTCAGGCCATATCCGTGTTCAGCTGCAGCAGGCTGAGCATTTGGTTAAATATTCTTCGTGATGGGAAATTAGAGTGGCATGTTCCTGTCCAAATGCTTACAGCATGTCTCTCATTGGTTCCCCCTATTCCCTTTTAATCTCCACACAAATTGCAAACTGTTGGAAACAGGAGGTTAATGGCACTGACTCTGTTAGTGGGGAGATTTATAGTAAAGTGGCTGGAATGGTGAACCCGAGCACAAGGAGAGGATTAAGGAGGTGTATTTTAGAAACCTGTCCTTGTCACACGTTGTCCCATCCTCTGGGTTTCCCATGCATGTTTTTGCTGTAATAAGATTCCCTGGAACCCAGAGAGGTGTGACCCAAGGAATGGGTTGCACGCATTATTGCTTTAAATGCTCTGCATTTGCTCACACAACCTCACCAATCCTCTCTGCGCCTAGTGTCCAGCCTTATGTCTCATCCAGCTCTGGGTGTAGATGTGGTCAGTCCCAATTGCATCGGAGCCCCTTAACAAATTCTGTAAGGATTTCGCTGTTTTTGTGTTTTAGTTTGAAATTTATTTTTATAATGGGGTTGAGCTGAATTTCACTGTCGTGTTTATGCCACTGTATACACTCTTGATTCCCTTACGGCGACATATCAATACATAGGTATTACGATTCTTACTAATCAGATATATTAATCTGCAGGGAATAGGGGAGGTTGAGTTCAGTTCACTGAGCAAGGAGTAGGTCTTGTCTACTACACATTTGTTTTATGGAACGCTACCTGTGCTAATATCAAACTCTGGTTTTAAACATCAACCCACCTCACCTTTCGCCTTAAGCAGGCATAAGAGTGTTTTATTTTTTTTTCTAAATGTGAGACTGTTCTGTTTTCTAATTCAGCTCATGTTTAGCCATGTTTACATTCCCTTCATAAGTGATATCTTATGATAAATTTCTTTTTCTGTGTTACTTATTTCCCTTAGAATCATCGTACCTTACTCCAGTCATTATGCTGCTACTGACTTTATGACATTGATTCCATGGCTGAGGGATATCCCATAGTACGTAAGTACCACAACTTCTTTATCCACTTTTGTCTTTCCTGGGATATTTGAGGTGTACTGAAGTGGATTTCTTTGTAAACAAAGCAGCCCTAAACTTTGGGGTGGCTGTTTCTTGTTGATTTTCAGTTTTCCCAATGTATACGCCCATGAGTGGAAGTACCCTAAACTCTTTAACTCAGTTTTCAGATGTTTTAAGAAACACAGTGGACTTCTCAAGAGTGGCTGTTGGCAATTTACATCCCTCCCATCAGCGTAACAAGGCTCACTGTTCCACAGGGCTCTGCTGCATTTCTAGATTTTACAATTTTTTTTGGATGTTCTGTTAGACCATTGTCAAATGAGTCTTATTTGTAATCCGGCTTTGCATTGCCCACTTGATTCGTTGGCCAAAAAGTGCGTATGTGTGTTTTTTTGTATATATTGAGGAAAAAACGCATCCTCCCTTTTGGCCAAGTGCATCATTATTGAAGTTGTTCCACATTACCTGTGCTTAAAAGGCGAATCCTATCTACATTTTCAAATATGTTTCCTGCAGTCCTGCCTCAAATTCCGGTCATCCTTGTTTCCTTCCCTTAACAGATTTTCGGACGATAGTTGTCCATTATAACTCTGAAATTTTGTGAATTATTGAGACTATGAGCTTCATTTTTTAACTCGCTTTTTTTCTGAGCTTTCCACAGACCCATAGGATTGCTTCAGGCCCTATCTGGGTTCTGGGGCAACAGACTGAAGTTTGTGTTAACTCTTCTTCGTCATGGGAAATTAGAGTGCCAGGTGCCCATCCAAATGCTTACAGCAAATCTCTTATTACTTCCAACTCGGCCCATTCATCCTCCACACAATTTGTGAACTGTGTGAAACATGAGGTTAAATGTGGTGATTCTCCTAGACGGGAGATTTATAATAAAGTGACTGGAAAGGCAAACACGAGCACAAGGAGATGAAAAAGGAGAAGCGTTTTAGAAAGCTGTCCAGATCACAAGCTGTCCCATCCTCTGGGTTTCCCATGCGTGTTTTAGCTGTCATAAGATTCCCTTGAATCTAGATTGTTGAGGCCCTTGAAATGGGTTGCATGCATTATTGCTTTAAAAGGTCTGCATTTGCTCACAACCTCACCAATGCTCTCAGCCCCAAGTGTCCAGCGTTATGTCTCATCCACCTGTGGGTGTAGATGGGGTCAATCCAGGTTGCTTCAGAGCCCCTGAATGAATTTCGTAAGAATTTTGTTGTTTTTGTGTATTGTTTTTGAAATTAATTTTTATAATGGGGTTGAGCTGATGTTCACTGCCATGTTTATGCCACTCTATACACGTTTGATTCCCTTAGGGACATATTTGAAGACATAGGAATTAACATTCACAGTAGTCAGATATATTCCTCTGCAGGGAATAGAGGATGTTGAGTCCAGTTCACTGAACAAGGAGTAGGTTTTGCCTATTACACGTTTGGTTTATTGAATTGTACGTGTGCTAATATCGAACTCTGGTGTTATGCATCACCCCACCTCACCTTTTGCTTTAAACAGATATAAGAGTATTTTTTTTCTAAATGTGAGACTCTGTTCTGTTTTCTAATTCAGCTCATGTGTAGCCATGTTTACACAACCTTCATAAGTGATATCTTATTATAAGTTTCTTTTTCTGTGTTACTTATTTCACTTAGAATCATCATACCTAAATCCAGTCATTATGCTGCTACTGGCTTTATGACATTGATTCCATGGTTGAGGGATATCCCATAGTATGTAAGTACCACAACTTCATTATCAACTTTTTTTTCTTTCCTGGGATATTTAAGGTGTAGTGAAGTCGATTTTCTTTTAAACAGAGCAGCCTTAAACTTTCTTGTGGCTGTTTCTTGTTGATTTTCTGTTTGCCCAATGTATTAGCCCATGAGTGGAAGTACCCTATGCTGTGTAGCTCTGTTTTTAGATGTTTCAAGAAACACCATGTACTTCTCCAGAGTGGCTGTTGCCAATTTACATCCCGCCCATCATTGTCACAAGACTTCCTGTTCCACACAGCTGTGCTGCCTTTCTCAATATTACAATTCATTTGGATGTTCTGTTTAACCGATTGGAAATGAGACTACTTTGAAGTGTGGATTTGCATTTCCCACTTGCTTCGATGGCCAAAAAGGGCATATGCGTGTTTCCTTGAATATATTGCGGCAAACACATACACCATTTTTGGCCAAGTGCATCATGGTCAAAATTGGGCCGCATTTCCTGTGCTTAAATGTGATTCCAATCTACTTCGTGAAATATGTTTCCTGAAATCCTGCCTCGAATTAAAGTCTTCCTCATTTCCTTCCTTCAACAGATTTTTGGACGATAGTTGTCCGTTATAACTCTGCAGGTTTGTGAAATCCAGAGAACCTGAGCTGACTTTTTCAACTCGCTTTGTTTGTGAGCTGGCCAGAAACCCGCAGGATTGCGTCAGGCCATATCCGTGTTCTCCTGAAGCAGGCTGAGCATTTGGTTAAATATTCTTCGTGATTGAAAATTAGAGGGGCGTGTGCCTGTCCAAATGCTTACACAATGTCTCTCATTGGTTCCCCCTATTCCCTTTTAATCTCCACACAATTTGCAAACTGTGTGAAACTTGAGGTTAAAGGCACTGAATCTGTAAGTGGGGAGATTTATAGTAAAGTGGCTGGAATGGTGAACCCGAGCACAAGCAGAGGATAAAGGAGGTGTATTTTAGAAAGATGTCCGGGTCACAGGTTGTCCCATCCTCTGTGTTTCCCATGCATGTTTTAGCTGTAATAATATACCCTGGGCCCCAGAGAGGTGGCACCCAAGGAATGGGTCGCACGAATTATTGCTCAAAATTGTCTGCATTTGCTCACACAACCTCACCAATCCTCTCAGCCCCAAGTGTCCAGCCTTATGTCTCATCCAGCTGTGGGTGTAGATGTGGTCAGTCCCAATTGCATCAGAGTCCCTTAACAAATTCTGTAAGGACTTCGCTGTTTTTGCATTTTAGTTTGAAATTTATTTTTATAATGGGTTTGAGCTGATTTTCTCTGCCGTTTTTATGCCACTCTATAGACTCTTGATTCCCTTATGGTGACATATCAATACATAGGTATTGAGATTCTTACTAGTCAGATATATTAATCTGCAGGGCATAGGGGATGTTTAGTTCACTTCAATGAGCAAGGAGTAGGTCTTGTCTACTACACATTTGTTTTATGGAACGCTACCTGTGCTAATATCAAACTCTGGTTTTATGCATCAACCCACGTCACCTTTCCCCTTAAGCAGGCATAAGAGTGTTTTTTTTTTCTAAATGTGAGTCTCTGTTCTGTTTTCTAATTCAGCTCATGTGTAGCCATGTTTACATTCCCATCATAAGTGATATCTTATGATTAGTTTCTTTTTCTGTGTTACTTATTTCCCTTAGAATCATCGTACCTTACTCCAGTCATTATGCTGCTACTGACTTTATGACATTGATTCCATGGCTGAGGGATATCCCATAGTACGTAAGTACCACAACTTCTTTATCCACTTTTGTCTTTCCTGGGATATTTGTGGTGTACTGAAGTGCATTTTTTTGTAAACAAAGCAGCCCTAAACTTTGGGGTGGCTGTTTCTTGTTGATTTTCAGTTTTCCCAATGTATACGCCCATGAGTGGAAGTGCCCTAAACTCTTTAGCTCAGTTTTCAGATGTTTAAGGAAACACAGTGGACTTCTACAGAGTGGCTCTTGGCAATTTACATCCCTCCTATCAGCATAACAAGGCTCACTGTTCCACAGGGCTCTGCTGTATTTCTAGATTTTACATTTTTTTTGGATGTTCTGTTTCACCATTGGCAAATGAGACTTATTTGTAGTTCAGCTTTGCATTCCCCACTTGGTTCGTTGGTCAAAAAGTGCATATGCGAATTTTCTTGAATATATTGAGGCAAAAACGCATCCGCCCGTTTGACCAAGGGCATCATTGTCGAAGTTGTGACACATTTCCTGTGCTTAAAAGGCGATTACTATCTACCTCTTCAAATATGTTTCCTGCAGTCCTGCCTCAATTTCTGGTCCTCCTCGTTTCCTTCCCTCTACAGATTTTTGGACAATAGTTATCCATTATAACTCTGAAAGTTTGTGAATTCCTGAGACCCTGAGCTCCATTTTTTAACTCGCTTTTTTTCTGAGCTTGCCACAGATCCGTAGGATTGCTTCAGGCCCTATCTGGGTTCTGGGGTGGCAGAATGAGTTTTGGGTTAACTCTTCTTCGTGATGGGAAACTAGAGTGCCATGTGCCTGTCCAAATGCTTACAGCAAATCTCTTATTACTTCCACTTCTTCCCATTCATCCTCCACACAATTTGTGAACAGTGTGAAACATGAGGTTAAATGTGCTGATTCTCCAAGACGGGAGATTTATAGTAAAGTGAGTGGAATGGCAAACTCGAGCACAAGGAGACAAAAAAGGAGAAGCGTTTTAGAAGGCTGTCCGGATCACACGCTGTCCCAACCTCTGAGTTTCCCATGCGTGTTTTAGCTGTCATAAGATTCCCTTGAAGATAGAGTGTTAGGACCCTTGGAATGGGTTGCATGCATTATTGCTTGAAATGGTCTGCATTTGCTCACAACCTCACCAATGCTCTCAGCCCCAAGTGTCCAACGTTATGTCTCATCCACCTGTGGGTGTAGATGGGGTCAATCCAGGTTGCTTCAGAGCTCCTGAATGAATTTCGTAAGAATTTTGTTGTTTTTGTGTATTGTTTTTGAAATTAATTTTTATAATGGGGTTGAGCTGATTTTCCCTGCCGTGTTTATGCCATTCTATACACGTTTGATTCCCTTACGGACATATTTTCATACATAGGAATTAAACTTCATTCTAGTCAGATATATTCCTCTGCAGGGAATAGGGGATGATGAGCCCAATTCACTGAGCAAGGAGTAGGTCTTTTCTATTACACGTTTGGTTTATGGAAGTGTACGTGTGCTAATATCAAACTCGGGTGTTTTGCATCACCCCACCTCACCTTTCGCTTTAAGCAGATATAAGAGTTTTTTTTTTTTTCTAAATGTGAGACTCTGTTCTGTTTTCTAATTCAGCTCGTGTGTAGCCATGTTTACAATCCCTTCATAAGTGATATCTTATGATGCGGTTCTTTTTCTGTGTTACTTATTTCACTTAGAAACATTGTACCTAAATCCAGTCATTATGCTGCTACTGGCTTTATGACATTGATTCCATAGCTGAGGGATTTCCCGTAGTATATAAGTAGCACAACTTTTTCTTTCCTGGGATATTTAAGGTTTACTGAATTCATTTTTCTTATAAACTGAGCAGCCTTAAACATTGGTGTTGCTGTTTCTTGTTGATTTTCTGTTTGCCCAGTGTATTAGCCCATGAGTGGAAGTACCCTAGGCTCGGTAGCTCTGTTTTTAGATGATTCAGGAAACACCATGGACTTCTCCAGAGTGGCTCTTGTCAATTTACATCCCTCCCATCATTGTCAAAAGACTCCCTATTCCACACATCTGTGCTGCCTTTCTAGTTTTTACAATTCTTTTGGATGTTCTGTTTAACCGGTTGGAAATGAGACTACTTTGTAGTGAGGATTTGCATTGCCCACTTGCTTGGTTGGCCAAAAAGGGTATATGCGGGTTTCCTTGAATATACTGGGGGAAACCACATATGCCATTTTTGGCGAAGGGCATCATTGTCAAAATTGGGCCGCCTTTCCTGTGCTTAAAATGCAATTCCAATCTACTTCTTGAAATATGTTTCCTGTAATCCTGCCTCGAATTAAAGTCTTCCTCATTTCCTTCCATCTACACATTTTGGGACGATAGTTGTCCATTATAATTCTGCAGGTTTGTGAATTCCAGAGAACATGAGCTGAGTTTTTCAACTGGCTTTGTTTGTGAGCTGGCCACAAACACACAGGATTGCATCAGGCCATATCCGTGTTCTGCTGCAGCAAGTTGAGCATTTGGTTAAATATTCTTCGTGATGGGAAATTAGTGGGGCGTGTGCCCATCCAAATACTTACAGCATGTCTCTCATTGTTTCCCCCTATTCCCTTTTAATCTCCACACAACATGCAAACTGTGTGAAACAGGAGGTTAAAGGCACTGACTCTCTAAGCGGGCAGATTTATAGTTAAGTGCCTGGAATGGTGAACCCGAGCACAAGGAGAGGATAAAGGAGCTGTATTTTAGAAAGATGTCCGGGTCACACGTTGTCCCATCCTCTGGGTTTCCCATGCATGTTTTAGCTGTAATAAGATCCCCTGGACCCCAGACGGGTGGCACCCAAGGAATGTGTTGCACACATTATTGCTTAAAAAGGTCTGCATTTGCTCACACAACCTCACCAATCCTCTCAGCCCCAAGTGTCCAGCCTTATGTCTCATCCAGCTGTGGGTGTAGATGTGGTCAGTCCCAATTGCATCAGAGTCCCTTAACAAATTCTGTAAGGATTTCGCTGTTTTTGCATTTAAGTTTGAAATTTATTTTTATAATGGGGTTGAGCTGATTTTCACTGCCGTGTTTAAGCCACTCTATACACTCTTGATTCCCTTATGGAGACATATCAATACATAGGTATTAAGATTCTTACTAGTCAGAAATATTAATCTGCAAGGAATAGGGGATGTTGAGTTCAGTCCACTGAGCAAGGAGTAGGTCTTGTCTACTACACATGTGTGTTATGGGACGCTACCTGTGCTAATATCAAACTCTGGTTTTATGCATCAACCCACCTCACCTTTCCCCTTAAGCAGGCATAAGTGTGTTTTATTCTTTTTTCTAAATGTGAGACAGTTCTGTTTTGTAATTCAGCTCATGTGTAGCCATGTTTACATTCCCTTCATAAGTGATATCTTATGATAAGTTTCTTTTTCTGTGTAACTTTTTTCCCTTAGAATCATCGTACCTTACTCCAGTCATTATGCTGCTACTGACTTTATGACATTGATTCCATGGCTGAGGGATATCCCATAGTACGTAAGTACCACAACTTCTTTATCCACTTTTGTCTTTCCTGGTATATTTGTGGTGTACTGAAGTGTATTTTTTTGTAAACAAAGCAGCCCTAAACTTTGGGGTGGCTGTTTCTTGTTGATTTTCAGTTTTCCCAATGTATACGCCCATGAGTGGAAGTACCATAAACCCTTTAGCTCAGTTTTCAGATGTTTAAGGAAACACAGTGGACTTCTCCAGAGTGGCTCTTGGCAATTTACATCCCTCCTATTAGCGTAAGAAGGCTCACTGTTCCACAGGGCTCTGCTGTATTTCTAGATTTTACTTTTTTTTTTTTAGATGTTCTGTTTCACCATTGGCAAATGAGACTCATTTGTAGTCCGGCTTTGCATTGCCCACTTGATTCGTTGGCCCAAAAGTGCATATGCGTGTTTTCTTGAATATATTGAGGAAAAAACGCATCCGCCCTTTTGGCCAAGGGCATCATTGTCGAAGTTGTGCGACATTTCCTATGCTTAAAAGGTGATTCCTATCTACCTCTTCAAATATGATTCCTGCAGTCCTGCCTCAATTTCTGGTCCTCCTCGTTTCCCTCCCTCTACAGATTTTTGGATTATAGTTGTCCATTATAACTTGGAAATTTGTGAGTTCCTGACACCCTGAGCTCCATTTTTTAACTCGCTTTTTTTTCTGAGCTTGCCAATGACCCGGAGGGTTGCTTTAGGCCTTCTCTGGTTTCTGGGGTGTCAGAATGAGGTTTGGGTTAACTCTTCTTCGTGATGGGAAATTAGAGTACCATGTGCCCGTCCAAATGCTTATAGCAAATCTCTTATTACTTCCACCTCTTCCCATTCATTCTCCACACAATTTGTGAACAGTGTGAAACATGAGGTTAAATGTGCTGATTCTCCAAGACGGGAGATTTATAGTAAAGTGAGTGGAATGGCAAACCCGAGCACAAGGAGACAAAAAAGGAGAAGCGTTTTAGAAAGCTGTCTGGATCACATGCTGTCCCATCCGCTGGGTTTCCCATGCGTGTTTTAGCTGTCATAAGATTCCCTTGAATCTAGAGTGTTGTGACCCTTGGAATTGGTTGCATGCATTATTGCTTTAAATGGTCTGCATTTGCTCACAATCTCACCAATGCTCTCAACCCCAAGTGTCCAACGTTATGTCTCATCCACCTGTGGGTGTAGATGGGGTCAATCCAGGTTGCTTCAGAGCTCCTGAATGAATTTCTTAAGAATTTTGTTGTTTTTGTGTATTGTTTTTGAAATTAATTTTTATAATGGGGTTGAGCTGATTTTCCCTGCCGTGTTTATGCCATTCTATACACGTTTGATTCCCTTACGGACATATTTGAATACATAGGAATTAAACTTCATACTAGTCAGATATATTCCTCTGCAGGGAAAAGGGGATGTTGAGTCCAGTTCACTGAGCAAGGAGTAGGTCTTGTCTATTACACGTTTGTTTTATGGAACTGTACGTGTGCTAATATCAAACTCGGGTGTTTTGCATCACCCCACCTCACATTTCGCTTTTAGCAAATAAAAGAGTTTTTTTTCTAAATGTGAGACTCTGTTCTGTTTTCTAATTCAGCTCATGTGTAGACATGTTTACATTCCCTTTATAAGTGATATCTTATGATAAGTTCCTTTTTCTGTGGTACTTATTTCACTTAGAAACATCGTACCTAAATGCAGTCTTTATGCTGCTACTGGCTTTATGACATTGATTCCATGGCTGAGGGATTTCCCATAGTATATAAGTACCACAACTTTTTTCTTTCCTGGGATATTTAAGGTTTACTGAAGTCATTTTTCTTATAAACGGAGCCACCGTAAACATTGGTGTTGCTGTTTCTTGTTGATTTTCTGTTTGCCCAATGTATTAGCCCATGAGTGGAAGTACCCTAGGCTCTGTAGCTCTGTTTTTAGATGTTTCTGGAAACAACACGGACTTCTCCAGAGTGGCTCTTGACAATTTACATTCCTCCCATCATTGTCAAAAGACTCCCTGTTCCACACATCTGTGCTGCCTTTCTAGTTTTTATAATTCTTTTGGATGTACTGTTTAACCGGTTGGAAATGAGACTACTTTGTAGTGAGGATTTGCATTACCCTCTTGCTTGGTTGGCCAAAAAGGGTATATGCATGTTTCCTTGAATATATTGCGGGAAACCACATATGCCATTTTTGGCCAAGGGCATCATTGTCAAAATTGGGCCGCATTTCCTGTGCTTAAAATGCAATTCCAATCTACTTCTTGAAATATGTTTCCTGTAATCCTGCCTCGAATTAAAGTCTTCCTCGTTTCCTTCCATCTACAGATTTTTGGACGATAGTTGTCCATTATATCTCTGCAGGTTTGTGAATTCCAGAGAACCTGAGCTCAGTTTTTCCACTCGCTTTGTTTGTGAGCTGGCCACCAACACACAGGATTGCGTCAGGCCATATCCGTGTTCTGCTGCAGCAGGCTGAGCATTTGGTTAAATATTCTTCGTGATGGGAAATTAGAGGGGCGTGTGCCCGTCCAAATGCTTACAGCATGTCTCTCATTGGTTCCCCCTTTTCCCTTTTAATCTCCACACAACTTGCAAACTGTGTGAAACAGGAGGTTAAAGGCACTGACTCTCTAAGCAGGGAGATTTATAGTTAAGTGCCTGGAATGGTGAACCCGAGCACAAGGAGAGGATAAAGGAGGTGTATTTTAGAAAGATGTCCGGGTCACACGTTGTCCAATCCTCTGGGTTTCCCATGCATGTTTTAGCTGTAATAAGATTCCCTGGACCCCAAAGAGTTGGGACTCAAGGAATAGGTTGCACACATTATTGCTTTAAATGGTCTGCATTTGCTCACACTACATCACCAATCTTCTCAGCACCAAGTGTCCAGCCTTATGTCTCATCCAGCTGTGGGTGTAGATGTGGTCAGTCCCAATTGCATCAGAGGCCCTTAACAAATTCTGTAAGGATTTCGCTGTTATTGTGTTTTAGTTTGAGATTTATTTTTATAATGGGGATGAGCTGATTTTCACTGCCTTGTTTAAGCCGCTCTATACACTCTTGATTCCCTTATGGAGACATATCAATACATAGGTATTAAGATTCTTACTAGTCAGATATATTTATCTGCAGGGAATAGGGGATGTTGAGTACAGTTCACTGAGCAAGGAGTAGGTCTTGTCTACTACACATTTGTTTTATGGAACGCTACCTGTGCTAATATCAAACTCTGGTTTTATGCATCAACCCACCTCACCTTTCCCCTTAAGCAGGCATAAGTGTGTTTTATTTTTTTTTCTAAATGTGACACTCTGTTCTGTTTTCTAATTCAGCTCGTGTGTAGCCATGTTTACCTTCCCTTCATAAGTGATATCTTATGATAAGTTTCTTTTTCTGTGTTATTTATTTCACTTAGAAACATCGTACCTAATTCCAGTCATTATGCTGCTACTAGCTTTATGACATTGATTCCATGGCTGAGGGAAATCCCATAGTATATAAGTACCACAACTTTTTTCTTTCCTGGGATATTTAAGGTGAACTGAAATCGTTTTTCTTATAAATGGAGCAGCCCTAAACATTGGTGTTGCTGTTTCTTGTTGATTTTCTGTTTGCCCAATGTATTAGCCTATGAGTGGAAGTACCCTAGGCTCTGTAGCTCTGTTTTTAGATGTTTCAGGAAGCACCATGGACTTCTCCAGAGTGTCTCTTGTCAATTTACATCCCTCTCATCATTGTCAAAAGACTCCCTATTCCACACATCTGTGCTGCCTTTCTAGTTTTTACAATTCTTTTGGATGTTCTGTTTAACCGGTTGGAAATGAGACTACTTTGTAGTGAGGATTTGCATTGCCCACTTGCTTGGTTGGCCAAAAAGTGCATATGCGTGTTTCCTTGAATATATTGCGGGAAATCATATACGCCATTTTTGGCCAAGGGCATCATTGTCAAAATTGGGCCGCATTTCCTGTGCTTAAAATGCGATTCCAATCTACATCTTGAAATATGTTTCCTGTAATCCTGCCTCGAATTATAGTCTTCCTCGTTTCCTTCCATCTACAGATTATTGGACGATAGTTTTCCATTATAACTCTGCAGGTTTGTGAATTCCAGAGAACCTGAGCTCAGTTTATCAACTCGCTTTGTTTGTGAGCTGGCCACAACCACGCACGATTGCATCAGGCCATATCCGTGTTCTGCTGCAGCAGGCTGAGCATTTGGTTAAATATTCTTCGTGATGGGAAATTAGAGGGGCGTGTGCCCATCCAAATGCTTACAGCATGTCTCTCATTGGTTCCCCCTATTCCCTTTTAATCTCCACACAAATTGCAAACTGTGTGAAACAGGAGGTTATATGCACTGACTCTCTAAGTGGGGAGATTTATAGGAAAGTGGCTGGAATGGTGAACCCGAGCACAAGGAGAGGATAAAAGAGGTGTATTGTAGAAAGCTCTCCAGGTCACACGTTGTCCCATCCTCTGGGTTTCCCATGCATGTTTTAGCTGTAATAAGATTCCCTGGACCCCAGACAGGTGGCACCCAAGGAATGTGTTTCACACACTATTGCTTAAAAAGGTCTACATTTGCTCACACAACCTCACCAATCCTCTCAGCCCCAAATGTCCAGCCTTATGTCTCATCCAGCTGTGGGTGTAGATGTGGTCAGTCCCAATTGCATCAGAGGCCCTTAACAAATTCTGTAAGGACTTCGCTGTTTTTGCGTTTTAGTTTGAAATTTATTTTTATAATGGGGTTGAGCTGATTTTCACTGCCGTGTTTAAGCCACTCTATACACTCTTGATTCCCTTATGGAGACATATCAATACATAGGTATTAAGATTCTTACTAGTCAGAAATAATTATCTGCAGGGAATAGGGGATGTTGAGTTCAGTTCACTGAGCAAGGAGTAGGTCTTGTCTACTACACATGTGTTTTATGGAACGCTACCTGTGCTAATATCAAACTCTGGTTTTATGCATCAACCCACCTCACCTTTCCCCTTAAGCAGGCATAAGTGTGTTTTATTTTTTTTTCTAAATGTGAGACTCTGTTCTGTTTTCTAATTCAGCTTATGTGTAGCCATGTTTACATTCCCTTCATAAGTGATATCTTATGATAAGTTTCTTTTTCTGTGTAACTTTGTTCCCTTAGAATCATCGTACCCTACTCCAGTCATTATGCTGCTACTGACTTTATGACATTGATTCCATGGCTGAAGGATATCCCATAGTACCTAAGTACCACAACTTCTTTATCCACTTTTGTCTTTCCTGGGATATTTGTGGTGTACTGAAGTGCATTTTTTTGTAAACAAAGCAGCCCTAAACTTTGGGGTGGCTGTTTCTTGTTGATTTTCAGTTTTCCCAATGTATACGCCCATGAGTGGAAGTACCATAAACCCTTTAGCTCAGTTTTCAGATGTTTAAGGAAACACAGTGGACTTCTCCAGATTGGCTCTTGGCAATTTACATCCCTCCTATCAGCGTAACAAGGCTCACTGTTCCACACGGCTCTGCTGTATTTCTAGATTTTACATTTTTTTTTGGATGTTCTGTTTCACCATTGGCAAATGAGACTTATTTGTAGTCCGACTTTGCATTGCCCACTTGATTCGTTGGCTCAAAAGTGCGTATGCGTGTTTTCTTGAATATATTGAGGAAAAAACGCATCCGCCCTTTTGGCCAAGGGCATCATTGTCGAAGTTGTGCCACATTTCCTGTGCTTAAAAGGTGATTCCTATCTACCTCTTCAAATATGATTCCTGCAGTCCTGCCTCAATTTCTGGTCCTCCTAGTTTCCCTCCCTCTACAGATTTTTGGATGATAGTTGTCCATTATAACTCTGAAAGTTTGTGAGTTCCTGAGACCCTGAGCTCCATTTTTTAACTCGCTTTTTTTCTGAGCTTGCCACAGACCCGGAGGGTTGCTTTAGGCCTTCTCTGGTTTCTGGGGCGGCAGAATGAGGTTTGGGTTAACTCTTCTTCATGATGGGAAATTAGAGTGCCATGTGCCCTTCCAAATGCTTAAGCAAATCTCTTATTACTTCCACCTCTTCCTATTCATTCTCCACACAATTTGTGAACAGTGTGAAACATGAGGTTAAATGTGCTGATTCTCCAAGACGGGAGATTTATAGTAAAGTGAGTGGAATGGCAAACCCGAGCACAAGGAGACAAAAAAGGAGAAGCGTTTTAGAAAGCTGTCTGAATCACACGCTGCCCCATTCTCTGGGTTTCCCATGCGTGTTTTAGCTGTCATAAGATTCCCTTGAAGCTAGAGTGTAGGGACCCTTGGAATGGGGTGCATGCATTATTGCTTTAAATGGTCTGCATTTGCTCACAACCTCACCAATGCTCTCAGCCCCAAGTGTCCAACGTTATGTCTCATCCACCTGTGGGTGTAGATGGGGTCAATCCAGGTTGCTTCAGAGCTCCTGAATGAATTTCGTAAGAATTTTCTTGTTTTTGTGTATTGTTTCTTAAATTAATTTTTATAATGGGTTTGAGCTGATTTTCCCTGCCGTGTTTATGCCCCTCTATACACGTTTGATTCCCTTAAGGACATATTTGAATACATAGGAATTAAACTTCATACTAGTGAGATATATTCCTCTGCAGGGAATAGGGTATGTTGAGTCCAGTTCACTGAGCAAGGAGTAGGTCTTGTCTATTACACGTTTGGTTTATGGAACTGTACATGTGCTAATATCAAACTCGGGTGTTTTGCATCACCCCATCTCACCTTTCGCTTTAAGCAGATATAAGAGTTTTTTTTTCTAAATGTGAGACTCTGTTCTGTTTTCTAATTCAGCTCATGTGTAGCCATGTTTACATTCCCTTCATAAGGGAAATCTTACGATAAGTTTCTTTTTCTGTGTTACTTATTTCACTTAGAAACATTGTACCTAAAGCCAATCATTATGCTGCTACTGGCTTTATGACATTGATTCCATGGCTGAGGGATATCCCATAGTATATAAGTACCACACATTTTTTTCTTTCCTGGGATATTTAAGGTGTACTGAAGTCATTTTTCTTATAAACGGAGCCACCGTAAACATTGGTGTTGCTGTTTCTTGTTGATTTTCTGTTTGTGCAATGTATTAGCCCATGAGTGGAAGTACCCTAGGCTCTGTAGCTCTGTTTTTAGATGTTTCTGGAAGCACCATGGACTTCTCCAGAGTGTCTCTTGTCAATTTACATCCCGCACATCATTGTCAAAAGACTCCCTGTTCCACACATCTGTGCTGCCTTTCTAGTTTTTATAATTCTTTTGGATGTTCTGTTTAACCGGTTGGAAATGAGACAGTTTGTATTGAGGATTTGCATTGCCCACTTGCTTGGTTGGCCAAAAATGGTATATGCGGTTTTCCTTGAATATATTGCGGGAAACCACATATGCCATTTTTGGCCAAGTGCATCCTTGTCAAAATTGGGCCGCATTTCCTGTGCTTAAAATGCAATTCCAATCTACTTCTTGAAATATGTTTGATGTAATCCTACCTCGAATTTAAGTCTTCCTCGTTTCCTTCCATCTACAGATTTTTGGACGATAGTTGTCCATTATATCTCTGCAGGTTTGTGAATTCCAGAGAACCTGAGCTCAGTTTTTCAACTCGCTTTGTTTGTGAGCTGGCCACAAACCCACAGGATTGCATCAGGCCATATCCGTGTTCTGCTGCAGCAGGCTGAGCATTTGGTTAAATATTCTTCATGATGGGAAATTAGAGGGGCGTGTGCCCATCCAAATGCTTACAGCATGACTCTAATTGGTTCCCCTATTCCCTTTTAATCTCCACACAACTTGCAAACTGTGTGAAACAGGAGGTTAAAGGCACTGACTCTCTAAGCGGGCAGGTTTATAGTTAAGTGCCTGGAATGGTGAACCCGAGCACAAGGAGAGGATAAAGGAGGTGTATTTTAGAAAGATGTCCGGGTCACATGTTGGCCCATCCTCTGGGTTTCCCATGCATGTTTTAGCTGTAATAAGATTCCCTGGACCCCAGAGAGTTGGGACTCATGGAATAGGTTGCACACATTATTGCTTTAAATGGTCTGCATTTGCTCACACAACCTCACCAATCATCTCAGCCCCAAGTGTCCAGCCTTATGTCTCATCCAGCTGTGGGTGTAGATGTGGTCAGTCCCAATTGCATCAGAGGCCCTTAACAAATTCTGTAAGGATTTCGCTGTTTTTGTGTTTTAGTTTGTAATTTATTTTTATAATGTTGTAGAGCTGATTTTCACTGCCATGGTTAAGCCACTCTATACACTCTTGATTCCCTCAAGGAGACATATCAATACATAGGTATTAAGATTCTTACTAGTCAGATATATTAATCTGCAGGGAATAGGGGATGTTGAGTTCAGTTCACTGAGCAAGGTGTAGGTCTTGTCTACTACACATTTGTTTTATGGAACGCTACCTGTGCTAATATCAAACTCTGGTTTTATGCATCAACCCACCTCACCTTTCCCCTTAAGCAGGCATAAGTGTGTTTTATTATTTTTCTAAATGTGAGACTCTGTTCTGTTTTCTAATTTAGCACATTTGTAGCCATGTTTACATTCCCTTCATAAGTGATATCTTATGATAAGTTTCTTTTTCTGTGTAACTTTGTTCCCTTAGAATCATCGTACCTAAATCCAGTCATTATGCTGCTACTGACTTTATGACATTGATTCCATGGCTGAGGGATATCCCATAGTACCTAAGTACCACAACTTCTTTATCCACTTTTGTCTTTCCTGGGATATTTGTGGTGTACTGAAGTGCATATTTTGTAAACAAAGCAGCCCTAAACTTTGGGGTGGCTGTTTCTTGTTGATTTTCAGTTTTCCCAATGTATACGCTCATGAGTGGAAGTACCATAAACCCTTTACCTCAGTTTTCAGATGTTTAAGGAAACACAGTGGACTTCTCCAGAGTGGCTCTTGGCAATTTACATCCCTACTATCAGCATAACAAGGCTCAATGTTCCACACGGCTCTGCTGTATTTCTAGATTTTACATTTTTTTGGGATGTTCTGTTTCACCATTGGCAAATGAAACTAATTTGTAGTCTGGCTTTGCATTGCCCACTTGATTCGTTGGCCAAAAAGTGTGTATGCGTGTTTTCCTGAATATATTGAGGAAAAAACGCATTCGCCCTTTTGACCAAGGACATCATTGTCGAAGTTGTGCCACATTTCCTGTGCTTAAAAGGTGATTCCTATCTACCTCTTCAAATATGTTTCCTGCAGTCCTGCCCCAATTTCCGGTCCTCCTCGTTTCCTTCACTCTACAGATTTTTGGACGATAGTTGTCCATGATAACTCTGAAAATTTGTGAATTCCTGAGACCCTGAGCTCCATTTTTTAACTCGCTTTTTTTCTCAGCTTGCCACAGACCCGTAGCCTGGCTTCAGGCACTCTCTGTGTTCTGGGGTGGCAGAATGAGTTTTGGGGGATAACTCTTCTTCGTAATGGGATATTAGAGTGCCATGTGCCCGTCCAAATGCTTACAGCAAATCTCTTATTACTTCCACCTCTTCCCATTCATCCTCCACACAATTTGTGAACAGTGTGAAACATGAGATTAAATGTGCTGATTCTCCAAGACAGGAGATTTATAGTAAAGTGAGTGGAATGGCAAACCCGAGCACAAGGAGACAAAAAAGGAGAAGCGTTTTAGAAAGCTGTCTGAATCACACGCTGCCCCATTCTCTGGGTTTCCCATGCGTGTTTTAGCTGTCATAAGATTCCCTTGAAGCTAGAGTGTTGGGACCCTTGGAATGGGGTGTATGCATTATTGCTTTAAATGGTCTGCATTTGCTCACAACCTCACCAATGCTCTCAGCCCCAAGTGTCCAACGTTATGTCTCATCCACCTGTGGGTGTAGATGGGGTCAATCCAGGTTGCTTCAGAGCTCCTGAATGAATTTCATAAGAATTTTCATGTTTTTGTGTATTGTTTTTGAAATTAATTTTTATAATGGGGTTGAGCTGATTTTCCCTGCCGTGTTTATGCCCCTCTATACACGTTTGATTCCCTTAAGGACATATTTGAATACATAGGAATTAAACTTCATACTAGTGAGATATATTCCTCTGCAGGGAATAGGGGATGTTGAGTCAAGTTCACTGAGCAAGGAGTAGGTCTTGTCTATTACACGTTTGGTTTATGGAACTGTACATGTGCTAATATCAAACTCGGGTGTTTTCCATCACCCCATCTCACCTTTCATTTAAGCAGATATAAGAGTTTTTTTTCCTAAATGTGAGACTCTGTTCTGTTTTCTCATTCAGCTCATGTGTAGCCATGTTTACATTCCCTTCATAAGTGAAATCTTATGATAAATTTCTTTTTCTGTGTTACTTATTTCACTTAGAAACATTGTACCTAAAGCCAATCATTATGCTGCTACTGGCTTTATGACATTGATTCCATGGCTGAGGGATATCCCATAGTATATAAGTACCACAAATTTTTTTCCTTCCTGGGATATTTAAGGTGTACTGAAGTCATTTTTCTTATAAACGGAGCAGCCCTAAACATTGCTGTTGCTGTTTCTTGTTGATTTTCTGTTTGTGCAATGTATTAGCCCATGAGTGGAAGTACCCTAGGCTCTGTAGCTCTGTTTTTAGATGTTTCTGGAAACACCATGGACTTCTCCAGAGTGTCTCTTGTCAATTTACATCCCTCCCATCATTGTCAAAAGACTCCCTGTTTCACACATCTGTGCTGCCTTTCTAGTTTTTATAATTCTTTTGGATGTTCTGTTTAACCGGTTGGAAATGAGACTACTTTGTAGTGAGGGTTGGAATTACCCTCTTGCTTGGTTGGCCAAAAAGGGTATATGCGTGTTTCCTTGAATATATTGCAGGAAACCACATATGCCATTTTTGGCCAAGGGCATCATTGTCAAAATTGGGCCACATTTCCTGTGCTTAAAATGCAATTCCAATCTACATCTTGAAATATGTTTCCTGTAATCCTGCCTCGAATTAAAGTCTTCCTAGTTTCCTTCCATCTACAGATTTTTGGACGATAGTTGTCCATTATATCTCTGCAGGTTTGTGAATTCCAGAGAACCTGAGCTCAGTTTTTCCACTCGCTTTGTTTGTGAGCTGGCCACCAACACACAGGATTGCGTCAGGCCATATCCGTGTTCTGCTGAAGCAGGCTGAGCATTTGGTTAAATATTCTTCGTGATGGGAAATTAGAGGGGCGTGTGCCCGTCCAAATGCTTACAGCATGTCTCTCATTGGTTCCCCCTATTCCCTTTTAATCTCCACACAACTTGCAAACTGTGTGAAACAGGAGGTTAAAGGCACTGACTCTCTAAGCAGGGAGATTTATAGTTAAGTGCCTGGAATGGTGAACACGAGCACAAGGAGAGGATAAAGGAGGTGTATTTTAGAAAGATGTCCGGGTCACATGTTGTCCCATCCTCTGGGTTTCCCATGCATGTTTTAGCTGTAATAAGATTCCCTGGACCCCAGAGAGTTGGGACTCAAGGAATAGGTTGCACACATTATTGCTTTAAATGGTCTGCATTTGCTCACACAACCTCACCAATCTTCTCAGCACCAAGTGTCTAGCCTTATGTCTCATCCAGGTGTGGGTGTAGATGTGGTCAGTCCCAATTGCATCAGAGGCCCTTAACAAATTCTGTAAGGATTTCGCTGTTTTGGTGTTTTAGTTTGTAATTTATTTTTATAATGTTGTAGAGCTGATTTTCACTGCCATGGTTAAGCCACTCTATACACTCTTGATTCCCTTAAGGAGACATATCAATACATAGGTATTAAGATTCTTACTAGTCAGATATATTTATCTGCAGGGAATAGGGGATGTTGAGTACAGTTCACTGAGCAAGGAGTAGGTCTTGTCTACTACACATTTGTTTTATGGAACGCTACCTGTGCTAATATCAAACTCTGGTTTTATGCATCAACCCACCTCACCTTTCCCCTTAAGCAGGCATAAGTGTGTTTTATTTTTTTTTCTAAATATGAGACTCTGTTCTGTTTTCTAATTCAGCTCGTGTGTAGCCATGTTTACCTTCCCTTCATAAGTGATATCTTATGATAAGTTTCTTTTTCTGTGTTACTTATTTCACTTAGAAACCTCGTACCTAAATCCAGTCATTATGCTGCTACTGGCTTTATGACATTGATTCCATGGCTGAGGGATATCCCATAGTATATAAGTACCACAACTTTTTTCTTTCCTGGGATATTTAAGGTGAACTGAAATCGTTTTTCTTATAAACTGAGTAGCCCTAAACATTGCTGTTGCTGTTTCTTATTGATTTTCTGTTTGCCCAATGTATTAGCCTATGAGTGGAAGTACCCTAGGCTCTGTAGCTCTGTTTTTAGATGTTTCAGGAAACACCATGGACTTCTCCAGAGTGGCTCTTGTCAATTTACATCCCTCTCATCATTGTCAAAAGACTCCCTGTTCCACACATCAGTGCTGCCTTTCTAGTTTTTACAATTCTTTTGGATGTTCTGTTTAACCGGTTGGAAATGAGACTACTTTGTAGTGAGGATTTGCATTGCCCACTTGCTTGGTTGGCCAAAAAGTGCATATGCGTGTTTCCTTGAATATATTGTGGGAAACCACATACGCCATTTTTGGCCAAGGGCATCATTGTCAAAATTGGGCCGCATTTCCTGTGCTTAAAATGCGATTCCAATCTACATCTTGAAATATGTTTCCTGTAATCCTGCCTCGAATTATAGTCTTCCTCGTTTCCTTCCATCTATAGATTTTTGGACGATAGTTGTCCATTATAAATCTGCAGGTTTGTGAATTCCAGAGAACCTGAGCTCAGTTTTTCAACTCCCTTTGTTTGTGAGCTGGACACAACCACGCAGGATTGCATCAGGCCATATCCGTGTTCTGCTGCAGCAGGCTGAGCATTTGGTTAAATATTCTTCGTGATGGGAAATTAGAGGGGCGTGTGCCCATCCAAATGCTTACAGCATGTCTCTCATTGGTTCCCCCTAATCCCTTTTAATCTCCACACAAACTGCAAACTGTGTGAAACAGGAGGTTATATGCACTGACTCTCTAAGTGGGGAGATTTATAGGAAAGTGGCTCGAATGGTGAACCAGAGCACAAGGAGAGGATAAAAGAGGTGTATTGTAGAAAGCTCTCCAGGTCACACGTTGTCCCATCCTCTGGGTTTCCCATGCATGTTTTAGCTGTAATAAGATTCCCTGGACCCCAGACAGGTGGCACCCAAGGAATGTGTTGCACTCATTATTGCTTAAAAAGGTCCGCATTTGCTCACACAACCTCACCAATCTTCTCAGCCCCAAGTGTCCAGCCTTATGTCTCATCCAGCTGTGGGTGTAGATGTGGTCAGTCCCAATTGCATCAGAGTCCCTTAACAAATTCTGTAAGGACTTCGCTGTTTTTGCGTTTTAGTTTGAAATTTATTTTTATAATGGGGTTGAGCTGATTTTCCTTGCCGTGTTTATGCCATTCTATACACGTTTGATTCCCTTACGGACATATTTGAATACATAAGAATTAAACTTCATACTAGTCAGATATATTCCTCTGCAGGGAAAAGGGGATGTCGAGTCCAGTTCACTGAGCAAGGAGTAGGTCTTGTCTATTACACGTTTGGTTTATGGAACTGTACGTGTGCTAATATCAAACTCGTGTGTTTTGCATCACCCCACCTCACCTTTCGCTTTTAGCAGATATAAGAGTTTTTTTTTTTCTAAATGTGAGACTCTGTTCTGTTTTCTAATTCAGCTCATGTGTAGACATGTTTACATTCCCTTTATAAGTGATATCTTTTGATAAGTTCCTTTTTCTGTGTTACTTATTTCACTTAGAAATATCGTAACTAAATCCAGTCATTATGCTGCTCCTGGCTTTATGACATTGATTCCATGGCTGAGGGATTTCCCATAGTATATAAGTACCACAACTTTCTTTCTTTCCTGGGATATTTAAGGTTTACTGAAGTCATTTTTCTTATAAACGGAGCCGCCCTAAACATTGGTGTTGCTGTTTCTTGTTGATTTTCTTTCCCCAATGTATTAGCCCATGAGTGGAAGTACCCTAGGCTCTTTAGCTCTGTTTTTAAATGTTTCTGGAAACACCATGGACTTCTCCAGAGTGGCTCTTGTCAATTTACATCCCGCACATCATTGTCAAAAGACTCCCTGTTCCACACATCTGTGCTGCCTTTCTAGTTTTTACAATTCTTTTGGATGTTCTGTTTAACCGGTTGGAAAGGAGACTGCTTTGTAGTGAGGATTTGCATTGCCCACTTGCTTGGTTGGCCAAAAAGGGTATATGCGGGTTTCCTTGAATATATTGCGGGAAACCACATATGTCATTTTTCGCCAAGTGCATCCTTGTCAAAATTGGGCCGCTTTTCCTGTGCTTAAAATGCAATTCCAATCTACTTCTTGAAATATGGTTGATGTAATCCTACCTCGAATTTAAGTCTTCCTCGTTTCCTTCCATCTACAGATTTTTGGACGATAGTTGTCCATTATAACTTTGCAGGTTTTTGAATTCCAGAGAACCTGAGCTCAGTTTTTCAACTCGCTTTGTTTGTGAGCTGGCCATAAACCCACAGGATTGCGTCAGGCCATATCCGTGTTCTGCTGCAGCAGGCTGAGCATTTGGTTGAATCTTCTTCATGATGGGAAATTAGAGGGGCGTGTGCCCATTCAAATGCTTACAGCATGTGTCTAATTGGTTCCCCTATTTCCTTTTAATCTCCACACAACTTGCAAACTGTGTGAAACAGGAGGTTAAAGGCACTGACTCTCTAAGCGGGCAGATTTATAGTTAAGTGCCTGGAATGGTGAACCCGAGCACAAGGAGAGGATAAAGGAGGTGTATTTTAGAAAGATGTCAGGGTCACATGTTGTCCCATCCTCTGGGTTTCCCATGCATGTTTTAGCTGTAATAAGATTCCCTGGACCCCAGAGAGTTGGGACTCATGGAATAGGTTGCACACATTATTGCTTTAAATGGTCTGCATTTGCTCACACAACCTCACCAATCATCTCAGCCCCAAGTGTCCAGCCTTATGTCTCATCCAGCTGTGGGTGTAGATGTGGTCAGTCCCAATTGCATCAGAGGCCCTTAACAAATTCTGTAAGGATTTCGCTGTTTTTGTGTTTTAGTTTGAAATTTATTTTTATAATGGGCTTGAGCTGATTTTCACTGCCATGGTTAAACCACTCTATACACTCTTGATTCCGTTATGGAGACATATCAATAGAGAGGTATTAAGATTCTTACTAGTCAGATATATTAATCTGCAGGGAATAGGGGATGTTGAGTTCAGTTCACTGAGCAAGGAGTAGGTCTTGTCTACTACACATGTGTTTTATGGAACGCTACCTGTGCTAATATCAAACTCTGGTTTTATGCATCAACCCACCTCACCTTTCCCCTTAAGCAGGCATAAGTGTGTTTTATTATTTTTCTAAATGTGAGACTCTGTTCTGTTTTCTAATTTAGCACATTTGTAGCCATGTTTACATTCCCTTCATAAGTGATATCTTATGATAAGTTTCTTTTTCTGTGTAACTTTTTTCCCTTAGAATCATCGTACCTTACTCCAGTCATTATGCTGCTACTGACTTTATGACATTGATTCCATGGCTGAGGGATATCCCATAGTACGTAAGTACCACAACTTCTTTATCCACTTTTGTCTTTCCTGGGATAGTTGTGGTGTACTGAAGTGCATTGTTTTGTAAACAAAGCAGCCCTAAACTTTGGGGTGGCTGTTTCTTGTTGATTTTCAGTTTTCCCAGTGTATACGCCCATGAGTGGAAGTGCCTTAAACTCTTTAGCTCAGTTTACAGATGTTTAAGGAAACACAGTGGACTTCTCCAGAGTGGCTCTTGGCAATTTACATCCCTCCTATCAGCGTAACAAGGCTCACTGTTCCACAAGGCTCTGCTGCATTTCTAAATTGTACCTTTTTTTTTGGATGTTCTGTTTCACCATTGGCAAATGAAACTTATTTGTAGTCTGGCTTTGCATTGCCCACTTGATTCGTTGGCCAAAAAGTGCTTATGCGTGTTTTCTTGAATATATTGAGGAAAAAACGCATTCGCCCTTTTGACTAGGACATCATTGTCGAAGTTGTGCCACATTTCCTGTGCTTAAAAGGTGATTCCTATCTACCTCTTCAAATATGTTTCCTGCCGTCCTGCCTCAATTTCCGGTCCTCCTCGTTTCCTTCTCTCTACAGATTTTTGGATGATAGTTGTCCATTATAACTCTGAATGTTTGTGAATTCCTGAGACCCTGAGCTCCATTTTTTAACTCGCTTTTTTTCTGAGCTAGCCACAGACCCGTAGCCTGGCTTCAGGCCCTCTCTGAGTTCTGGGGTGGCAGAATGAGTTTTGGGTTAACTCTTCTTCGTGATGGGATATTAGAGTGCCATGTGCCCGTCCAAATGCTTACAGCAAATCTCTTATTACTTCCACCTCTTCCCATTCATCCTCCACACAATTTGTGAACAGTGTGAAACATGAGATTAAATGTGCTGATTCTCCAAAACGGGAGATTTATATTAAAGTGAGTGGAATGGCAAACCCGAGCACAAGGAGACAAAAACGGGGAAGCGTTTTAGAAAGCTGTCCGGATCACACGCTGCCCCATTCTCTGGGTTTCCCATGCGTGTTTTAGCTGTCACAAGATTCCCTTGAAGCTAGAGTGTTGGGACCCTTGGAATGGGGTGCATGCATTATTGCTTTAAATGGTCTGCATTTGCTCACAACCTCACCAATGCTCTCAGCCCCAAGTGTCGAACGTTATGTCTCATCCACCTGTGGGTGTAGATGGGGTCAATCCAGGTTGCTTCAGAGATCCTGAATGAATTTCATAAGAATTTTCATGTTTTTGTGTATTGTTTCTTAAATTAATTTTTATAATGGGGTTGAGCTGATTTTCCCTGCCGTGTTTATGCCCCTCTATACACGTTTGATTCCTTTAAGGACATATTTGAATACATAGGAATTAAACTTCATACTAGTGAGATATATTCCTCTGCAGGGAATAGGGGATGTTGAGTCCAGTTCACTGAGCAAGGAGTAGGTCTTGTCTATTACACGTTTGGTTTATGGAACTGTACATGTGCTAATATCAAACTCGGGTGTTTTGCATCACCCCATCTCACCTTTCGCTTTAAGCAGATATAAGTGTTGTTTTTTTCTAAATGTGAGACTCTGTTCTGTTTTCTCATTCAGCTCATGTGTAGCCATGTTTACATTCCCTTCATAAGTGAAATCTTATGATAAGTTTCTTTTTCTGTGTTACCTATTTCACTTAGAAACATTGTACCTAAAGCCAATCATTATGCTGCTACTGGCTTTATGACATTGATTCCATGGCTGAGGGATATCCCATAGTATATAAGTACCACAAATTTTTTTCTTTCCTGGGATATTTAAGGTGTACTGAAGTCATTGTTCTTATAAACGGAGCAGCCCTAAACATTGCTGTTGCTGTTTCTTGTTGATTTTCTGTTTGTGCAATGTATTAGCCCATGAGTGGAAGTACCCTAGGCTCTGTAGCTCTGTTTTTAGATGTTTCTGGAAACACCATGGACTTCTCCAGAGTGGCTCTTGTCAATTTACATCCCTCCCATCATTGTCAAAAGACTCCCTGTTCCACACATCTGTGCTGCCTTTCTAGTTTTTATAATTCTTTTGGATGTTCTGTTTAACTGGTTGGAAATGAGACTACTTTGTAGTGAGGATTTGCATTACCCTCTTGCTTGGTTGGCCAAAAAGGGTATATGCGTGTTTCTTTGAATATATAGCGGGAAACCACATATGTCATTTTTGGCCAAGGGCATCTTTGTCAAAATTGGGCCGCATTTCCTGTGCTTAAAATGCAATTCCAATCTACTTCTTGAAATATGTTTCCTGTAATCCTGCCTCGAATTAAAGTCTTCCTCGTTTCCTTCCATCTACAGATTTTTGGACGATAGTTGTCCATTATATCTCTGCAGGTTTGTGAATTCCAGAGAACCTGAGCTCAGTTTTTCCACTCGCTTTGTTTGTGAGCTGGCCACCAACACACAGGATTGCGTCAGGCCATATCCGTGTTCTGCTGCAGCAGGCTGAGCATTTGGTTAAATATTCTTCGTGATGGGAAATTAGAGGGGCGTGTGCCCGTCCAAATGCTTACAGCATGTCTCTCATTGGTTCCCCCTATTCCCTTTTAATCTCCACACAACTTGCAAACTGTGTGAAACAGGAGGTTAAAGGCACTGACTCTCTAAGCAGGGAGATTTATAGTTAAGTGCCTGGAATGGTGAACCCGAGCACAAGGATAGGATAAAGGAGGTGTATTTTAGAAAGATGTCCGGGTCACATGTTGTCCCATCCTCTGGGTTTCCCATGCATGTTTTAGATGTAATAAGATTCCCTGGACCCCACAGAGTTGGGACTCAAGGAATAGGTTGCACACATTATTGCTTTAAATGGTCTGCATTTGCTCACACAACCTCACCAATCTTCTCAGCACCAAGTGTCCAGCCTTATGTCTCATCTAGCTGTGGGTGTAGATGTGGTCAGTCCCAAATGCATCAGACGCCCTTAACAAATTCTGTAAGGATTTCGCTGTTTTTGTGTTTCAGTTTGAAATTTATTTTTATAATGGGGATGAGCTGATTTTCACTGCCTTGTTTAAGCCACTCTATGCACTCTTCATTCCCTTATGGCGACATATCAATACATAGGTATTAAGATTCTTACTAGTCAGATATATTTATCTGCAGGGAATAGGGGATGTTGAGTACAGTTCACTGAGCAAGGAGTAGGTGTTGTCTACTACACATTTGTTTTATGGATCGCTACCTCTGCTAATATCAAACTCTGGTTTTATGCATCAACCCACCTCACCTTTCCCCTTAAGCAGGCATAAGTGTGTTTTATTTTTTTTTTCTAAATGTGACACTCTGTTCTGTTTTCTAATTCAGCTCGTGTGTAGCCATGTTTACCTTCCCTTCATAAGTGATATCTTATGATAAGTTTCTTTTTCTGTGTTACTTATTTCACTTAGAAACATCGTACATAAATCCAGTCATTATGCTGCTACTGGCTTTATGACATTGATTCCAAGGCTGAGGGATATCCCATAGTATATAAGTACCACAACTTTTTTCTTTCCTGGGATATTTAAGGTGAACTGAAATCGTTTTTCTTATAAACGGAGCAGCCCTAAACATTGGTGTTGCTGTTCCTTGTTGATTTTCTGTTTGCCCAATGTATTAGCCTATGAGTGGAAGTACCCTAGGCTCTGTAGCTCTGTTGTTAGATGTTTCAGGAAACACTTTGGACTTCTCCAGAGTGTCTCTTGTCAATTTACATCCCTCTCATCATTGTCAAAAGACACCCTGTTCCACACATCTGTGCTGCCTTTCTAGTTTTTACAATTCTTTTGGATGTTCTGTTTAACCGCTTGGAAATGAGACTACTTTGTAGTGAGGATTTGCATTGCCCACTTGCTTGGTTGGCCAAAAAGTGCATATGCGTGTTTCCTTGAATATATTGCGGGAAACCACATACGCCATTTTTGGCTAAGGGCATCATTGTCAAAATTGGGCCGCATTTCCTGTGCTTAAAATGCGATTCCAATCTACATCTTGAAATATGTTTCCTGTAATCCTGCCTCGAAATATAGTCTTCCTCGTTTCCTTCCATCTACTGATTTTTGGACGATAGTTGTCCATTATAACTCTGCAGGTTTGTGAATTCCAGAGAACCTGAGCTCAGTTTTTCAACTCGCTTTGTTTGTGAGCTGGCCACAACCACGCAGGATTGCATCAGGCCATATCCGTGTTCTGCTGCAGCAGGCTGAGCATTTGGTTAAATATACTTCGTGATGGGAAATTAGAGGGGCGTGTGCCCATCCAAATGCTTACAACATGTCTCTCATTGGTTCCCCCATTCCCTTTTAATCTCCACACAAATTGCAAACTGTGTGAAACAGGAGGTTATATGCACTGACTCTCTAAGCGGGGAGATTTATAGGTAAGTGGCTGGAATGGTGAACCCGAGCACAAGGAGAGGATAAAAGAGGTGTATTGTAGAAAGCTCTCCGGGTCACACGTTGTCCCATCTTCTGGGTTTCCCATGCATGTTTTACCTGTAATAAGATTCCCTGGACCCCAGACGGGTGGCACCCAAGGAATGTGTTGCACACATTATTGCTTAAAAAGGTCTGCATTTGCTCACACATCCTCACCAATCCTCTCAGCCCCAAGTGTCCAGCCTTATGTCTCATCCAGCTGTGGGTGTAGATGTGGTCAGTCCCAATTGCATCAGAGGCCCTTAACAAATTCTGTAAGGATTTCGCTGTTTTTGTGTTTTAGTTTGTAATTTATTTTTATAATGTTGTAGAGCTGATTTTCACTGCCATGTTTAAGCCACTCTATACACTCTTGATTCCCTTATGGAGACATATCAATACAGAGGTATTAAGATTCTTACTAGTCAGATATATTAATCTGCAGGGAATAGGGGATGTTGAGTTCAGTTCACTGAGCAAGGAGTAGGTCTTGCCTACCACACATGTGTTTTATGGAACGCTACCTGTGCTAATATCAAACTCTGGTTTTATGCATCAACCCACCTCACCTTTCCCCTTAAGCAGGCATAAGTGTGTTTTATTATTTTTCTAAATGTGAGACTCTGTTCTGTTTTCTAATTTAGCACATTTGTAGCCATGTTTACATTCCCTTCATAAGTGATATCTTATGATATGTTTCTTTTTCTGTGTAACTTTTTTCCCTTAGAATCATCGTACCTTACTCCAGTCATTATGCTGCTACTGACTTTATGACATTGATTCCATGGCTGAGGGATATCCCATAGTATGTAAGTACCACAACTTCTTTATGCACTTTTGTCTTTCCTGGGATATTTGTGGTGTACTGAAGTGCATTGTTTTGTAAACAAAGCAGCCCTAAACTTTGGGGTGGCTGTTTCTTGTTGATTTTCAGTTTTCCCAATGTATACGCCCATGAGTGGAAGTGCCCTAAACTCTTTAGCTCAGTTTACAGATGTTTAAGGAAACACAGTGGACTTCTCCAGAGTGGCTCTTGGCAATTTACATCCCTTCTATCAGCGTAACAAGGCTCACTGTTCCACACGGCTCTGCTGTATTTCTAGATTTTACATTTTTTTGGATGTTCTGTTTCACCATTGGCAAATGAGACTTATTTGTAGTACAGCTTTGCATTCCCCACTTGGTTCGTTAGTCAAAAAGTGCATATGCGTGTTTTCTTGAATATATTGAGGAAAAAACGCATCCGCCCATTTCGCCAAGGGCATCATTGTCGAAGTTGTGACACATTTTCTGTGCTTAAAAGGCGATAACTATGTACCTCTTCAAATATGTTTCCTGCAGTCCTGCCACAATTTCTGGTCCTCCTCGTTTCCTTTCCTCTACAGATTTTTGGACGATAGTTATCCATTATAACTCTGAAAGTTTGTGAATTCCTGAGACCCTGAGCTCCATTTTTTAACTCGCTTTTTTTCTGAGCTTGCCACAGACCCGTAGGATTGCTTCAGGCCCTATCTGGGTTCTGGGGTGGCAGAATGAGTTTTGGGTTAACTCTTCTTCGTGATGGGAAACTAGAGTGCCATGTGCCCGTCCAAGTGCTTACAGCAAATCTCTTATTACTTCCACTTCTTCCCATTCATCCTCCACACAATTTGTGAACAGTGTGAAACATGAGGTTAAATGTGCTGATTCTCCAAGATGGGAGATTTATAGTAAAGTGAGTGGAATGGCAAAGCCGAGCACAAGGAGACAAAAAAGGAGAAGCGTTTTAGAAGGCTGTCCGGATCACACGCTGTCCCAACCTCTGGGTTTCCCATGCGTGTTTTAGCTGTCATAAGATTCCCTTGAATCTAGAGTGTTGTGACTTTTGGAATGGGTTGCATGTATTATTGCTTTAAGTGGTCTGCATTTGCTAACAACCTCACCAATGCTCTCAGCCCCAAGTGTCCAACGTTATGTCTCATCCACCTGTGGGTGTAGATGGGGTCAATCCAGGTTGCTTCAGAGGTCCTGAATGAATTTTGTAAGAATTTTGTTGTTTTTGTGTATTGTTTTTGAAATTAATTTTTATAATGGGGTTGAGCTGATTTTCCCTGCCGTGTTTATGCCATTCTATACACGTTTGATTCCCTTACGGACATATTTGAATACATAGGAATTAAACTTCATACTAGTCAGATATATTCCTCTGCAGGGAAAAGGGGATGTTGAGTCCAGTTCACTGAGCAAGGAGTAGGTCTTGTCTATTACACGTTTGGTTTATGGAACTGTACGTGTGCTAATATCAAACTCGGGTGTTTTGCATCACCCCACCTCACCTTTCGCTTTTAGCAGATATAAGAGTTTTTTTTTTCTAAATTTGAGACTCTGTTCTGTTTTCTAATTCAGCTTATGTGTAGACATATTTACATTCCCTTTATAAGTGATATGTTATGATAAGTTCCTTTTTCTGTGTTACTTATTTCACTTAGAAACATCGTACCTAAATCCAGTCATTATGCTGCTACTGGCTTTATGACATTGATTCCATGGCTGAGGGATTTCCCATAGTATATAAGTACCACAACTTTTTTCTTTCCTGGGATATTTAAGGTTTACTGAAGTCATTTTTCTTATAAACGGAGCCACCGTAAACATTGGTGTTGCTGTTTCTTGTTGATTTTCTGTTTGCCCAATGTATTAGCCCATGAGTGGAAGTACCCTAGGCTCTGTAGCTCTGTTTTTAGATGTTTCTGGAAACACCATGGACTTCTCCAGAGTGACTCTTGTCAATTTACATCCCACACATCATTGTCAAAAGACTCACTGTTCCACACATCTGTGCTGCCTTTCTTGTTTTTACAATTCTTTTGGATGTTCTGTTTAACCGGTTGGAAATGAGACTGCTTTGTAGTGAGGATTTGCATTGCCCACTTGCTTGGTTGGCCAAAAAGGGCATATGCGTGTTTCCTTGAATATATTGCGGGAAACCACATATGCCATTTTTGGCCAAGTGCATCCTTGTCAAAATTGGGCCGCATTTCCGGTGCTTAAAATGCAATTCCAATCTACTTCTTGAAATATGTTTGATGTAATCCTACCTCGAATTTAAGTCTTCCTCGTTTCCTTCCATCTACAGATTTTTGGACGATAGTTGCCCATTATAACTGCAGGTTTGTGAATTCCAGAGCAACTGAGCTCAGTTTTTTCAACTCGCTTTGTTTGTGAGCTGGCCACAAACCCACAGGATTGCGTCAGGCCATATCCGTGTTCTGCTGCAGAAGGCTGAGCATTTGGTAAAATATTCTTCATGATGGGAAATTAGATTGGCGTGTCTTCCTAATACCTATGTATTGATATGTCTCCATAATGGAATCAAGAGTGTATAGAGTGGCTTAAACATGGCAGTGAAAATCAGCTCTACAACATTATAAAAATAAATTACAAACTAAAACACAAAAACAGCGAAATCCTTACAGAATTTGTTAAGGGCCTCTGATGCAATTGGGACTGACCACATCTAACCCACAGCTGGATGAGACATAAGGCTGGACACTTGTGGCTGAGATGATTGGTGAGGTTGTGTGAGCAAATGCAGTCCATTTAAAGCAATAATGTGTGCAACCTATTCCATGAGTCCCAACTCTCTGTGGTCCAGGGAATCTTATTACAGCTAAAACATGCATGGGAAACCCAGAGGATGGGACAACATGTGACCCGGACATCTTTCTAAAATACACCTCCTTTATCCTCTCCTTGTGCTCGGGTTCACCATTCCAGGCACTTAACTATAAATCTCCCCGCTTAGAGAGTCAGTGCCTTTTACCTCCTGTTTCACACAGTTTGCAAGTTGTGTGGAGATTAAAAGGGAATAGGGGAACCAATTAGAGATATGCTGTAAGCATTTGGATAACTTCTTTATCCTCTTTTATCTTTCTTGGGATATTTGTGGTGTACTGAAGTGCATTTTTTTTGTAAACAAAGCAGCCCTAAACATTGGGGTGGCTGTTTCTTGTTGATTTTCAGTTTTCCAAATGTATACGCCCATGATTTGAAGTGCCCTAAACCCTTTAGCTCAGTTTTCAGATGTTTAAGGAAACACAGTGGTCTTCCACTGAGTGGCTCTTGGCAATTTACATCCCTCCTATCAGCATAACAAGGCTCACTGTTCCACAGGGCTCTGCTGTATTTCTAGATTTTACATTTTTTTGGATGTTCTGTTTCACCATTGGCAAATGAGACTTATTTGTAGTTCAGCTTTGCATTCCCCACTTGGTTCGTTGGTCAAAAAGTGCATATGCGTGTTTTCTTGAATATATTGAGGAAAAAACGCATCCGCCCGTTTGGCCAAGGGCATCATTGTCGAAGTTGTGACACATTTCCTGTGCTTAAAAGGCGATTATTATCTACCTCTTCAAATATGTTTCCTGCAGTCCTGCTTCAATTTCTGGTCCTCCTCGTTTCCTTCCCTCTACAGAATTTTGGACGATAGTTATCCATTATAACTCTGAAAGTTTGTGAATTCCTGAGACCCTGAGCTCCACTTTTTAACTCGCTTTTTTTTCTGAGCTTGCCACAGACCCGTAGGATTGCTTCAGGCCCTATCTGGGTTCTGGGGTGGCAGAATGAGTTTTGGGTTAACTCTTCTTCGTGATGGGAAACTAGAGTGCCATGTGCCCGTCCAAGTGCTTACAGCAAATCTCTTATTACTTCCACTTCTTCCCATTCATCCTCCACACAATTTGTGAACAGTGTGAAACATGAGGTTAAATGTGCTGATTCTCCAAGATGGGAGATTTATAGTAAAGTGAGTGGAATGGCAAAGCCGAGCACAAGGAGACAAAAAAGGAGAAGCGTTTTAGAAGGTTGTCCGGATCACACGCTGTCCCAACCTCTGGGTTTCCCATGCGTGTTTTAGCTGTCATAAGATTCCCTTGAATCTAGAGTGTTGTGACTTTTGGAATGGGTTGCATGTATTATTGCTTTAAGTGGTCTGCATTTGCTAACAAGCTCACCAATGCTCTCAGCCCCAAGTGTCCAACGGTATGTCTCATCCACCTGTGGGTGTAGATGGGGTCAATCCAGGTTGCTTCAGAGGTCCTGAATAAATTTCGTAAGAATTTTGTTGTTTTTGTGTATTGTTTTTTAAATTAATTTTTATAATGGGGTGGAGCTGATTTTCCCTGCCGTGTTTATGCCACTCTATACACGTTTGATTCCCTTACGGACATATTTGCATACATAGGAATTAAACTTCATACTAGTCAGATATATTCCTCTGCAGGGAATAGGGGATGATGAGTCCAGTTCACTGAGCAAGGAGTAGGTCTTGTCTTTTACACGTTTGGTTTATGGAACTGTACGTGTGCTAATATCAAACTCGGGTGTTTTGCACACTCCACCTCACCTTGCGCTTTAAGCAGATATAAGAGTTTTTTTTTCTAAATGTGAGACTCTGTTCTGTTTTCTAATTCAGCTCGTGTGTAGCCATGTTTACAATCCCTTCATAAGTGATATCTTATGATGAGTTTCTTTTTCTGTGTTACTTATTTCACTTAGAAACATTGTACCTAAATCCAGTCATTATGCTGCTACTGGCTTTATGACATTGATTCCATAGCTGAGGGATTTCCCGTAGTATATAAGTAGCACAACTTTTTTCTTTCCTGGGATATTTAAGGTTTACTGAAGTCATTTTTCTTATAAACGGAGCAGCCCTAAACATTGGTGTTGCTGTTTCTTGTTGATTTTCTGTTTGCCCAATGTATTAGCCCATGAGTGGAAGTACCCTAGGCTCGGTAGCTCTGTTTTTAGATGTTTCAGGAAACACCATGGACTTCTCCAGAGTGGCTCTTGTCAATTTACATCCCTCTCATCATTGTCAAAAGACTCCCTGTTCCACACATCTGTGCTTCCTTTCTAGTTTTTACAATTCTTTTGGATGTTCTGTTTAACCGGTTGGAAATGAGACTACTTTGTAGTGAGGATTTGCATTGCCCACTTGCTTGGTTGGCCAAAAAGCGTATATGCGGGTTTCCTTGAATATATTGCGGGAAACCACATATGCCATTTTTGGCGAAGGGCATCATTGTCAAAACTGGGCCGCATTTCCTGTGCTTAAAATGCAATTCCAATCTACTTCTTGAAATATGTTTCCTGTAATCCTGCCTCGAATTAAAGTCTTCCTCATTTCCTTCCATCTACACATTTTTGGACGATAGCTGTCCATTATAATTCTGCAGGTTTGTGAATTCCAGAGAACATGAGCTGAGTTTTTCAACTGGCTTTGTTTGTGAGCTGGCCACAAACACACAGGATTGCGTCAGGCCATATCCGTGTTCTGCTGCAGCAGGTTAAGCATTTGGTTAAATATTCTTCGTGATGGGAAATTAGAGGGACGTGTGCCCATCCAAATGCTTACAGCATGTCTCCCATTGGTTCCCCCTATTCCCTTTTAATCTCCACACAACTTGCAAACTGTGTGAAACAGGAGGTTAAAGGCACTGACTCTCTAAGCGGGCAGATTTATAGTTAAGTGCCTGGAATGGTGAACGCGAGCACAAGGAGAGGATAAAGGAGGTGTATTTTAGAAAGATGTCCGGGTCACACGTTGTCCCATCCTCTGGGTTTCCCATTCATGATTTAGCTGTAATAAGATTCCCTGGACCCCAGAGAGTCGGGACTCAAGGAATAGGTTGCACACATTATTGCTTTAAATGGTCTGCATTTGCTCACACAACCTCACCAATCATCTCAGCCCCAAGTGTCCAGCCTTATGTCTCATCCACCTGTGGGTGTAGATGTGGTCAGTCCCAAATGCATCAGAGGCCCTTAACAAATTCTGTAAGGATTTCGCTGTTTTTGTGTTTTAGTTTGTAATTTATTTTTATAATGTTGTAGAGCTGATTTTCACTGCCATGTTTAAGCCACTCTATACACTCTTGATTCCCTTATGGAGACATATCAATACAGAGGTATTAAGATTCTTACTAGTCAGATATATTAATCTTCAGGGAATAGGGGATGTTGAGTTCAGTTCACTGAGCAAGGAGTAGGTCTTGTCTACTACACATGTGTTTTATGGAAGGCTACCTGTGCTAATATCAAACTCTGGTTTTATGCATCAACCCACCTCACCTTTCCCCTTAAGCAGGCATAAGTGTGTTTTATTATTTTTCTAAATGTGAGACTCTGTTCTGTTTTCTAATTTAGCACATTTGTAGCCATGTTTACATTCCCTTCATAAGTGATATCTTATGATAAGTTTCTTTTTCTGTGTAACTTTTTTCCCTTAGAATCATCGTACCTTACTCCAGTCATTATGCTGCTACTGACTTTATGACATTGATTCCATGGCTGAGGGATATCCCATAGTACATAAGTACCACAACTTCTTTATCCACTTTTGTCTTTCCTGGGATATTTGTGGTGTACTGAAGTGCATTTTTTTGTAAACAAAGCAGCCCTAAACTTTGGGGTGGCTGTTTCTTGTTGATTTTCAGTTTTCCCAATGTATACGCCCATGAGTGGAAGTGCCCTAAACTCTTTAGCTCAGTTTTCAGATGTTTAAGGAAACACAGTGGACTTCTCCAGAGTGGCTCTTGGCAATTTACATCCCTCCTATCAGCGTAACAAGGCTCACTGTTCCACACGGCTCTGCTGTATTTCTAGATTTTACATTTTTTTTGGATGTTCTGTTTCACTATTGGCAAATGAGACTTATTTGTAGTTCAGCTTTGCATTCCCCACTTGGTTCATTGGTCAAAAAGTGCACATGCGTGTTTTCTTGAATATATTGAGGAAAAATCGCATCTGCCCGTTTGGCCAAGGGCATCATTGTCGAAGTTGTGACACATTTCATGTGCGTAAAAGGAGATTACTATCTACCTCTTCAAATATGTTTCCTGCAGTCCTGCCTCAATTTCTGGTCCTCCTCGCTTCCTTCCCTCTACAGATTTTTGGACGATAGTTATCCATTATAACTCTGAAAGTTTGTGATTTCCTGAGCACCTGAGTTCCATTTTTTAACTCTCTTTTTTTTTCTGAGCTTGCCACAGACCCGGAGGATTGCTTTAGGCCTTCTCCGTTTTCTGGTGTGGCAGAATGCGGTTTGGGTTAACTCTTCTTCGTGATTGGAAATTAGAGTGCCATGTGCCCGTCCAAATGCTTACAGCAAATCTCTTATTACTTCCACCTCTTCCCATTCATCCTCCACACAATTTGTGAACAGTGTGAAACATGAGGTTAAATGTGCTGATACTCCAAGACGGGAGATTTATAGTAAAGTTACTGGAATGGCAAACCCGAGCACAAGGAGACAAAAAACGAGAAGCATTTTAGAAAGCTGTCCGGATCACATGCTATCCCATCCGCTGGGTTTGCCATGCGTGTTTTAGCTGTCATAAGTTTCCCTTGAATCTAGAGTGTTGGGACCCTTGGAATGGGGTGCATGCATTATTGCTTTAAATGGTCTGCATTTGCTCACAACCTCACCAATGCTCTCAGCCCCAAGTGTCCAACGTTATGTCTCATCCACCTGTGGGTGTAGATGGGGTCAATCCAGGTTGCTTCAGAGCTCCTGAATAAATTTCGTAAGAATTTTGTTGTTTTTGTGTATTGTTTTTTAAATTAATTTTTTTTTTCTTTTTGCGGTATGTGGGCCTCTCACTGATGTGGCCTTTCCCGTTGCGAAGCACAGGCTCTGGATGCGCAGGCCCAGCGGCCATGGCTCACGGGCCCAGCCGCTCCACGGCATATGGGAACCTCCCAGACCGGGGCACGAACCCATATCCCCTGCATCGGCAGGTGGACTCTTAACCACTGTGCCTCCAGGCAGGCCCTAAATTAATTTTTATAATGGGGTGGAGCTGATTTTCCCTGCCGTGTGTATGCCCCTATATACTCGTTTGATTCCCTTAAGAACATATTTGAATACATAGGAATTAAACTTCATACTAGTCAGATATATTGCTCTGCAGGGAATAGGAGATGTTGAGTCCAGTTCACTGAGCAAGGAGTAGGTCTTGTCTATTACACGTTTGGTTTATGGAACTTTATGTGTGCTAATATCAAACTCGGGTGTTTTGCATCACCCCACCTCACCTTTCGCTTTAAGCAGATATAAGAGTTATTTTTTCTAAATGTGAGACTGTGTTCTGTTTCCTAATTCAGCTCATGTGTAGACATGTTTACCTTCCCTACATAAGTGATATCTATTGATAAGTTTGTTTTTCTGTGTTACTTATTTCACTTAGAAACATCGTACCTAAATCAAGTCATTATGCTGCTACTGGCTTTATGACATTGATTTATGGCTGAGGGATATCCCATAGTATATAAGTACCACAACTTTTTTCTTTCCTGGGATATTTAAGGTGTACTGAAGTCTTTTTTCTTATAAACGGAGCAGCCCTAAACATTGGTGTTGTTGTTTCTTGTTGATTTTCTGTTTGCCCAATGCATTAGCCCATGAGTCGAAGTACCCTAGGCTCTGTAGCTCTGTTTTTTGATATTTAAGGAAACACCATGGACTTCTCCAGAGTGGCTCTTGTCAATTTACATCCCTCCCATCATTGTCAAAAGACTCCCTGTTCCACACATCTGTGCTGCCTTTCTAGTTTTTATAATTCTTTTGGATGTTCTGTTTAACCGGTTGGAAATGAGACTACGTTGTAGTCAGGATTTGCATTGCCTACTTGCTTGGTTGGCCTAAAAGTGCATATGTGTGTTTCCTTGAATATATTGCTGGAATCCACATACGCCAATTTTGGCCAAGTGCATCAATGTCAAAATTGGGCCGCATTTCCTGTACTTAAAATGCGATTCCAATCTACATCTTGAAATATGTTTCCTGTAATCCTGCCTCGAATTAAAGTCTTCCTCATTTCCTTCCATCTACAGATTTTTGGACAATAGTTGTCCATTATAACTCTGCAGGTTTGTGAATTCCAGAGAACCTGAGCTCAGTTTTTCAACTCGCTTTTTTTGTGAGCTGGCCACAAACCCGCAGGATTGCGCCAGGCCATATCCGTGTTCTGCGGCAGCAGGCTGAGCATTTGGTTAAATATTCTTCATGATGGGAAATTAGAGGGGCGTGTGCCCGTCCAAATGCTTACAACATTTCTCTCATTGGTTCCCCCTCTTCCCTTTTAATCTCCACACAAATTGCAAACTGTGTGAAACAGGAGGTTAAAGGCACTGACTCGCTAAGCGGGAAGAATTATAGTAAAGTGGATGGAATGGTGAACCGAGCACAAGGAGAGGATAAAGGAGGTGTATTTTAGAAAGCTCTCCGGGTCAAACGTTTTCCCTTCCTCTGGGTTTCCCATGCATGTTTTAGCTGTAGTAAGATTCCCTGGGCCACAGAGAGGTGGCACCCAAGGAATGGGTTGCACGCATTATTGCTTAAAAAGGTCTGCATTTGCTCACACAACCTCACCAATCCTCTCAGCCCCAAGTGTCCAGCCTTATGTCTCATCCAGCTGTGGGTGTAGATGTGGTCAGTCCCAATTACATCAGAGGCCCTTAACAAATTCTGTAAGGATTTCGCTGTTTTTGTGTTTTAGTTTGAAATTTATTATTATAATGGGGTTGAGCTAATTTTCACTGCCATGTTTAAGCCACTCTATACATTCTTGATTCCGTTATGGAGACATATCAATACATAGGTATTAAGATTCTTACTAGTCAGATATATTAATCTGCATGGAGTAGGGGATGTTGAGTTCAGTTCACTGAGCAAGGAGTAAGTCTTGTCTACTACACATTTGTTTTATGGAACGCTACCTGTGCTAAAATCAAACTCTGGTTTTATGCATCAACCCACCTCACCTTTCCCCTTAAGCAGGCATAAGTGTGTTTTATTTTATTTTCTAAATGTGAGACTCTGTTCTGTTTTCTAATTCAGCTCATGTGTAGCCATGTTTACATTCCCTTTATAAATGATATCTTATGATAAGATTCTTTTTCTGTGTAACTTTTTTCCCTTAGAATCATCGTACCTTACTCCAGTCATTATGCTCCTACTGACTTTATGACATTGATTCCATGGCTGAGGGATATCCCATAGTACGTAAGTACCACAACTTCTTTATCCACTTTTGTCTTTCCTGGGATATTTGTGAGTACTGAAGTGCATTGTTTTGTAAACAAAGCAGCCCTAAAGTATGGGGTGGCTGTTTTTTGTTGATTTTCAGTTTTCCCAATGTATACGCCCATGAGTGGAAGTACCATAAACTCTTTAGCTCAGTTTTCAGATGTTTAAGGAAACACAGTGGACTTCTCCAGAGTGGCTCTTGGCAATTTACATCCCTCCTATCAGCGTAACAAGGCTCACTGTTCCACACGGCTCTGCTCTATTTATAGATTTTACATTTTTTTTTGGATGTTCTGTTTCACCACTGGCAAATGAGACTTATGTGTATTCCGCCTTTGCATTGCCCACTTGATTCATTGGCCCAAAAGTGCGTATGCGTGTTTTCTTGAATATATTGCGGGAAAACACATACGCCATTTTTGGCCAAGTGCATCGTTGTCAAAATTGGGCCGCATTTCCTGTGCTTAAAATGCGATTCCAATCTTCTTCTTGAAATATGTTTCCTGAAATCCTGCCTCGAATTAAATTCCTCCTCGTTTGCTTCCTTCAACTGATTTTTGGACGATAGTTGTCCATTATAACCTGCAGGTTTGTGAATTCCAGAGCACCTGAGCTCAGTTTTTCAACTAGCTTTGTTTGTGAGCTGGCCACACACCCGCAGGATTGCGTCAGGCCATATCCATGTTCTGCTGCAGCAGGCTGAGCATTTGGTTAAATATTCTTCGTGATGGGAAATTAGAGGGCCGTGTGCCCGTCCAAATGCCTACAGAATGTCTCTCATTGGTTTCCCCTATTCCCTTTTAATCTCCACGCAAATTGCAAACTGTGTGAAACAGCAGGTAAAATGCTCTGACTCTCTAAGCGTGGAGATTTATAGGAAAGTGGCTGGAATGGTGAACCCGAGCACAAGGAGAGGATAAAGAAGGTGTATTTTAGAAAGATATCCGGGTCACACCTTGTCCCATCCTCTGGGTTTCCCATGCATGTTTTAGCTGTAATAGGATTCCCTGGGCCACAGAAAGGTGGCACCCAAGGAATGGGATGCACGCATTATTGCTTAAAAAGGTCTGCATTTGCTCACACAACCTCACCAATCCTCTCAGCCCCAAGTATCCAGCCTTATGTCTCATCCAGCTGTGGGTGTAGATTTGGTCAGTCCCAATTACATCAGAGGCCCTTAACAAATTCTGTAAGGATTTCACTGTTTTTGTGTTTTAGTTTGAAATTTATTTTTATAATGGCGTTGAGCTGATTTTCACAGCCGTGTTTATGCCACTCTATACACTCTTGATTCCCTTACGGAGACATATCAATACATAGGTATTAAGATTCTTAATAGTCAGATATATTAATCTGCAAGGAACACGGGATGTTGAGTTCATTTCACTGAACAAGGTGTAGGTCTTGTCCATTACACATTTGTTTTATGGAACGGTACCTGTGCTAATATCAAACTCTGGTTTTATGCATCAACCCACCTCACCTTTCCCCTTCAGCAGGCATAGGAGTTTTTTTTTCTAAATGTGAGACTCTGTTCTGTTTTCTAATTCACCTTATGTGTAGCCATGTTTACATTCCCTTCATAAGTGATATGATAAGTTTCTTTTTCTGTGTAACTTTTTTCCCTTAGAATCATCGTACCTTACTCCAGTCATTATGCTGTTACTGGCTTTATGACAGTGATTCCATGGCTGAGGGATATCCCATAGTACGTAACTACCACAACTTCTTTATCCACTTTTGTCTTTTCTGGGATATTTGTGTTGTACTGAAGTGCATTTTTTTTGTAAACAAAGCAGCCCTAAACTTTGGGGTGACTGTTTCTTTTTGATTTTCAGTTTTACCAATGTATACACCCATGAGTGGAAGTACCCTAAACACTTTAGCTCAGTTTTCAGATGTTTAAGGAAACACAGTGGTCTTCTCCAGAGTGGCTCTTGGCAATTTACATCCCTCCTATCAGCGTAACAATGCTCACTGTTCCTCACGGCTCTGCTGTATTTCTAGATTTTACAATTTTTTGGATGTTCTGTTTCACCATTGGCAAATGAGACTTATTTGTAGTCCGGCTTTGCATTGCCCACTTGATTCGTGGGCCAAAAAGTGCGTATGCATGTTTTCTTGAATATATTGAGGAAAAAACGCATCCGCCTTTTTGGCCAAAGGCATCATTGTCGAAGTTGGGCCACATTTCCTGTGCTTAAAAGGTGATTCCTATCTACCTCTTCAATTATGTTTCCTGCAGTCCTACCTCAAATTCTGGTCCTCCTGGTTTCCTTCCCTCTACAGATTTTTGGTCGATAGTTGTCCATTATAACTCTGAAAGTTTGTGAATTCCTGAGACCCTGAGCTCTATTTTTTAACTCGCTTTTTCTCTGAATTTGCCACAGACACGTAGGATTGCTTCAGGCCCTATTTGGTATCTGGGGCGGCAGAATGAGGTTTAGGTTAACTCTTCTTCATGATGGGAAATTAGAGTGCCATGTGCCCTTCCAAATGCTTACAGCAAATCTCTTATTACTTCCACCTCTTCCCATTCATCCTCCACACAATTTGTGAACAGTGTGAATCATGAGTTTAAATGTGCTGATTCTTCAAGACGGGAGATTTATAGTAAAGTGAGTGGAATGGCAAACACTAGCACAAGGAGACTAAAAACGAGAAGCGTTTTAGAAGGCTGTCTGCATCACATGCTGTCCCATCCTCTGGGATTCACATGCATGTTTTAGCTGTCATAAGATTCCCTTGAATCTAGAGTGTTGGGACCCTTGGAATGGGGTGCATGCATTATTGCTTTAAATGGTCTGCATTTGCTCACAACCTCACCAATGCTCTCAGCCCCAAGTGTCCAACGTTATGTCTCATCCACCTGTGGGTGTAGATGGGGTCAATCCAGGTTGCTTCAGAGCTCCTGAATGAATTTCGTAAGAATTTTGTTGTTTTTGTGTATTGTTTTTGAAATTAATTTTTATAATGGGGTTGAGCTGATTTTCCCTGCCGTGTTTATGCCTCTCTATACACGTTTAATTCCCTTACGGACATATTTGAATACATAGGAATTGATCTTCATACTAGTGAGATATATTCCTCTGCAGGGAATAGGGGATGTTGAGTCCAGTTCACTGAGCAAGGAGTAGGTCTTTTCTATTACACGTTTGGTTTATGGAACTGTACGTGTGCTAATATCAAACTCGGGTGTTTTGCATCACCCCACCTCACCTTTCGCTTTAAGCAGATATAAGAGTTTTTTTTTTTCTAAATGTGAGTCTCTATTCTGTTTTCTAATTCAGCTCATGTGTAGACATGTTTACCTTCCCTTCATAAGTGATATCTTATGATAAGTTTCTTTTTCTGTGTTACTTATTTCACTTAGAAACATCGTACCTAAATCCAGTCATTATGCTGCTACTGGCTTTATGACATTGATTCTATGGCTGAGGGATATCCCATAGTATATAAGTACCACAACTTTTTTCTTTCCTGGGATATTTAAAATGTACTGAAGTCATTTTTCTTATAAACGGAGCAGCCCTAAACATTGGTGTTGCTGTTTCTTGTTGATTTTCTGTTTGCGCAATGTATTAGCCCATGAGTGGAAGTACCCTAGGATCTGTAGCTCTGTATTCAGATGTTTCAGGAAACACCATGGACTTCTCCAGGGTGGCTCTTGTCAGTTTACATCCCACCCATCATTGTCAAAAGACTCCCTGTTCCACACATCTGTGCTGCCTTTCTAGTTTTTACAATTCTTTTGGATGTTCTGCTCAACTGGTTGGAAATGAGACTACTTTGCAGTGAGGATTTGCATTGCCCACTTGCTTGGTTGGCCCAAAAGTGCATATGTGTTTTTCCTTGAATATATTGCGGGAAACCACATACGCCCTTTTTGGCCAAGTGCATCATTGTCAAAATTGGGCCGCATTTCCTGTGCTTAAAATGCGATTCCAATCTATATCTTGAAATATGTTTCCTATAATCGTGCCTCGAATTAAAGTCTTCCTCGTTTCCTTCCATCTACAGATATTTGGACTATAGTTGTCCATTATAACTTTGCAGGTTTGTGAATTCCAGAGAACCTGAGCTCAGTTTTTCAACTCGCTTTGTTTGTGAGCTGGCCACAAACCCGCATGATTGCATCAGGCCATATCCGTGTTCTGCTGCAGCAGGCTGAGCATTTGGTTAAATATTCTTCGTGATGGGAAATTAGAGGGGCGTGTGCCCGTCCAAATGCTTACAACATGTCTCTCATTGGTTCCCCCTCTTCCCTTTTAATCTCCACACAAAGTGCAAACTGTGTGAAACAGGAGGTTAAAGGCACTGACTCGCTAAGCGGGGAGATTTATAGTAAATTGGCTGGAATGGTGAACCGAGCACAAGGAGAGGATAAAGGAGGTGTATTTTAGAAAGCTCTCCGGCTCAAACGTTGTCCCTACCTCTGGGTTTCCCATGCATGTTTTAGCTGTAATACGATTCCCTGGGCCCCAGAGAGGTGGCACAAAAGGAATGGGTTGCACGCATTATTGATTTAAATGGTCTGCATTTGCTCACACAACCTCACCAATCCTCTCAGCCCCAAGTGTCCAGCCTTATGTCTCATCCACCTGTGGGTGTAGATTGGGTCAATCCAGGTTGCATCAGATCTCCTGAATGAATTTCGTAAGAATTTTGTTGTTTTTGTGTATTGTTTTTGAAATTAATTTTTATAATGGGGTTGAGCTGATTTTCCCTGCCGTGTTTATGCCACTCTATACACGTTTGATTCCCTTACAGACATATTTGAATACATAGGAATTAAACTTCATACTAGTCAGATATATTCCTCTGCAGGGAATAGGGGATGTTGAGTCCAGTTCACTGAGCAAGGAGTAGGTCTTGTCTATTACACGTTTGGTTTATGGAACTGTAAGTGTGCTAATATCAAACTCGGGTGTTATGCATCGCCCCAACTCACCTTTCGCTTTAAGCAGATATTTGAGTTTTTTTTTTCTAAATGTGAGACTGTGTTCTGTTTTCTAATTCAGCTCATGTGTAGCCATGTTTACACACCCTTCATAAGTGATAGCTTATGATAAGTTTCTTTTTCTGTGTTACTTATTTCACTTAGAAACATCGTACCTAAATCCAGTCATTATGCTGCTACTGGCTTTATGACATTAATTCCATGGCTGAGCGATATCCCGTAGTATGTAAGTACCACAACTTTCTTCTTTCCTGGGATATTTAAGGTGTACTGAAGTCGATTTTCTTGTAAATGGAGAAGCCCTAAAGTTTGGTGTGGCTGCTTCTTGTTGATTTTCTGTTTGCCCAATGTATTACCACATGAGTGGAAGTACCCTAGGCTCTGTAGCTCTGTTTTTAGATGTTTCAGGTAACATCATGGACTTTTCCACAGTGGCTCTTGTCAATTTACATCCCTCCATCCTTGTCAAAAACTCCCTGTTCGACACATCTGTGCTGCCTTTCTAGTTTTTCAATTCTTTTGGATGTTCTGTTTAACCGGTTGGAAATGAGAGTACTTTGTACTGACGATTTGCATTGCCCACTTGCTTCGTTGTCAAAAAAGTGTATATGCGTGTTTCCTTGAATATATTGCGGGAAACCACATACGCCATTTTTAGCCAAGTGCATCATTGTCAAAATTGGGCCGCATTTCCTGTGTTTAAAATGTGATTCCTATCTACTTCTTGATATATGTTTCCTGAAATCCTGCCTCGAACTAAAGTCCTCCTCGATTCCATCCTTCAACAGATTTTTGAACAATGGTTGTCCATTATATCTGTGCAGGATTGTGAATTCCAGAGAACCTGAGCTCAGTTTTTCAACTCGCTTTGTTTGTGAGCTGGCCACAAACACGCAGGATTGCGTCAGGCCATATCCGTGTTCTGCTGCAGCAGGCTGAGCATTTGGTTAAATATTTTTCGTGATGGGAAATTAGAGGGACGTGTGCCCGTCCAAATGCTTACAGCATGTCTCTCATTGGTTCCCCCTATTCCCTTTTAATCTCCACACAACTTGCAAACTGTGTGAAACAGGAGGTTAAAGGCACTGACTCTCTCAGCGGGGAGATTTATAGTAAAGTGGCTGGAATGGTGAACCCCAGCACAAGGAGAGGATAAAGGAGGTGTATTTTAGAAAGATGTCTGGGTCACACGTTGTCCCATCCTCTGGGTTTCCCATGCATGTTTTAGCTGTAATAAGCTTCCCTGGACCCCAGAGAGTTGGGACTCAAGGAATAGGTTACAAAGATTATTGCTTTAAATGGTCTGCATTTGCTCACATAACCTCACCAATTTTCTCAGCCCCAAGTGTCCAGCCTTATGTCTCATCCACCTGTGGGTGTAGCTGTGGTCAGTTCCAATTGCGTGAGAGCCAATTAACAAATTCTGTAAGGATTTCGCTGTTTTGGTGATTTAGTTTAAAATTTATTTTTATAATGGGGTTGAGCTGATTTTCACTGCCGTGTTTGTGTCACTCTATACACTCTTGATTCCCTTAAGGAGACATATCACTACATAGGTATTAAGATTCTTACTAGTCAGATATATTAATCTGCATGGAATACGGGATGTTGAGTTCAGTTCACTGAGCAAGGTGTAAGTCTTGTCTACTACACATTTGTTTTATGGAACGCTACCAGTGCTAATATCAAACTCTGGTTTTATGCATCAACCCACCTCACCTTTCCCCTTAAGCAGGCATAAGTGTGTTTTATTTTTCTTTTATAAATGTGAGACTCTGTTCTGTTTTCTAATTCAGCTCATGTGTAGCCATGTTTACATTCCCTTCATAAGTGATATCTTATGATAAGTTTCTTTTTCTGTGTTACTTATTTCACTTAGAAACCTCGTACCTAAATCCAGTCATTATGCTGCTACTGCCTTTATGACATTGATTCCATGGCTGAGGGATATCCCATAGTACGTAAGTACCACAACTTCTTTATCCACTTTTATTTTTCCTGGGATATTTGAGGTGTACTTAAGTGGATTTCTTTGTAAACAAAGCAGCCCTAAACTTTGGGGTGGCTGTTTTTTGTTGATTTTCAGTTTTCCCAATGTATATGCCAATGAGTGGAAGTACCCTAAACTCCTCAGCTCAGTTTTCAGATGTTTGAGGAAACACAGTGGACTTTTCCAGAGTGGCTCTTGGCAAGTTACATCCCTCCCATCAGTGAAACAAGGCTTACTGTTCCACACGTCTGTGCTGCATTTCTAGATTTAACCATTTTTTTTTGGATATTCTGTTGGACCATTGGCAAATGAGAGGTATTTGTAGTCCGGTTTTGCATTGCCCAATTGATTCGTTTGCCAAAAAGTGCATATGCGTGTTTTCTTGAATATATTGAGGAAAAAACACATCCGCCCTTTTGGCCAATTGCATCATTGTTGAAGTTGTGCCACATTTCCTGTGCCTAAAAGGTGATTCCTATCTACCTCTTCAAATATGTTTCCTGCTGTCCTGCCTCAATTTCCATTCCTCCTCATTTCCTTCCCTCAACAGATTTTTGCACAATAGTTGTCCATTATAATTCTGAAAGTTTGTAATTTCCTGAGACCCTGAGCTCCATTTCATAACTTGCTTTTTTTCTGAGCTTGCCACAGACCCGTAGGATTTCTTCAGACCCTATCTGGGTTCTGGGGCAGCAGAATGAGGTTTGGGTTAACTCTTCTTCATTATGGGAAATTAGAGTGCCATGTGCCCGTTCAAATGCTTACAGCATATCTATTATTACTTCCACCTCTTCCCATTCATCCTCCACACAATTTGTGAACAGTGTGAAACATGAGGTTAAATGTGCTGATTCTCCAAGACGGGAGATTTATAGTAAAGTGAGTGGAATGGCAAACCCGAGCACAAGGAGACAAAAAAGGAGAAGCGTTTTAGAAAGCTGTCCGGATCACACACTGTCCCATCCTCTGGGTTTCCCATGCGTGTTTTAGCTGTCATAAGATTCCCTTGAATATAGAGTGTTGTGACCCTTGTAATGGGTTGCATGCATTATTGCTTTAAGTGGTCTGCATTTGCTCACAACCTCACCAATGCTCTCAGCCCCAAGTTTATAGCGTTATGTCTCATCCAACTGTGAGTGTTGATGTGGTCAGTCCGGATTGCATCAGAGCCCCTGAATGAATTTTGTAAGAATTTCGTTGTTTTTTTGTTTTGTTTTTAAACTTTATTTTTATAATGGGGTTGAGCTGATTTTCACTGCCATGTTTATGGCACTCTATACACACTTGTTTCCCTTACAGAGACATATCAATACATAGGTTATAAGATTCTTACTAGTCATATATATTAATCTGCAGGGAATAGGGGATGTTGCATTCAGTTCACTGAGCAAGGAGTAGGTCTTGTCTATTACACATTTGTTTTATGGAACGGTATCTGTGCTAATATCAAACTCTGGTTTTATGCGTCAGTCCACATCACCTTTCCCCTTAATCAGGCATAGGATTTTATTTTTCTAAATGTGAGACTCTGTTCTGTTTTCTAATTCAGCTCATGTGTAGCCATGTTTACATTCCCTTCATAAGTGATATCTTATAAGTTTCTTTTTCTGTGTTACTTATTTCCCTTAGAATCATCATTCCTTACTCCAGTCATTATGCTGCTTCTGTCTTTATCATATTGATTCCATGGTTGAAGATATCCCATAGTATGTAAGTACCACAACTTCTTTTTGCACTTTTGTCTTTCCTTGGGTATTTAAGGTGTACTGAAGTAGATTTTTTTTTGTAAACAGAGCAGCCCTAAACATTGGGGTCGCTGTTTTTTGTTGATTTTCAGTTTTCCCAAAGTATTCGCCCATGAGTGGAAGTACCCTAAGCTCTGAGGCTCAATTTTCAAATGTTTTAGGAAACACCATGGACTTCTTCAGAGTGGCTCTTAGCAATTTACATCCCTCCATCAGCATAACAAGGCTAGTGTTCCACATGGCTGTGCTGCGTTTCTAGATTTTACAATTTTTTTGATGGTCTGTTTGACCAGTGGGAAATGAGACTTATTTGAAGTCCGGATTTGCATTGCCCACTTGCTTCGTTGTCCAAGAAGTGCGTATGCGTGTTTTCCTGAATATATTGAGGATAAAACACATACGTCTTTCTGGCCAAGTGCATTATTGTCGAAGTTGTGCCACATTTCCTGTGCTTAAAAGACGATTCTTATTTACGTCTTCAAATATGTTTCCTGCAGTCCTGCCTCAATTTCCGGTTCTCCTCGTTTCCTTCCCTCAACAGATTTTTTGACGATAGTTGTCCATTATAACTCTGAAAGTTTGTGAATTCCTGAGACCCTGAGTTACATTTTTCAACTCCCTTTTTTTTTGAGCTTGCCATGAACCCACAGGATTGCTTCAGGCCCTATCTGGGTTCTGGGGCGGCAGTCTGAGGTTTGGGTTAACTCTTCTATGTGACGGGAAATTAGAGTAACATGTGCCTCTCCAAATGCTTACAGCAAATCTCTCATTGGTTCCACCTCTTCCCTTTCATCCTCCACAAATTTTGTTAACAGTGTGAAACATAAGGTTAAATGTGCTGACTCCCCAAATGGGGAGATTAATAATAAAGTGACTCAAATGGCAAACCCGAGCACAAGGAGAGGAAAAAGGAGGATCGTTTTAGCAAGCTGCCTGGATCACACGTTGCCCCATCCTCTGGGTTTCCCATGCATGTTTTAAGTGTAATAAGATTCCCCTGAATCTAGAGTGTTGGGATCCTTGGAACGGGTTGTACACATTATTGCTTTAATTGTTCTCCATTTTCTAACACAACCTGACCAATGCTCTCAGCCCCATTTGTTCAGCCTTATATCTCTTCCAGCTGTGTGTGTAGATGGGGTCAATCCAGGTTGCTTCAGAGCCCCTGATTGAATTTTGTAACAATTTTGCTGTTTTGTGTATTGTTTTTGAGATTAATTTTTATAATGGGGTTCAGCTGATTTTCACTGTCGTGGTTATGCCGCTCTATAGACGCTTGATTCCATTATGGCAATATTTGAATGCATAGGAATTAAAATACTTATTAGTCAGATATATTCCTCTGCTGGGAATAGGGGATATTGAGTCCATTTCACTGAGCAAGGAGTAGGTCTTGTCTATTACAAGTTTGGTTTATGGAATTGTACCTGTGCTAATATCAACCTCTGGTTTTATGCATCACCCCACCTCACCTTTCCCTTTAAGCAGATACGAGAGTTTATTTTTCTAAATGTGAGAATCTGTTCTGTTTTCTAATTCAGCTCATGTGTAGTCATGTTTACATTCCCTTCATAAGTGATATCTTATGATAAGTTTCTTTATCTGTGTTACTTACTTCCCTTGGTATCATTCTACCTTAATACAGTCATTATTTTGCTACTGGCTTTATGACATTGATTCCAAGCCTGAGGGATTTCTTATAGTACTAAAGTACCACAACTTTTTTATCCACTTTATTTTTTCCTGGGATATTTAAGTTGTACAGAAGTCGGTTTTCCTGTAAACAGTGGAGCCGTAAACTTTTGGGTGGCTCTTTCTTTTTGACTTTCAGTTTTCCTAATGTATATGCCATTAGTAGAAGTACCCTAGTCTATGTAGCTCTGTTTTTAGATATTTTCGGAAACACCATGGAGTTCTCCAGAGTGGCTGTTGGCAATTTAAATCCATCCCATCGGCGTAACAAGGTTCCCTGCTCAACATCACTGTGCTGCCTTTCTAGTTTTTTACAATTTTTTTGGATATTTTGTTTGACCGGTTGGAAATGAGACTTTTTTTTAGTGCGGATTTGCATTGCCCACCTGCTTGGGTGGCCAAAAATGGCAAATGTATGTATTCCTGAATATATTGAGGATATAACGCATACACCATTTTTGGCCAAGTGCATGATTGTTGAAGTTTTGCAGCATTTCCTGTCCTTAAAAGGCGATTTCAATCTACCTCTTGATATATGTTTCCTGCCATCCTCCCTCGATTTCAAGTCCTCCTCGTTGCCTTCCCTCAACAGATTTTTGGAAGTTAGTTGTCCATTATAACCCTGCAGGTTTGCGAGTTCCTGAGCATCAGAGCTCCACTTATCATTTCACTTCTTTGTGAGCTGGCCGCAAACTCGCAGGATTGCTTCAGTCCGTATTCTCTTTCTGGGGCAGCACGCTGAGCCTTTGGTTAACTCTTCTTCATGACGGGAAATTAGAGTGACATGTGTTCGTCCCACTGCTTACAGCAAATGTCTCATTGGTTACCCCCCTTCCATTTTATCCTCCACACAAATTGCAATCTGTGTGAAACAGGAAGTTAAATGCGCTGACTCTACAAGAGGGGAGATATGTAGTAAAGTGGCTGGAATGGGAACCCGAGCACAAGGAGAGGAAAAAGAGGAGCGTTTTAGAAAGTTGTCCAGATCACACGTTTTCCCATCCTCTGGGTTTCCCATGCATGTTTTAGCTGTAATAAGGTTCCATTGAACACAGAGAGTTGGGCCCCGTGGAATGGGTTGCATGCATTATTGCTTTAAATGACCTGCATTTGCTCACACAACCTCACCAATCCTCTCAGCCCCAAGTGTCCAGCCTTATGTCTCATCCAGTTGTGGGTGTAGATATGGTCAATCCAGGTTGCATCAGAGCCCCTGAACAAATTGTGTAAGAAGCTTGCCGTTATTGTGTTTTGGTTTTGAAATTTACTTTTATAGTGAGGTTGAGGTAATTTTCACTGCCGTGTTTATGCCACTCTATACATGCTTGACACCCTTACAGAGACATATCAATACACAGGTATTAAGATTCTTACTATTCAGATATATTCTTCTGCATGGAATAGGGGATGTTGAGTCCAGTTCACTGAGCATGGAGTAGGTCTTGTCTATTATATATTAGGTTTATGGAATGGAACCTGTGCTAATATTAAACTCCGGTTTTATGCACCACCTCACCTCTCCTTTCCCCTGAAGCAGGCATAAGAATTTTTTTTTCTAAATGTGAGACTCCTTTGTGTTTTCTAATTCAGTTCATGTGTAGCCATGTTTACATTCCCTTCATAAGTGATATCTTATGATAAGTTTCTATTTCTGTGTTACTTATTTCACTTAGAGTTATCATACCTAAATCCAGTCATTATGCTGTTACTGGCTTTGTGACATTGATTCCATGGCTGACGGATATGCCATCGTCCATAACTACCATAACTTTTTTATCCACTTTTGTCTTTCCTGGGATATTTAAGGTGTAGCGAAGTCGATTTTCTTGTGATCAGTGCAGCCCTAAACTTTGGTGTTGCTGATTCTTGTTGATTTTCAATTTTCCTATGGTATACACCTATGAGTGGAAGTCCCCTATGCTCTGTAGCTCTGTTTCTAGATGTTTTAGCAAACACCATGGACTTCTCCAGAGTGGCTCTTGGCAATTTACATCCCTCCCATCAGTGTAACAAGGCTCCCTGTTCCCCAAGGCTGTGCTGCCTTTGTAGTTTTTACAGTTTTCTTGGATATTCTGTTTGACTGGTCGGAAATGAGATTTCTTTGTAGTGTGGATTTGCGTTGCCCAGTTGCTTGGTTGCCCAGAAGTTGAATATGCATGTTTTCTTGAATATATTTAGGAAAATATGCATAAGCACTTTTTTGCCAATTGCATCATTATCAAAATTGTGTCGCATTTCCTGTGCTTAAAAGTTTTTTCCAATCTAACTCTTGAAATATATTTCCTCCAATCCTGCCTCGATTTCAATTCCTCCTGGTTGTCTTCCCTTAACATATTTTTGGATGATAGTTGTCCATTATAATACTGCAGGTTTGTGAAGACCTGTGCACCTGAGCTCCACTTAACAACTCACTGTTTTTGTGAGATGTGCGCAAACCTGCAGGATTGCTTCAGGCCCTATCCTAGTTGTGGGGCGGCAGGCTGAGCGTTTGGTTAACTCTTTTGCATGATAGGAAATTAAAGTGATATGTGCCCGTCCAAATGCTTACAGGAAGTTTCTCATTGTTTCCCCATCTTCTCTTTCATTCTCCACACAAATTGTAAACTTTGTGAAACAGGAGGTTAAAGGCGCTCACCCTCCAAGAGTGGAGATTGATAGTAAAGTGGCTGGAATCCCTAACCCGAGCACAAGGAGAAGAAAAAGGAGGAGCGTTTTAGAAACCTGTCCAGATCAATCGTTGTCCCATTCTCTGCGTTTCCCATGCATGTTGTACCTGAAATAAAATTCCTTTGAACCTAGAGAGTTGGGACACGTGGGAAGGGTTGCATGCATTATTGCTTTAAATCCTGTGCATTTGCTCACCCAACCTCACCAATCCTCTCAGTCCCAAGTGTCCAGGCTTATGTCTCATCCAGCTGTGTGTGTAGATGTAGTCAATCCAGGTTGCATCAGAGACCCTGAAGGAATTGTGTAAGATTTTCGCTGTTTCTGTGTTTTGTTTTTGAAATTTATTTTTATAATTGGTTTGAGCTGATTTTCACTGCCGTGTTTATGTCACTCTATGCATGCTTTATTACCTTACACAGACATATCAATACATAGGTTTTAAGATTTTTGCTAGTCAGATATATTCCTCTGTGGGGAATATGGGGTTTTGAGTCCCTTTCACTGAGGAAGGTGTAGGTCTTGTGTATTCCGTATTTGGTTTTTGGCACAGTACCTGTGCTAATATCAAACTCTAGTTTTATGCATCAATTCACCTCTCCTTTCCCCTTCTGTAGGCATAAGTGTTTGTTTTTTTTGTAAATGTGAGACTCTGTTCTGTTTTGTAATTCAGTTCATTTGTAGCCATGTTTACATTCCCTTCATAAGTGATATCTTATGATACATTTCTTTTTCTGTGTTACTTATTTCACTTTGAATGATCATATCTAATTCCAGTCATTATGTTGCTACTGGCTTTATGACATTGATTCCATGGTTGAGGGTTATCCCATCAAACGTAAGTACCACAACTTCTTTATCCACTTTTGTCTTTCCTGGGCTTTCTAAGGTGTACTGAAGTCAAGGTTCTTGGAAACAGAGCAGCCTTAAACTTTTGGGTTGCAACGGTAAGTGTTACGGTTAGGGGTAGCAAACGGGTAAGTTTTATTGTAAAGGTGAAGGTACGAAAATATGTTAGTGTTAGGGTATGGGTTAGTGTTAGTGTACACATTGGATTAGGGAAGGGGTTGGCTAGGGTTGGTTTTGGTTTAGCGTTTAGGGTTGGGGTTAGGTTTGGGGTTAGGGTTGTGGTTGTGGTTGGGTTTAGGGTTGGGGATGTGGTTGAGGTTGGGTTTGGGTTTGAGGTTAGGGTTAGGGTTTAGGTTTAGGTTTAGTGTTAGTGTTAGGGTTTAGCTTTAGCTTTAGTGTTAGGGTCTGGGTTAAGTCTAACTTTATTTTTAGGGTACAGTTTAGGGTACGGCTATGGGTTAGGTTTAGGTTATGGGTTAGGGTTTGTTTTATTGTTAGGGTACGAGTTAGGTTTAGGGTACGGGTTAGTGTTATGGTATGGGTCAGTGTACGCTTTAGGGTTTGTGTATTTATTAAACCTCTCCCACTCTCCAGATATTACTTAGCACTTAAAGGAACATTATTTGGGGTCCAGCCATGGAGAAGACTTTAGACACTAGGATAAGACAAAGAACACATATATTATAAATAAATCACTTTAGGGTTTTTTTTTAACCTGTACATAAAAACACTAGTGTTTAGGGAATCTAATGGAGGCAGAAGCAGTAAAGGGTAGTTTTTTAGGAATAACAGTACAGATTTACTGTAGAATACCCAGATTTTGACTGGTTAGAAAGTCAAGAGGAGTTGTTTTGTTCTGAAGATATAAACACTCTTCTAAATTGAGCTGTTATTGGAAATTAGAATTTTTTTTGTTGCTGTTGTATTGCTTTGTGTTTTCATGATTATTCTGCTTGCATCTCCCTTGTTAAAACTTTGATTTGGGGAGGAGTGCCATTATAGGAAATGAGTTTACAGAATTATTTTGAAAAACAGAAGGAAATGGTTCTCACCTAAATATTAAGAAATAATCTCTATACTGTTGTACTAACAGAATTATGATTCAGGGCTAATAATTCTATGAAATGTAATTAAATACAATATATATTTTTTTCTTTTAAATTTCCATTGTTACTTTTTAAAAGTACAATTATAATTCAAGTTGTTTGTAACAAGTGAAATTTAAAAAGATTAAAGGAAAATATAATAGTTTACCACTTGCCATCCTTTCCCACTTCCTGAAACGACCAGCATAATGTGTAGCTTTCTCATTTTATCCAGGTGTTCCTTACATCTGGAACATCATGTTTCTCACTGTAGAGAAACAAATTTAGCTCTCACACTTTTTATAGGCTACATAACAGTCCATAGAACAGAAGTATCAAGTATACACAGGTATAGTGTCCACTGCTTAGTTACTGAGAAATTAGGGCCTCCTTTAGTGTCAGGGCTTCAGGTAGGGACAGCGTCAGAGCCTGACGTAGGGAGAGCAACAGGGACCGAGTGAGGCCTAACATCAGTCCCTTAGTTGGGGACACTGTCAGGGCATGACTCAGGAGCAGCATCAGGGCCTTTGTAGGATCAGCATTACGGTCTTAGTTAAAGACATGATCAGGGCCTGAGTTAGGCAGAGCATCAGGGCCTCAGTTCAGGATAGCTTCAGGGCCTATGTTAGGGATGGCCTCAGGGCTTTATTTAGGTACAGCGTTAGGGCTACCTTAGGGATAGTGTCAGGACTTTGGTTAGAAATGGGTTAGTATATGAACTCTGGATAGTGTCAGGCGTTTAGTTATTGCCGTTAGCAGGGCCTACATCAGGGTCAGCTTCTGGGCATTAGTTACAAACAGTGTCAGCGACTTAGCGAGTAATAGCCAGGGCTTTAAGTAGGGACAGCATTAGGGCTTCAGCTCGGATAAGAGGCAGGACATTAACTACAGACCGAGTCAGGTTACGGGCTAGGGATAAGGTCAGGAATAGAGCGAGGGACAGTTTGAAAGCCTTAGTTACTGAGAGTACCTGGGCCTTCTTTAGGACGAGTGTCACGGCTTTCTTAGGGACAGTGCCAGGGCAAGGCTTAGGAGGAGCAGAAGGGCCTCTGTAGGATCAGCATCAGGGTCTTGGTTAAAGACATTCTCAGGGCCTCTGTTAGGGTCAGAGTCAGGGCCTCACTTAGGGACAGTTCCAGTACTTTAGTAAGAGATGGATCAGGATATATGCTTAGGATAGTGTCACGACTTTAGATATTGATGGAAGCAGAGTCTTTGTTAGGGGCAGAGTCAGGGCCTGAGTTAGGACTAACATCAAAGCCTTTGCTAGGTATCCTGTGATACCTGAGTTAGGAGTACTGCCAAGGCCTTAGTTAGGGACAGTGTCA